>NW_012151652.1:916257-924832 GCF_000956105.1 Propithecus coquereli
AAAAAAAAAAAAACTTTTACTCTTTGATAGAGAGGAGACTCAGTTCCCAAACAAGAGATCTAACAAAGACAACATGATGTAACAGAGGTAAAGATCTGAAAAGGGGCAACAAAAAATGTTTTATGAGCTGCTCTTTAACCCCCCGCCTTTTTGGGAATTAAAACGTGTATTCTTGCCTGAGGCCAGTAATCAAAGGGGCAGAAAAAGGTTCTTTGCTATTTGTTTTCTAGAATCTTAAACAACAGGAGATGGTACCACAGAATTGTCCAGGCAGGGGTCACCAGACCATCATCATTGGAAATAAGGTTGACTGAAACCTGCCGGAAGCCACGACATGTGACACTGGTCATGTAGACCCGAGCCCAACCACCAAAAACTCCCTTTTAAAAAGCCTGTTTTTCTGCTTAAAGCCAGGATGGCAGTCTTTGAGACATTAGTCCCCTGCCCTCCTCATTTGCCAGCAGATTAATAAACTTGTCCTTCCTTTTCCTCAAACCACTTGTCCTCCTTCATTCTCACTGATTCAGCCTTGGGGACAAGTACTGAACTTTTGGTTACAATGAGGCAAACTCTTCTACTCCCCGTTGTTCGTAGCTCACCCGAAAGGTAAATAAATTTTTTACTGTCTCTTATTAATACTACATGAAATTCTTGTTCAAAGGATGAAACCAAATTATACTTTTGTGTTAATATATTATCAATACTAAAGCTAAGATGGGTATGGTGGCTCATGCCTGTAATGCCAGCATTTTGGGAGGCCAGGAGTTCGAGATTAGTCTGAGCAACATAGCAAGACTCCATCTCTACAAAAAGTAAACAAATTAGCCAGGCGTGGTGGCACACACCTGTAGTCCAGCTATTCGGGAGCCTGAGACAGGAAGATCTCTTGAGCCCCAGAGTTTGAGGTTGCAGTGAGCTGTGGTCATGTCATTGCCTTCGTGGCTAGGCAGCAGAGTGAGATTCTGTCTCAAAAAAAAAAATACTAAAGCTAATTTTAATAAAACCTCATAAACAAATCCATTCAATCTCAGTCAGCTTTGACCAGACCACACAAGATAAGATTTTCATAAACCTTTTATAACCTCTTATAGTATTCTATTGAAGGGCGGATCAATGCTCTGAGAAAAGTCTGCTGTTCCAACACAGGAGCCCAGACTCTGGCACTGCCTCAGTGTGCTATTGATATTAATGCTCCCTTTTTAGAAAAACTTATAAATAATCTCCTTCGAGTTTTAGCCAATTTGGTCACTCACAAAATTCCTTTCACAAGATTAATCTTCCATAAACCTTTTACAACTTGCTTAAACTTTCAGTTTTGTCCTATACCTTTTTTTATGTTGGCATTTTACCTTAGGAAAAAAATTTCCTTTTCTTTTCCCCTTATCATTTTGACCACACAAAGTTCTCTCTCATGCAAAAGAAAAAAAAAATTACTCTTTTTGTTACTGTGCAGCTGGGTTCTATTGCCCACTGCTCAAAAGGAAGCCAATACACTGAGTGTGCAGGGCTTGCCGTGGCCAAAGAGTTTCATATTGCAGGGCGCTGAGTGAGGAGATGGGAGAAATTTCTCAAATCTGTCTCCCTGAGAATTTGGGGGCTAGGGTTTTTAAAGGTAGTTTGACAGGCGAAAGGCTAGGGAACTGGGTCTGCTGATTGGCTGGGGATGAACTCGCAGGGTTGGGAAGCAGAAATTGTATTGTCTTCTTGCCCTGAGTCAGTTTCTGGTTAGAGGATTGCGGGGTCTGTTGAGTCGGTTCCCACATATGGCCGCTGGTCTGCTTGGCATCAGTTGGTCCCCCCAATGCACAATCTGGAAGATATCTCAAAGACCTGTCTTAGGTTTTACAAAGCGATGTTATCTATGGATACAACTGGGGAAGTCACAAATCTTGTGCTAGTCAAGGGTACATGACTCCTAAGCAGTGAGCAATTACAGGAAGGCAAGCTATGTACGGAGCAATGGTGGGCTATTTTTTTAACTCTACCTATACCTTTGCAGAGTTCAGGCCCCTGACACAGTTCCCACCTTATGGCCCTTTGTTAACTTCATACAGGGCAGTTTCATTTTCAACTTTCTTTACCAAAATACATCTTTCTTTATATACTCTGTAAATAGAACTGTTTCTCTTACATCTAGTAGTTTTAATTACATATATAAACTACACTTTTAACTCTTAATAACCCTAATTCCCAGTGAAAACCCTAGGAAGCAAGTAATTTTGAACTGTTTTACACCAGCATTTGTAGATGAAAATCATTTCAGAATTTTTAGAAAGATGTTTCTTCAATTTTTGTTTCCAAACAGATCTAAATATATATAGCTTTTCTATATCATATAAATAATTCAGACATTTTATTATTGCCTATTATTTAATTGAACATAAAATGACTTTAAGATTATTACTGAAAAAGATTTTCAAAACTATGAAAAGTTCATTTATAAATTTTATCCATTTACATTCATTTAACTTATTCATTCTTAACAATTATGCTTAAATTGTTTATGAAACAGTGCTAACCATCATCTCGTTATTTTTTTATTGATCATTTTTGCAGCCTGCATATTTTAGGCAGTCATCATCTAAGCGAGAACTCTAAAGTTAAATACATGGGTATTTTGCTGATCAGAAGACACAGCTGCTTTCATTAAACCAACAATATTAAACTAGTCATATTTACCAAAGGTTTACCCAAGTCATGTGAAAGGTAAAGTTTGTTATGTAAACTTTAAGCCAATATCTTCCTCAAAAGTTTCCAGTGGCTAAGCTGCTGCAAGGGAGATGCCCTTACAAGTGGAGATTTCCTTTATAGATGTAAATTTATTTCACAGAGTTTCAAAATGGCCAGATAAATACCAGAAAGTAGTATTTTGGAGACCCATCTAGTTAGATAGGTGATCTTTCCAACTTGGCATGTTTCTTGATTAGATTACTGACTTCAGGGGCGGGGGGTCGGGGGGGTGGAGCCCTTTAAGGAACAGGGCAAAGCACACAGTTGCAGTTTCCAAGGCCTGATATTTAACCATGCGAAAAGCAGGCACAACTGGAAAGCAGCACGTCTAGATCTTTAAAAATCAAGGATCCCACTTTCATATTCAGTCTTTCCCCAAAGAGTTTCCTGCTGTGATACTGAGCTGCACGACACTTCCACAGTGCACCTCGCGACAGAGACATTCGCCGGATGCTGGGGGGCAACCCGATGCCAATCAGCCCATCTCCCTCAGGAGGCATCCCTTGGTGGAGTTCTGCAGCCTCCAAGTGTTCAATCTCGCCCTTTATCTAAGCGCACAAAGAGAACAGTAGCTCCCTGCAGTGACAACCACTCACTGCAACCTACGACGACGTCAGCCATTTCTAAAGCTGCAGCTTCTGCCAGGGACTTGTCAGCCATTGCACGTGTTCTCTCTCATAGTACAAACTAATCGCTGGTACCTCCAAAGCCAAAGAGATCGGGTACTACTTTTAATAGCTCTTGCAATTCCTGGTTACTTAACAATTTAGTTTTGTAAACTAAAAATAAAATCCTAAGCCCTCTGCTGTCTAAACAGATCCCCTCTTGCCCAAGGGGACCTCAAGAAAACCTTAAAACTGAGTTCCTGGCCATGAAAGGAAGGGAGGTCAGACGCTTTGTTATACCCTCCTCTCTTTTGGAGTTTAGATACAACAATTGACCGACATTTATATTAAAACAGAGGTTGTAAGACTGACAAAACAGACTCCTTGTGACAATAAGATACTAATTATCAACAAGATTTAAGGACATTCCAGGCAAAGATTAAATCACACCTGTAGACCATCAATCTGCTTAACAGATCACTTGAGTCTGTATAGTGTGGCTCGTCGCTGATTAATAGACTTCCTTATCTCAACTTAAAACATTCTAAGCCTTTAGACAAAGCTTTATTTCTTTAATGAATTACAGATCAAAGAATCTTTGAACCCACCTATAACCTATAACCCACCCTCCCCTGGATGTCCTGCCTTTTTGGGCCAAACCAATGTATACCTTCCATGTATTGATTTATGATTTTCCCCACAATTCCTGTCTCCCTAAAATGTATAAAACCAAACTGTAACCCAACTGCCTTGGGACCACTTACTCAAGGCTGCTTGGGGATGGCTCCCAGGGCGGATAGTCACTCATGTTTGGCTCAGAATAAACCTCTATAAATTATTTTACAGAGTTTGTTTTTTTTCCATTAATTGTTTCCTTCATGACAATATGAATTGTATTTGTTAATTAGAAGATTTCAAAAGAATTTTTAAACCTAATAATTCTATTTTATTTTCTGATTCTAAATACATTTTTTCCTCTTTTGAGAGAAGATGTGGATATCATATAATTTACAATCCTTTTTGAAATGTCCAGGCTTTTTGCAGTAATTGCAAAGCAGGGGATTGGATCAGGTTTGGAACTTATTAGGCCATTTAGGGGTTACAACTTGGCTGGGTAATTATTTTAGTTGTAAACTTATGACTTTGTTTGCTTTTCGTCTTGTTTAACTTCCCTTTCCTTTTCTTCCTTGGTCAGAGGATGGGACATTTGATTGGCAAGATTAACTAGATCATGAGTTTGAGAGGTAGCCCCACTAGGGTGTTGTTTCTTTATTATAATTGCCTATTATCCTTTTATAAAGTTTGAGTTAAGGAGAGCATCACTTTGTTGGTTAGCATAACTTTCTTCTGATAGATAGGTCTGAATATTATTTAACTTTTTTCAGATCTCTCATAGTATGACGTTATAGGCTTACCAAAATTTTTTCTGGCATTGTATTTTTTACCCCAATCAACTAGTCTTTGGAAAACCAAAGGGCTAGTGTCTAGTAAAGCTTTGGAAGTATTTTAGGCCCATTCGTGGTCTGCTTCAGAAAACTTATGGAAGTCTTCTAAAGAATTTCTCCAATTTGTCTCTGCTATTCAATCTGTGGCTTTTCTTTCTGACACTAACATGTGAACCGATTGATATCTATCAGAGAATCCAGGATCATAAGCTTGAATGCCTAATTCAAATTCTTCAGCAAATTCAATAGGGCCCTGAAGAGGATCCAGGAATCCTTTAATTATGCCGTTATGTTCCACTTTTGACCATGATTGACCAATCAAGGCTGGCTCTCCTCAACTGGACACATGATTTTCCCAGAATGGACCCAGAACAGTAGAAGGAGGAGAAGAAAGGGGAGTTAAGTCTGGACAAGAACATTCTGACAAAGAGGAGGAGGAGCTGAAGGAAAGGGAGAAATCTGAAATGTCAGTAGTCTTTTTCAATTCAGAAATTGTTCTAGACAATCTTTTGTTTTCCTCTTTCAAAGAAATGAGTTTATCAGAACCTCTTTTAAAAGCTTCTAAGTATCATTGAAAATAGCTCTCCTAGTTATTGTTTTATTTTATTTTATTTTTTCATTCCCCGTAATTGCATTATATTGTTTTGTTTTGTTTTAGAGCTGGCGTTTTCTAATTGAGCGCACAGATAAACTAATTTAAATATTTCAAGGTACCTGATTTGGGCCATTGCAATTTGGGGTCATCATAAGTTATGCATGACCAGTTTTTTAAATATTTGCTTGAAGAGGTGTCGTAAGTGTAAGGTTTTTGGATGGTCGGCGCCAGAGAAAGACGAGCAGAGTGAAAAGGGCAAGCAACGAGGCTTTATTTGAGCGCTCCCGGGCGAGGTTCACAAGTCCCAAGAGAGGGGTCAGAGAAGTCGCACTGCCTGGAAGTTTTGAGTGGGCTTATATATGTTTTTAGAGTTGGGGGATGGGGGTTTCTTTGGCGTGAAGAGAGGGGAATCTTTTGTTGCAGTTTTAGGGTGGGCATTGAGAAGTAGGAGGGGCCGGTGGTATGTGTGGGCTCCAGGAGGGGCCAGTGGTCTGTGTGGGCTCCAGGGACTGAAACTTCTCTTATCTGGGTGAATATTCAGGTGTGGTTATTCTTTAACTTAGCTGGGCCTAGCAGTTATTTTTGGCGGGTCTTGTGGGCTTCTCTTTTTTTCTTTAGGGAGGGGAGGGGTGCCCGCCACCAGCCTTACAGTAAGCATTAAACATAATCTAGCTGGTGTTTCTTGCGGTGGATCTCTCCTTAAGGAGGAAGACCCGGTTTTTGACAATTGAACTTGTGGGGAGTTAGCTATGCTCCCAGCAAAAAATCAGGTCCCTTAGGTTAGGGTCGTCGCAAAGGATAAGAAAATAATAGAAATAAAAGAATACACAGAGACGAAGTTATAGTTTTATAGATTTATAAAGATAAAAGGCAAAAAGCGGGGTACTCAGGGGTCCCTACAATATCCCCGTGAATTGTGAGGCCCAGAATAAAGTTTCACATGGGCATTTATAGGTACAGAGATCGGTTGCCAGGGGTAACAGATTTACATAATAACAGGTAGTTCGTTTTGGGTTAAAAGTCTTTCAAAAGGCTTCTATAGATCCCTTAATTAACTCTGGTTACAAAATCTTTCAAAGACAAACATCTAAGTTCTAAGATAAAGCTATTACTTAACAGAAGGGTTAAACAGAGATATAGTGTCTCCATATTTCTTTATCTAGTTATTGCAGATAGAGACAGGTCATCAGAAGTCAAGCAGAAACTGTCCCTTGGGCTACTTGTTTTTAGCCGCAGGTATCTGTCTCTGGGTGGACACTCTTTGATCAGCTCTCATCCCGTGATTCCATGTAGACCTTGCTTTGTCCTTCAAAGCAGGTGAGAACCACGGGGTTGAGACCACAGTGTCACCTTGGAAAACAGCTGCTGCTGACCTTTGAGATGTCCTCCTGAGGTGGAGCAGTTTTTGATATGCAAACTAACACGTTCACATATTCTTTCAGGACAGAGCCCTGCAAAACTCCTGGGACTATTTCTGTCTCTAATATAGTTATATTAATTTATGGAACGACAGAACTGAGCTTCAGAATCTGGCCAGTTTAAAAGATAACAAAATTTTCATGTAAGCCATAAAGATTCATTTCCTCTTTTCAAAGAGAAACTGTTTTCTTCTTGACCAAATTTGAATGAAGAAGTTGAAAAACTCTAACGAGTAATTCAAAACAAAACTTTAACATCAGAGAAAAGTGAAAGTCACAAATCTGTGATCAGAGAGAATTACAAACTAAACTCCTACGTGATAGTAGCGCTTCAATTCCAGCCCTGTCATGTTAGGAATGTGTATGGCTCTGTGTAAAGTCTGAATCCTCAATTAAACCCGTGTAACAGAAGGAATGGCCTGGAAAAAAACAGCAAAAAATATTTTCTGTTTCTTTAAAACCTCCCCCACTGTTTTTGAGAACTTCAGCCTGGCCTGCATCCCTGAGGCAGGTTAAATCTTTTGTTTCACAAGCGATAACTCAGCCATCCCAGGACAGTGCCAGCAGCCCAGGTAGGCCCAGGTGGGACTTTGTCTTTGGCAGAGAAGGGATGATTAGAATAGTTAACCACAATAGCCTAGGTCTGAGAGGCCCCCCCCTTTGAAAGTTCTGTATTTCTGCTTATGTTCAGGAAATCTGGATTTCGAAACCAGATGGTCTACCATTTTTCCTCCTTTACCAGTAAAGTAAAAAACTTCTTTTTCTTTCTCCTCAAAACACCTGTTTTCATTCTCATGATGCAGCCTCCTCGAGAACAAGTGCCGAGCTTTCAGTAACACCAAGAGGATTTGGATCCTGAGACAGGCCTTACCAGAAGTCCCTGCTGAGTTCAGCGAGGTAGGGTGAACAAACGTTGTTCATGCTGGTATCAAGGTTCTGATTGCCAGTGAAGTGGGGGAGATCACTGGAGGCCAGCTTCAGGTCCCAATTAGGTCACCAAAACACCTACCTTAAATAGCGAGATTCAGAAAATATGATTAAGTATAGGGTTTATCTGAGCCCAAAGCTTTAGGATGGCCACGCAGGAGCATAGAGTGAAGTTGCTCTGAATATATATTCCGATTAGCAGCACTTATGGGTGGATTTTTTTTCTTTTTTTTTTTGATAGTATTTTAAAATTTTGTATAAAACATTTAATTAACAAAGAAAAGATGGAGTCTCACTCTTGCTCGCGCTGGTCTTGAACTCCTGAGCTCAAGTAATCCTCCCGCCTTGGCCTCCCAGAATGTGAGGATTACAGGCATGAGCCACCCTGCCCAGCCAACAAGTGGATTTTTAACGGAAAAAAGAAGAGGCAGTTTCTAAGCCGTTTACCTTTGCCAATAATTTACATGAAAATAACATAAGTTATTGATTGGCTATATATTGTTTTTGTGTCACAAACTCCAGGAACATGAAGATAATGGGTGAGACAGCTAGCTAGGAACAAAATGCCTTTAAACAACTATCCTGGGGCATGGTGAGGGTGGGGGGTTGTGGGGCATGACTGAAGTCCAATACTCAGGCGTGTCTGAGCCTGATATGTTTTGCATACCTCACATAGCTCAGACTGCTCTGAGCTATTTTTCTTGTCTCATTCTAAATCAGGGGTCAGCAATCTTTTTCTGTAAAGAGCCAGACAGTAAATATTTTCAGCTTTGTGGCTACACAGTCTTTGTTGCAATTTCTCAACTCTGCCTTGTAGCTAGAAAGCATCCATAGGCAATATGCAAAGGAATGGCT
>NW_012151652.1:935902-937371 GCF_000956105.1 Propithecus coquereli
AGGAAGTCTAGAAAGAGGCTCCGAAACCTCCCCTACCTCCCCTTCCAGGCCTCCTCCTCTCATTTGCCAGAATCTTTTCCTTTCTCACTCGTCTCCTGTCCCCAGATCTAGCTCTTGGACCGGGGCCAAATGTTCAGAAGGTGTTTCTGGAGAAGAAGAAAAGCTATCGCGACCAAAAAATGTACATCTGTCTAGAATCGTTACAGCGTGACAAGAAGAGTTTGGGCTTTGGAGTCAGACAGGAACTGGGTTTAAATTCTCAATATTCCAGGCTCAATTTCCTCACCTATAAAAGGAGGAGGGTGACATTTTCTTAATGGGGTATTTTGAGAATTAAAGATGATGTCATTAGTGTTTAGTAGAGAGGATGGATGGCCATTAAAAGATTGAAAGAACGGAAAATATTTAAATAATGATTGCGAGAAGAGACCAAAGGGCCTTCAAAACCCAAAGAGTGATGCTTAAATGGTTGGTCTTCAGGTACAAGGAGAGACTAGTGACAAAAAGAGAGTGGGGAGGGAAAGAGGGACTTGTTTTCTTAGGAGGGGTCAAGGAGAGCACGAAGAATGCTTCGAGATTGTCAAGGCTTTGCGTGGGAGATTCTGCTAGCTGCCTACCTGGTCCCTCTCCTTTCTTTCCTGGGCACCTAGTAGTTCGATTACATTTCCCAGCCTCCCTTGCAGTTAAGGGTGGCTACGTGACCGCATTCTCTCCAGTGCAGTGTGGGTGGTGATGGTATGTGGCAATTGGGGGCTCAGGCCTTACAATCATGAGCACGTCTCCTTCTCTTTTCCGCTTGCACCCAATGCAGTTCACATGTGGCTGCAAACCCGGCCTCAATCATGTGGATAACACCTGGGCTCTTGGGGTGGCACAGCAACCATCTGGAAAGAACCTGGGTCTTGACAGACCGTGTGCCGCAGGGCTGCCAGCCTTCATGGACTACAGTGTGAGAGAAAAATAGACTCCTTTGCTCCCGAAGCCACGGTTTGGTCGGATCTGTTTGTTCTAGTAGCTGAGCCTCGCCCTGAGTGATACATCTGGTATGGACCACCTTGGGTATAAGGCATCCACTTCTCAAAGTCAGGTGCCGTTGAATAAACAACAGGCAGCGGTGGTACAGTGGGAAGAGCCCCAGGTTCAAAGTTAAGAAATTTGGCTGCTCGGTGAAAATAATTAACGTTTTGTGCTTTGCATTATAGTTGACCAAGGTTTTTTCTGTAAGACCGAGTTTCTTTATCTGTAAAATGGCAACCACTGAAGTAGGAGGAGCATAAGTGCCAGTGTCATGAGTTGGCAAATGTCATGCAGACGTGAGGGCCTGCCCACGTCCTGGGCACTGGGGCGCCCTAGACGTGCTCTGTCTCAGCTGAAAGGCAACGTCAGGTCTTCTGAAGAGAACCCAGGGGACAAAAATGGTCAGAGTCTGCTGCCTCGTCTCCTGGGCAGATTGGCACACAAGAGGCCCA
>NW_012151652.1:937421-939666 GCF_000956105.1 Propithecus coquereli
CCGGCTAATTTTTTTCTATATATTTTTAGCTGCCCAATTAATTTCTTTCTATTTTTGGTAGAGACGGGGGTCTTGCTCTTGCTCAGGTTGGTCTCGAACTCCTGAGCTCAAACAATCCACCCGCCTCGGCCTCCCAGAGTGCTAGGATTACAGGCGTGAGCCACCGCGCCCGGCCAGCCTGCTTTTAATTCTTTATAGTATTTATTATCACCTGGCTTTTATGTGTGTGTGGTAAAATGTATATAACATAAAATTTTCCATCTTAACCATTTTTAATTGTTCACTTCAGTGGCATTAAGTGCATTTGCATCATTGTACAACCATCACCATCATCCATCTCCAGAACTTTCTCATCATCCCATACTGAAACTCTGTACTCATTGTACAATAACACCCCCTTCCCCCAGCCCCTGGCAACCACCGTTCCACTTTCTCCTTCTATGCATTCGACTACTCTAGATACCTCATACAAGTGGAATCGTACCGTATTTGTAATTTTGTCTCTGGTTTGTTTCACTTAGCATAATGAATGTCTGTAAGGTTCATCCATGTTGTAGCATGGATCAGAACTGCATATCGCCTGCAATTTTATGTATTTATTTGTTCATTTGCTTATTATCATCTGCTTATTTTTATCATCTGCTCTCCACCCCCACCCCCCAGGAATGTAAGGTCCTTGGGGTAAGAGCTTTGTTTTGCTCGATCATCTAGAACAGTGCCTGGGCACAGAGTAAGCTCTCAAATATTTGTTGAGTAATTTGCCTCCCATTGGGGTAATCTTCTCTTTGTGCATAGAGCTGGGCCTTCTTTTTTGAACATGGCTTGTCTATCCAGCAAGCAGTGTTTTGGCTCCCGCTGTGCTAAACACTCTTGGAAACAGAAAAATAAGACAGTAAAATCCATGCAGCTGACAGGGTTAGAGTGACGCCTATTTTCCTTGTCTATTTTTCTGACCAACATTTATCCCCTTCTGATAATAGCAATGGGATTTTCTTCAGAGGGCAGTCTCCCCTCCCCACTCTCAGTCTATGTTGTTTGGAGGGAATCTATCTTATTCTCTGGCTTCAAGGAAAGACAAGCAGCCCAGGCTTCCCAATAAGATCCAGGCCTAAGACTTTTGTTGTAACCATTACACTAAGAGTATAAAACTGAGAGAATGTTAGCCTAAAATTGTGATGCCCCACTGCATCGAAAGCTTATGTTTGAGAATAAAGACAACACAGAAGAAAATAGAATTAAGAGATGGTCAAAAGGAAACAGAGGCCTGATAACATTGTTTGAGCTCCTGGATCCAGCCATGCCTGAAGGCAGAGATCCATTTCCTGGACTTTCAGGTTTATGAGCCAATAAATTCTCAAGCCCTTCCCCCTCACTTATGTATATATTCTTAGTTTGATTTGAATTGGATTTCTGTCCCCTGCTACCAAAAGATTTCTTACGAATGTAAGGGAGATGGACAAAATTGAAAGAGGGTAGAGAGAGGTAGCTTGTGGGGTTAGGAAACTCAGAGCTGTTATCCAGGAAGGGCATAAGGGACCTGGGATGTCTATCCCCACGCAGAGAAGCCTCTTAGAAGCGGGCTTTAGATATGTAAACAGCTGTCACATGGACGAAGAATTAGATTTGCTTTAGATAATGCAAGAGGGAACACCAGGACGGGCAGGTAAATATTTTCAGGAAAAACTCACTTCAGTAGAAGGAAAAACGTTGAGGTCCCAGGAGCAACTCAGAGGTACGGAGGCGATGCGGGAGTGAATGAGCCCAAGGGTGGGAGACATGCATGGTTATGCTGGTGAGAAAAGGGGCAGCCCTCATGGGGCCTCATTCTAAATAACACTTAAGGTCCCTCCAGTCTGGAATCGGGGACTCTTTGCTTGTGCTGACTGATGTAAGTGGAGAATAAGTTTGTCACCGGAAGACATTAGACACATGGCCCCTCCTTCTCACCTTTGGGCCCAGTACTGACATCCCAGACGCTAATTATTAATATTAATAGAAGATTGTTCAAAAACACAATTGATACGGGCTGAAAGTCACGTTGGCCCATGGGTTATAAGAGAGGGGGCTTTCCCAAGGACTTTAACCAAAGTTTTTCTTATTGGATTAGTCTTTCCTATAAAAGAATATCTGGCACCAAAACATATGCTTTGGTTTTATTAAGAATTGTTTTAGGCCAGGTGCAGTGGCTCACGCCTGTAATCCTAGCACTCTGGGAGGCTGAGGTGGGCGGATTGTTTGAGCTCAG
>NW_012151652.1:941921-945832 GCF_000956105.1 Propithecus coquereli
GCGGAATTATAGATACAGCGAGAGCCTGTATAATAACTCGCGTTACAAAGAACAGTCTCTGCAGAGGAAGGAGCACTGCATTAAAATAATGGCTCCGGCAGGCATGAGGCCACCTTCTGAGATAAATGCCAACATCCTTAGCTAATCTAAGTAATGCATGAGCAGGAAGAATTCAGTGGCTGGGAGCCCAAGTGGAGCTGTATAAAGAATTCTTAAGAGCAGCTAGTAACCTCCGAGCAGTAGGCCCAAGTGCATGACAGATGGACACGGACAGTGTAACATTTAATCAAATCCAAGGGGAGAGGGGATCAGAGAGGGCTGGGGGTGGGGGCCAGGATTTTGGCGAGAGGCAGGCTGTCAAGGGGCCTCTGACAGGGCCTCCACCACACCACACACAATTCTCGTCTCTGTGGCTCATTTGTTTTGAGCACGGTCAACTCCTTCCAAGTCAGGAGTGCCAAGTTAGAAAGTCCACCATGCTCTCGTTAAAGAGGTCAGGAGGGCCTTGGCCAAGTTAGGGGGAAAGAGATCACTCTTGTTAAGAAGGGAGGCAGCCTTTTACTTTTGATGTGATGCCCCATGATTCTTTGACTTGGAATGTTCTAGAGAGTGTCTCATTCATTTCCCATCTCCCCAGACCCATCTCCAGCTCCCATTTTATAGCTGAGGACACTAGGCCCATGGTGGACAAGCAAAGTTCCCAAGGTCACACGCAGATTAGGGGCCGTGGAGATTGTCTCCTCCAATTCAACCCATCCTGCTCGTCCCCATCTACCTCTCATTTCATAAACACGGATAGTGAGAAAGTGCCAAGGTCCAGGTTTCACATTGATTTCAGGGCAGAGGGGAGCGGTAGCCAGGTTGCCTGGTCCCAAACCAGGGAATGTTGACCACCACGTCTCAGCATCTTCTCAGCTGAGAGTGATGCTCATCAAAGGCCCCTCTCCTGGTCTCACTCAATAGGTCTTTCTGCAGCTGTCACCAGCTGGGGATGGCATCCCTGCTGATGGGTAGTACTCTGCTGCCCAGCGTCGTCAGGTGCTTCCCTTGAACCAGTCAGCTGTGGCCCAGAGGCAGGATGAGTGCAGATGCTGGCAGTGACCACGTGGGTGGAGGGTGGGTCATTCCCAGAGGGGATGCTGAGCAGACGGTTCCCAGGGACAGGTGCTGCAGCTTCCTTGACCTCGAGTCTCCTCATCTGTAAAACGGGGACAGTAATTGTGGCCACACCAAAGGGCTGTTATGAACAGTAAATAGCATATATAGGTAAAGTTTGCTTACGTAAGCACCCAATGCATATTAGTTCCCTTCTTTTGTTTTTTTCCAGGAGCATTTCTAAAATCGGAAGCTATTTCCGATACTAAGTGTGGTAAAAGAGAAAATGAAATTTTGGCCTGAAAAGTCCACTTTGAAATAGGGGAGTGACATAGTCCAGTTTTTAATTCGAAAAAAATCCCGCTAGCAGTGGTGTGGACCATGGATGGGAAACGGGGTGGGGATGAAAGCAGGGAGAAGGGTGAGGAGCTATTGCAACGGTCCAAGCAAAAGATGCCTGTGGCTCCGTCCAGGGCAGTAGGATGGAGTCGCAGAGAGGGGTGGGACAGATCTGATACGTTCTGAAAGCAGCGCTGACAGCACTTGGATGTAGTTAGTAAGTGGAAGGCACAAATCAATAAATAGCACCTCAACTGAAGCTCTAATTGCTTTTTAAAAAATGTATCTCCATTTTCTTTTTCTTGAGTGGTTTATTGACTGATTCTTTTTTATTCTCTTTAAAAAAGATATTGTGCTTATTTTTTTAACTAATCGACACTATCACATTATACCAAAAAATGTATTAAAGGTGTACGGGAAATTCTCCCCCACTCAACCACCTGGTCACCTCCCTGGAAGCAATTAGAATTAGGAATTTGATGCATATCATTCCAGGGATATTTTATGTATATAAAAGCAAACATATATGTGAAATATATGTTATATATAATATAGAGAGACATATATATGGAGATATATGGAAATATATAATTTCCCTTTTTGTATAAATGATAACATATTATATATATTTTTCTGCTGCTTGATTTTCCTGTTTATGAATGCATCTTGAAGATCATTCCTGTCTTAATTATCTACTGCTGCATAACACATTACCCCAAAACTTAGCGACTCGCTATCACCTCAGTGGCTGTGGGCCCTGCTTCAGCGGGTCCTCCACTCCTGGTCTCCCATAGGCTGTAGTCGGGGTGTCGGCAGGGTTTGCAGTCACCTCAAGGCGCGACTGTGGTCAGCCTCCAAGATCACCCCTGAGGGTGCTGGCAGAATTTAGTCCCTGGGGAGCCACTGGACAGAGTTGCTCTCTGGTCCTTGCCACATGGGCCTCTCCTACGTGCTTGACAAGGAAAGAGTTTGAGTACGTCGTAAGTTACAGGCTTTTATAGCCTCATCTTGGAAGTGACAGCCCATCTCTTGTGTTGTATTCTAGTTCTTAGGAGAAGTCATTAGGTCCAGCTGTCCCACCCCCAACCACCCCACACACGTGCACATACTCACACACACACACACGCAAGGAGAGGACGACACAAGGGCGTGAACCCCAGGAGGTGGGGTCACCAGGCGCTATTTCAGAAGTTACTGACCATAATTCTCCTGCAGTACATCCCAACCACCCTCATTCTGTATCAGCTCTCCGCCGCCATGTGGGGGGGCCCTCGTCCCTTTAACCGGGGCTCTCCTGGGGGGTTGCTGGCTTCATGTCTTTCACCCCCACTTGCTGGGAAGCTCAGGAGGGAAGGGGATCTTGCGCATGTGGTGCATGCAGTAGGCACTCAGCTAACGCTGTTCTCTTTTGGTTGTGTGGAGGATGGAGAAAGGTTTCTTGGTTCTGTCTTAATCAGGAGTGCACTGGGCCACAAATTGCTGCTTGTTCTTTTGGAACTGCTGGTGCTTTGGACAGATGTTCTGGAAGATGTTTGGAACTGCAAGCCAGAGGACATGTTCAGACATGATTGTCAATGGGAAAAGGAACTGTGTAAAGGGCCTGACCAAGCTGGGCTGGACACACAAAATAGAGCCACGGTGTCCTGGACAGGACTGAACTTGGGCCATTCCGTGTTTATGTAATTGTCCTGCAGTTGGCAAAGAGCAAGACCACAGCCTGATGGGGGGGCAGATTCCACTGAAGCAATGTTCCCACTGCCAGGCATCTTGGGAGCAAGTTTGTCCTGGAGCAGAAATTGAGAACCGAGGATGTGAGCCATTGGGGTGAGAGGGAGGTCCATGCTTTCTCTCTCTCTCTCCCTCCAGAGTTCAGTCTACCCTGTAAGGAAAGACACGCTCCAAGCAACCCTAGACTGGGGGCTGCGCTGGGCCCTACCAATGCAGAGCCAGCTGGGCAGGTGGGTGGCTCTGTGAGATTCCCTGGGTAGCTCTGAGAAAATCCACGTTGGTCAGGTTGTGAGTATTTCTCTGTATTTCATTCTCCTTCCACCGTGCCCAGAGTTTTTCAGCTGCTGCTGAAGCTGCATCTGGTTTCTGTTGAGTGTGAGGCAGGGAGGAGGGGGCCCCCCAGCCACGCTTGGGCTGAAAGGCTGGGAGGAGGACAGAGTGGAGCCACCCACGGAGGACAGCAGGGTTGGGGATGCTGAGGAAGCTGGAGGGAAGAACACAAGGACAAGCGCTGGGGCAGTTGTAACCCAGCACCTGCGGGATGGGTCAGCAAGGGCTCGGTTCCCATGTGAGCCAGTAGGGCTCAAAGTAAATTGAATTATAACACGAGTATCTAATGGAGATAAGACAGTTTATTATCGTTGGCCAGGGAGGCCTGAACATAGCTGTTCTATTAGATGTCGTAGTAGTAAAAATAGATAATACCAACAATCTAGTATGTCAACATTTTAATAGAACTCTTTACTTTA
>NW_012151652.1:946506-953421 GCF_000956105.1 Propithecus coquereli
TCTAACAATTTTAGAGGCTGGGAAGTCTAAGATTGAGGGGCCCACATCTGGAAAGAGCATTCACACTTTGTCATCTTACGGCGGAAGGTGGAAGGGCAAGATAGCACGAGAGGGCAGGGCGAGAGGGGAGGGGGCCCAACTCATCCCTTTTATCGGGAGCCCACTCCTGCAATGACTAACCCGCTCCCTCAGTACCAGCATGAATCCATTCTTGAGGGCAGAGCCTGCACGACCTAATCACTGCTTAAGTCCCTACCTCTCAACACTGCTGCACTGGGGATTAAATTTCCTACACATGAACTTTGGGGGACATATTCAAACGTAGTCCATAGGTACCCTTTTAAACATTACATGCCTGGCACATTACTAAGCTCTTAATACGTTTTATCTCATTCCGTTCTCACAAGCACTTAACGAGATGGGTACCATAGTGGATATAGCAGTGTTCCTTTCGGATCCCTCCTTGGGGCCTGCACACACATTCCCAGCTGCTGGGAATATTGGCTACTGATGTCTCATGGCTCCTGCCCCCACTGGGAACTGTCCTTGGACACAGGTTGCTGTCTCCACCAAGGCGATGTCCAGTCCCTGGGACAGTGAGCAGTCAATGACTGGCCGATGTGGGGATATAAAGGGTGGGCCCTGGCCTGAATATGGGACCCCCTGAAGGGTACCTGGCTCAGAGCTCCCTGTGGGATTGGCTCCTTCAGTTGCAACCACACTGGGGGGCGTCTTCTCCTTCTTCTCAATCCCATCCTCTGACTTACAAGTGTGTCTCCCACCAGCGCTGCCGATAAACCTGCAGGCAATTCTCCACCTGAGTCCGCCTCCAGGGAACCCAAACTGAAGACAGTTGGTGCCAGACATGGTCCTAGGAGGCAGACTCCAAAGTGGGAATTTGGAGAGGGGTCACTTGGCGTCATCTGTCAGTGAACGGGTGCAGGAGAAGTCAGGACAGTCCCTGGCATACTGTAACTGTGTGCTTACAGCTTGCACTGCTGGTGACCTTGGGTGTGATGGGGTGCAGGAAACACCACCCCAAAATATAGCACCTGGAAAACTGAGAAAACAGCAGAAGCAGGAAGGCGACACTCACCTTTCCCTTCTTCCCCAAAGCAGGCCATGAAACCTAGGAAGGTCACTGACCTCTGGCCCTTCTCCCCAGAAGACCCCATGTGACAGGTGGCCTGCCCTACGCCCCGAGGGAAAGAATGTCACACTGTCACACAGGGATGCAAAGAATCTGAACCAACAGGCCTTGGCAAGGCCGCCTCCCTCCAGTTTATCACCATTAGATCACACCCGCCTTGTCCAATCACACTTCTCCTTGACTGTCCTCTCTTTAGCAAACCTAAGCATAAAAATATACAGGTTTCCCTGTTTCTTTGGGTCTTCATTTCTGAAGGCTCCTGTGTCATATAAAACTAATATTAAATAAATTCATCAGCTTTTCTCTTGTTAATCTGTCTTTTATCATAGTGATCTCAGGCAGGTACTTAGCGCAAGGTGAGAAGATAAATCTATTCTCCCCTACAGGTGGGTATGGGAGGAAGGGTCCCACTGGCCGGTGTACTATGTATGGCAATGGAGAGAAGTATGATTACAAGGACTATGGAAATGTAATTTCCCCAGTCCTTTCCCTGTAGCTGAGCCCATGGATTAGCTAGAGAGGGTTAACGACAATCTCAGAGTGAATAATCACCACCCCATCGCTAAAAGAAAAAAAAAAGTGTAATCAGAGTGGATGATCCCCAAGGCAAAATGTGAGACGCAGAGGACGTCCTGGGCAACAGTGAAGCAGATCCCTTCTGCAGAGGGAGGACCAGGCGCAGAGCTTAATGATCAGAATAGCAGAGCTTCAGAGAACGTGGGATTTTTAGGCCTGACAGGCTCCTGGTGCCAAGGCAAGAGCCCTAATAGGCGGGGAGTGGGAACCCGAGGCTTGGGCTGGAGATATGTGAGTACACACAGTTGAGAACCTTGAACCCTCAGGTTCTTCTGAACCCCCTGGGCCTGCAGAATTGACCGACTTCTCCTTGTTGGCGAAGAGTGGTGCCCCTGGTTGAAGATCATACCAGGTGTCCGGTGAGGCAGGTGCCCTACGAGAGAAGGCTTGTGCTCCTCAGAGCCTACCTTGGCCTCCTTCCTGGCTATCTGACGGACAACAAGTCAAACCCCAACCGTGCTAGGCCTGCTAAGGGAGGAGAACTGCACACCGAAGGAGCGCTGGGACCTGGCTAATAGCCTCGGGCAGGGATTGTGCACAGGGCTGAATCCTGGGTGGGCTGGGGAGGGGAGGAAGGTAAAGGTGGATGAGGGCAGCTACGGATATGGGAGCACTCTCCCGTGACACAGAACTTAACCCCTGGCAAGGAATCCAGGAGACGACTCCACAACACGTTAAAGATGGATTTTAGAAGCTTAGGAAAAACAATGGTTCACACTAAGTGAAGAGGAAATGTCAGAACTGCTGTGGCCGACAGTGGAGGAAGAGGTCAAAAATCTCAGAGAAGTGGGCGTGCCAGAGTGTCTACAGTGCAGAAGGCCAGAAAAGCCACCAGCCCCCTCTGTTCTGTGGGGGCCGGTGAGAGACCCTACCTGCTGAAGCAATAAGGTGAGCTGGTGGCGGCCGGGGTGGCACCCCTTCACGGACGGTAGGAGGTGCTATTACACAGCTAGGCTCCCTAATGCCCCCGGGATGAAAGAAGGCCAAAATCACAGAGGCCAGGTGGCAGCGCGTGACCTTTAGAACCCAGGTGGGTGCAATTGCAGTGAGCAGCAGCGCCGGAGTGGGCGGCAGTCAGAGGGCTTTGGAGACGGTTAACAGAACACAGTGTTCCCGGAGGCCAAGATGGGTGGCCGACAGTGTACTGTTTAATCTCGACAGTGAGAGGAAATCAAGGGCCGGTGATCAGGGCGGGTGAAGGCAGCCGCCCCAGTAATATGTCACGATTCCTCGCCCCGATTCTGGACTGGGCCATTGCCTAAAGGGGATGCTGGGTCCCTGTGAGGAAGGACCTGCAACATCCTGGCAAAGGTATTCCGTGGTAATGCCCCCGTCCTCTCCTCAAAGAATCCGCGGTCCTTTGCGTGTATAACTGAGCATGAGGAACGGGGAATGCTGAGGACTTTGAAGGGTTATCAGCCATGGAGTCTGAATCGACACTGACACCTGTGACCCAAAGCGCCATCATGTCCCTCCCTCCCATGAGAGTGAGGGGTGCGGGGCCCAGCTAATCACAGAGCCCCAGCCCTGCTCCAGCTCACAGTGGGTCCACTGGGTTGTGTCCTGATCCCCGAATGCATTGGAGTGGACACGTGTGGTGACTGGTAGAGCCCTAATTATTCCGTGACCTAGGGAACAAGAGCTACTATAGTAAGGAAGATCAGATGGAAATCGCTAAAGCTGCTCCATTTCCTTGGCCAAGATAATAAATCAAACGCAAGATTGTTTTTTATTCCAGGGGGAATGGCAGGAATTATTTAATAGTTCCACCCTCGAAGGTTAAAGAATGTAGGGTCGTATCCCTGTCTTACCCCCGTTTAATTCACCAATCTGGCCCCTATGGAAATGGCATGATCATGGCTGACGAGGGTAAACTACCACAAACTTAAATAATAGCCCCGGTTGTGGCTGTGGTGCTAGGCAAGGCATCCTTCCCGGAGCAGATGGACACGGCCTCCGATACGTGGTGCATGACCGCTCATCTGCTTCTGCCTTCTTGTCTGTCCCTATCAGAAAGGAGGATCAAAAGTAGCCCACAGGCACAGGGAGCAGCCTACAGGATACATCTGCGTGTTGCACTGTGGCCATGTTAACTCTCCTGCCTTCTATCACAACGTGGCCGGAAGGGACCTGGGCCACCGGGACATTCCACACGTCATCATGTTAGTCCACCGTATCAATAACATCATGTTAATGAGCAAGAAGTGACAAGTGCATTGAAAAACCTTGGCATGACACATTCCCTCCAGAAGGTGAGAAAGAAATCCTACCCGGCTTTAGGGCCTTGACACATCACCGAAGTATGGAGGGGTCTGGTGGTCTGGAGACATCCCCTGCAAGGGAAACAACGTGAAGACAAACGATAGGCCACTGCCAGCACGCGGCGGGTCTGAGCGCTCACGGAACTGCCCTGCATGGCTGCAGCCAGTACCACAGGTGGGCTGAGGGGACGTGACTCAGGGCACCAGCAGAGTCTACTATATCCCATTTTACAGATGAGACAACTAAGTCTCAGAGGTTAAATAAATTGCCCCCAAACACAAAGCTGGCAAGTGGCAAATCTAAGATTAAAAATCTAGATCTATCTGATGTCAGCCCGTGCTCTTTCAAACCTATGTCGTGTAGATAAGGAGCCTGGGAACAGAGAGATCAAGTGGCCTCTTGTTGCGTATCGTGCTCCCGGGAGGCAGAGTCAGAGACAGACGGGCACGCGGGGAGGTTTATAGGAAGTGCTCCCAGGAGCAAGTCCCCGAGGGGGAGTGGAGAAGGCAGGACTGGGCAGGGAGAGCTTGGGCTGTGATGCCGGCATTACGAAGGTCCTGGACAATGCCACAGGGAGCCCTGGAGCTGGGGTGCTTGCGGAGTTGTCCCCTGCTGGCCTGTGTATTCTTGCCCAGAGGTGGTCCTTGGGCTGCCCCAGGAAGAGGATGTTGCCTTGAGAGAGATGGTACTTTTCAGCCAGGGGCTATTTCCCCAGGGGACTCCCAAGAACTGTCAGCCTTCAACACTTCCCACTGCTTCAGTCCTGGAAGGGGGCTCCAGGGTGACACCACTGCATCCACTACACCCCTCCCGGGTCCCACAGCTGGGGGCTGAGTGGTAACACAAACTTTGTCCTCTGACTCCAAATATAACACGGTTAGCCCTATTTTTCCAGCTTCATCATGTGTCCCCCTATCTCAGGGGGAACGACCAAGACCGCGGGCTTTAACTGGGGATTGCTGATTGGAAGGAACAGCGACCCACACACCTGATCGCATGAGAAGGAGGGGTGCCGACAGATAGGGAGCATATGGGCATCTAAGGAGAGGGACGGCATTCCATTCGTTCAAAAACACTGACTGTTTACCACTCACCAAGCTGGGTTCTCAGTGTTGGAGAAACAGGAAAGCACACAAAGCCCCTGCCCACGGGGTCCCTCTCCGATGGAGGGGAAGCCTCAGGCCTCCGGGAGACCAGGCGCCCAATCCGTCTCCTGTCTTTCCATGAAGAGCCTGTGGGAGAGTCTTCATATTGAGGGAATTTTTCATCCGCTTCTCCGCCCTGTGCCAGCGACTGCGTAGGCAAAGGTTGGTAGCAGCTGTTACCTCTGGACGTGAGTCAGATGGGGGGAATAGGGGAGGAAAGGGGAACTTCCATTTCCTCTGTCTCCTGTCCCTCCTTCCCGCCACCAGTTCCCTTTTTCGCTGGTGTGCCGGGGGTACAGCTGCCTCGAGCAAAGGCGTGTAGGGGACAGCCCTGCTTTCCTCCCAGCTCTGGGTCAGGTCTGGACCAGCAGCTGGAAATTCCCTGCCCTCGCTCCTCTTCCCTTCCCCTCTAGAGACGCCTCTTGCTGTCAGCTGAGAAGGGGGATGCAGGTACCTGGAGAGTCTATAAAATGGGCCACATGTTGGAGAAATTTGCGGAGATAAAAGAGAGACATTTTGCAGACTTTAATTTTTTACTGTATATACGTCTGCGTTACTTGAATGTTTTATAACAAGTGTAACTTGTGTACTGCATGTATAGCTGTTGCTGTTGTGAGGTTTTTTGTTTGTTTGCTTTTTCTTTTTGACACCGCAGATGGAAGACTCTGGCTGACCAACCAAGCTTGGCTTGGGGCTTCTTAGAGTACAGACCCCTAGGCCAGCACCTGCCGTCGGCCAAATTGTGAAGGTGGTCAGGCTGCCTACAGGGAATCTTTGTGGCCGTGTCCCCTCCTGCTCTCTTGGATGGTTCTGATTCTGATTGTGGGTCACACTACAGAGGACAAGGGTCTCCCCGGGTGGGCTTTCTTCCCTTGGGGTTTTTACACTTCACACTGGACCTTCTTCCTTGGGGTGAGCGGCTGTGTGCCCTAAGGAGGGAACACGCAGCAGCAGCTGGTGATCTGGTGATCTGGTGATCTGGTGGTGGCAGCTTCTCCCTAGGGATGACCTGGTCCCCTGGGGAGAATGAGGCTGGCTTTGGAGATAAGTCATAGAATCTGCAGCAGACGGCTATGAATTCCTCCTGCCCGGCATTCAGTGGCCACGTTTCTGGTGACAGCACCAGAATTTCACCTTAGTGACTGATCGCTCTTTCATTTCATACAGTCTTGGTGGGGCTGCCCACCAAGGGCCCCCACCGCCTCTGATCAGGGGACAGACCATGTGATGTAAGTTAGGGCCATCGGATACTCTCTCCTAGGAACTTGAGTCTTGAGCAGATGGTACAGAAACAGAAAATGTTTGGGGCCAGTTCATCCCAGTCCTGGCAGCCTGGGGCAGTTGTGCACTGTGTCCTGCCTCCCAGATTCCTCACGCTGCCCTCTTGCCTGTCCTTCTGGAGCCCAGGGCTTCCGTTTTCCTTCCGTTTCCTGTTGCCTCACATCTTCCAATAAAGTACTTTCTGAAAAGGTACCCAGAGTCAATTTTTGTCGCTTACCACGTAAGCCCCCTGACTAATATGGCATCCACACCACCTAGGCCTTTGAGGCCCCTTCACCTCCCCAAGCGATGGCTCTGTCTTTTCAGATGCGTGTGTGTGTGTGTGTGTGTGTGTGTGCTGGGATGGGAGGTCTTGCCCTCTCTGGTGACATTTCATTTTTGCTGTGGGTATGGAGTGGGCAGTGAATGCGCATGCCGGGTGGGTGCTGGGGCTGAGAGAGACGGCAGTGTCTGCCAGGTGCACATCCGGTGTTCCCGAGCCCTGCCGTCAGACTGGACGTG
>NW_012151652.1:954136-984280 GCF_000956105.1 Propithecus coquereli
TTTCTTTCTTTCTTTCTTTCTTTTTTTTTTTTTTGTTGTTGTTTTAGAGACAGGGTCTTGCTGTGTTGCCCAGGCTGGTCTTGAACTCCTGGCCTCGAGTGATCCTTCTACCTCCGACTCCCACGGAGCAGAGTAGGTGGGATTACAGATGCAAGCCAAAGCACATGGCTTTGACCCCAAATCTATGGGTTTTTACTATGTGCTAGGCATTTGTAATGTTTAATCATTATAATCTCGAGGTGAAGATGGCATCATAATCCCATGGTGTGGATGAAGATTGTTACAGGCTGAATGTTTGCACCTCACCAAAATTCATATGTTGAAATCCTACCCCCAGTGTGATGATTTTAGGAGGTGGGGCCTTTGGCTCCACCCTCATGAATGGGATTGGTGCCTTTATACGAGGGATCCTGGAGAGCTCTCTAGATCTCTCACTGCCACGTGAGGATACAGGAAGGTGGCAGTCTGCAACCTGGAACAGAGCCCTCACCCAACCATGCTGGCAACCTGATCTTGGACTTCCAGCCTCCAGAACTGCGAGAAATAAATTTCTGTTATTAATCAGACACTCAGTCTATGGTACTTTGTCACAGCAACTCAGACTGACTAAGACAAAGATACTGGGGCCCAGTGAGGTTGAGTGAGTAACCCAAAATCACGGAGTTAATTAGGCCGCTTACCGTAAATACCACTCTCGTTCCAGGTGCCCTTTTGGGATTGCACTCCTGACCTGGATAGGGAATACATTCAATCCATGAACCAGTCTGAACGGTTTGTTGTCTGCTGCCTTCCCCCTAATGGGGTGACTCTTCTCACCAAGAGTCCTGGCCACCCGGTGCTGGGGAGATTACAGAGAAACAGGGAGAAGGGGCCTGAGGATGATTTCCCCCAACAACTCAGTAGTGTAAGGGTTACGATCATGGGCTCTGAGGATAAACAGTGCTGGATTTGAAGCCGCACTCTCCTCCTAAGTCATTGTATAGATAGATATGAGAGACAGAGGGGTAGGGCAGGACGGAAGCCGCCACCACCACCACCAGCAAGCCGCAGACTCCAGGAGCCACAGCTGTGTTCCTAGTGTCTTTGTAAAGAGGAAGGGCAGCTGCTAAACCTCCCACAGCATCTGAGCAAGTGTCCCGCACAATGTCGCAAGTTAGGAGAAGCTGATGGCAAAGGGACCGTGGGTGGGCCTGGCTGTCTGGACCTGGCCAAACCCGCTGCCGCTGCTGCCGGCCACTTGCTCTCACGACCTCGTGCTGACCTAGTGTGTCTGCCCTGCAGGCGCTCACGCCTCTCCCCTGACACACCCAGCCTGGGAGCCCAGCCTGGCGCCAGGATGGCAGGACAGCCTTCCCTGACTCCTGGGTTGGAGTCTGTGGTGGTGACTGCTCCTTGTGAGCTCCCTTTGGTGGCAAGAGCGTCATCTCCCACCCCCAGCCTTCCTGGGACGTCCTGTACAGCAGGAGCTGATAACGCTGTGCACAGGCCAGTGGGAGCAGATGCTGTCTTGTCGCCAAGCCCTGAACACTCTGAACCCAGCCCGGGACCCCAGTTGTACTGGGGCGGGGAGGGGCCCCAGGGCACAGAGCCAGGGATAGCGTTACCCTCTACTTTATTGGCAAGTTTTTTTTTGTTTTTGTTTTTGTTTTAACTTGCTTTCCATTATATGTTTCTTTACGGGAAGACGTCCCATTGTGCACTGAACACTTACACCATTGATAGTGTCCCACCGAGAATATCCAGGCCTTGGAGGGACAGCTGGAGTTTCTGTTGCTGGAGGTCAGGGGCCCTGTCTTAGAGTCGCTGCTCAGGCCTGGAAAGGCCCTTAGGCATGATCGAATTCAGCCAAGAGCCCAAGGCTGGTCAGGACCTGTGCTGACAGGACGCCCTAAGAAGGGAGGAGTGGCATCTACATTTCTCGCTGCTGCCTGTTCGCTCCCAGCATGAGGCCTTGCCCATGGTTG
Organism: Propithecus coquereli; assembly: GCF_000956105.1. Lineage (NCBI taxonomy): Eukaryota > Metazoa > Chordata > Mammalia > Primates > Indriidae > Propithecus > Propithecus coquereli. Next base: position 956,101 of record NW_012151652.1, read on the forward strand.
GTGCTCAGAACATACGTGATAAATGATGGTTGAAGGATGAACAGACCCAGTGGGCCCTGGAGGCTGTCCTCCTGCCTCTCAGTCAGGTGGCCTTGACCTTGCCTTGCTTCCCAAATTGCTTCCTTTGGCTGCGAATTAAGGCCACCACAACTGCCAGGGTGCCAGCTAAGCTCCTCACTCGGCCCCTTGTACCACCCCACCTGGGGCTACCCCACTCACTGCCCAGCATGGAAGCCTCTGCAGAGAAGATGAGCAGCAGGGGTTTGCCCAGTGAGTGGGTCTGGTGTGTAGACAGGATGCTCTGCCCCCTGGCTGCTTCCCCACATGGAGAGCAGGCAGTAGCTGTGTTCACTTGGGCCTCCCCAAAGCAGACCCTCAGACAACGCCTTATCTGGGAGGTGATCCCAGGAAGTCCAGGGGAGGGAGTAGGGACAGGAGCAGAGGAGGGAGGAAAGCCAATGAGAAGGTGTTAATGAGCAGGTTGTCACACCTCTGGGCAACCAGGACTCAGTCCTGCTGGGGACCTGGGAGGGACTGTGTAGAATACACCAAGGGAGGGACCCACGGAGGGGCCAGGAGGCTTTAGTTATCCACCGACACTGTTCCTCACTGGTGGAGGTTGAGTCTGGGGATGTTAATTTTCTTAGCCTTTTGGTCCGCCTCGTGGTCCTGCTGCCAGGGGAAGCCCCAGGCAGAGAGGAGCCTGGTCCACGGCTGTGGGTGACCTCCAGGTGGGACATGGGGATGGCGCAGGGCACTGAGAGCGTCTGCTAGAGGGGTGTCTACAACATCACCACACTCCCTCAACCCAGGCCCCCTTGGCCACCACCGGGCCAGGCTGTCCACAGGTGCAGCGTGCCGAGGCAGCAAAGCCATCTGATGGGCACAGCTTGAGTCTGGGACTCTGGCCTCCTCCTGGCCAGACAGCCATCTCCCCACAAACAGCACGAGCGTGAGCTACTAAGTCCGTGGTCCTGCCTGCTCTGGGGGGCTGCTGGACGGTGAAGATGCTGCTGCTGCCGGATGACGAAGCACTGCGAGGCTTCAAGGGGGTGGGGAAGTCAGACACCTAGTGGGAGCACATCTGGAGGTTCAGTGTCAACTGGCCTGGGTGTCAATGTTTATTGCTAACTCCCTGGGTGGCCCTGAGCAAATTGCTTGGCCTCTCTGGGCCTTCGATGACTCATCTAATATTAATAATATAATAGTGTTAAGTCCTTAGGGCTGCAACACACTTTATAGTTTAAAAATCATGTTTGCAAACCTGCAGTCCCAGAGCTTCCCTACAGACTCCTCCAATCAGGTATTTCTAGTTCTATTTTTGAGTTGAAACTGAGGTCTAGAGAGGGCTAGGGACTTTCTCGAGATCGCTAAGTGACCTAGAAGTGACAGCACAGGACCCTTATCCTGCTCTTCTTTACCTCAATCCAGGCCCGGTCTTTTGTGAATTGCGGTAAAGAAAACGCAGACCAGATGACATGCTGAGTGACATGGTGACATTGATAGGGAGTAATCCATTACCTCTAAAAATAATGTTTTGAACCTTAGTGGAAAAGTTCATTTCTTCATACATTCATTTCTTCATCCATCTGTACATCAGTGTGTGCTAGGCATGAAACAAGCGGCGGGGGAGGAAGGGAGGCGCCCGCTGTGACTCTGGCTCTTGACAAAGTCACAGTGTGTGAGGAGACAGACACCGAAACACGACCACGGCAGAAAGTCACTTAGTTATTCCTTTAACTTGGGAACATCTTTCAGTCTTCCAACAGTTGTTAAGGAAAAGCAAATGCCCATAAAAAGGAGCTCTCTTAAGGGGGGCGGGCACACGCAGGGTGGAGGTGGGAGTTTGAGGACAAATTTTAGCAACTCCCAATTCTTTGGCGGGTGGCGCGTGTGGGCGGGGCACGCGGGGGTACGCTGGGGTGTGCCTGAGCACATGTTCTCAGAGTTCCTCCCACCACGCTCCCCCGTCTCCCCAGGCACAGGAACTCGGTAATCACATCCAGCCCGGGACTGTAACCAAACACAGCACCCCCACCCTGGGCGACCTCTTTGTTTGATCTTCCCCCTGGAGACACAGGTCATGAGGAAGACAAGGGGAAGGGGGGCAAACTGCAGGGAGTGTGTGGGGAGCTTCCTTTGAACCGGCTTTTAATTCAGAAACTGAAAACAAGATGCCATTTCCCAAGGCCTCCTGAGTTACTGCATTAAAGGAGCTTAGTCACTGAATCCCAGGGCAGGGACCACCCCGGAGGTCACTTGTCCTAACCCATTTGGTTTACAGAGCCCAGGAAGGGACGGTGACTTCTGTGATGTCACACAGCAGAGAGGGGCTGCTTTGTTTCAGGTCGCTACCCATGGAGAATGATTTCAGAAATCCAGGGAAGAGCCTTCCCCACCTGTTTCTCGATGACACCTAAACTGCCTTGCTTGGGACATAGCCTTCTGTTGCACTACCAGAGATCAGCCTAACAAGCAAACGCACCAGGGAGGCAGTATGGTAATGGAGACTCATTTATGCTAGCGTGTAGATGACTGGTATCACCATCTTTGACACCAAGAGTTTTAAGTAGAGGGCAGAGGAGAGGAGGTCAGAAGGGCGCTGGATCCTGCAAGGGCAAGAGGTGACAGGGGCTTAGCCTAGAGGGAGGAAAGCACAGAGGTAGGAGGCTTTAGGCACCAAAAAGAAACTTAATACCTGCTCTGTAGGCCCCAGGTCCTGTGCCTGATTTTCTCTTTCCTCTGGGATGGAGGCTGTGAGATTTCTAAAGTGTCAAGTCACTATTCCAGTCTAATCCTGTTGACTCCTAGAGAGAATGTGTTTTAGATTTATTTTCAAACTGTGTCTAAAGGTATCAGCAGGGTCATTCATTTTAGCCACCCGGGTCTGGTGGCTGCCTCAGCTCCCCACACAGCAATACTTCCTTCCTCCAGCCCTGTGGGAAATGAGGTATTTCTTCGGGTGAGGTTTTAGTTTTGTCCTATTTTGTTTTTTAATAATTTAAGCTCCTTGTTTTATGTATCTAATCTCTTTGTATTTTCAATAGGAAAGTAGTTTTAAGGGGCATTTTACATTCCCTGAGTATATTGTAATTGTTTATAATTTAAATTTAATTTAATCTTTTTCTTTCTTTAGTGTTTTAATTACTTGAGAAATACATACTCATTGTAAAAGATTCAAAAAATAGAAACATATATGAAGTAAAAAGTAAACATCACTTTGTCACTTTCAACTGCTAAAAGGTAGGTGCTATTAGCACCTTGGTGTATTTTTTCTTTTTTAAGCAAAAAAGGGATTATAGGCTATATCAGCAGGTCCGAGAAGTCCTAAAGATCACTGAGACCATTTCAAAGGTCCACAAGGTCAAAGTTATTTTTGTAATAATACCAGGACATCATTGCTTTTTTCCATAGTGTTGACATTAGCACTGATGTTGCAAAAAGCAAAAGTGGGTAGGAGTATTGGTGCCTTAATCAATTGGTAGCACCAAACTGTCCTAGCAGACATTGTATCCTTCACCACTACACTCTGAGAGGAACACAGATGCTGGTTTCCCTAAGAATGCCCTTAATGAAGCAGTAAAGATGATTAATTTTATTACATTTCAACCCTGGAGTACCTGTCTTTTTAAGATTTTGTATAATGAGCCAGACATGGTGGCTTAGTACTTCAGGAGGCTGAGGTGGGAGGATCGCTTGAAGCCAGGAATTCAGGACCAGCACGGGCAACATAGGAAGACCCTGTCTCTATAGAAAATTAAAAAACAATTAGCTGGGCGTGGTTGCATGCCTGTAGTCCCAGCTACTAGGAAGGCTGAGGCAGTGAGGCAGCAGGATCGCTTGAGCCCAGGAGTTTGAGGCTGCAGTGAGCTATGATCGTGCCACTGCACTCCAGCCAGGGCAACAGAGCAAGACCCTGCCTCAGAAAAAAAAAAAAAAGATTCTGTATAATGAGATGAGAAGCGTGCTAGCGCACTTCTGCTGCATTCCGAAGTACAACGATCATTTGAGGAGAAGCTCTGGTGTACGTGTTTGAGTTGCAACCTGAATTCACTGTTTTCTTTTTTTTCGTATGGAACACTATTTTTACTTGAAATAATGACTGACAGACAAACAATAGTTGCTCAGATTTGGGAATTTTTCAGACATTTCTCAAAAATGAATGATATGGACCTGCTACTTCAAGGAAAACTGACAATATTTATTACTAATGATGAAGTTCAAACTTTCAAGCAAAAATTAGAATTTTCAAAGACACATATTTGCCAGTATGAGCTGGACAGCTTCCCAATACTTAAAGACTTTAGTGATGAGCTTGGTGGTGATAATAACAAATGTGATTTATATTGTTAATAAAATGTGTTAATATTAGTAATATTTATATATCTCAGTGAACCAATAGTTTCCAAAGACCAATGCATAATGTTATAAAATCATGCAAAGGTAAAAGATTCATTCAAAGTGGAAGATAAACAAACAGATTTTAATATAACAGAGTTAGAACAGTTCATTGATATGGTTTAGAATCTGCATTGTAGCTGACCTTTGAGAAACTACCACTTGTCCAATTTTAGTAAACAAAAAAAAGAAGAATATCCACAATAATCTGAAAAGAGTATTAAAATAATCCTCCTTTTCCAACTATATATCTGTGTGAAGCCAGATTTTCTTCATGTACTTCAACCAAAACAACATACAGCAACAGACTGAATGCAGAAGCAGATAGGAGAATCCAGCTGTCTTCTACTGAGCCAGATATTAACACACATTTGCAAAAAGCGTGACACAATGCCAGTCTTCTCACTAAATTATGGTTTGATAGAGTTAACTTTCTTAAAAAGGATGTGATTTATGGTAACATGTAAGGAGTTTGTTACTGCAATTTTATATAAATTAATAAAAACACTTTTGCAAATGTCTTAGGCTTACTTTCTAATGCAGTAACTAATGATAGGCATGACCTGCATAGCGAAAGCTCTTTGGGATCCTCCATGATTGATAAGAGTACAAAAGGGTCCTGAGACTAAAAAGCTTGAGAACTGCTGCTCTACACGCTGTTCCATACTTGATCATTACTACCTGGCAGTAAAGATAACTAGCTCACTCTTTTTAGCTATTGCATGTGTTTTTTAAAAAATTTACTCAGCCACTTCCCTATTCATAGACATTTAGATTGGTTATAATTTTTTCATTATTGTTTACAATGTACAATGAATATCTTTTGTGCTTATATTTTACAAACTTTCGCAAGTGTCTCTGTAGTACAAATTGCTAGAACTACTGAATCAAAGACTATGTATATGTTAAAACTTAATAGAGACTTTCAAGTTACATTCTAGAAAGAGTATATCATTGTCAAATCCTATCAAAAATGTACGAAAGTACCCATTTTCCTGCCTTCTGTTTTTCCTGTCTTCTTAAATCCAGTATTTTATGACAATTGTTTTCTCTTCTTTTTTTGATTTTTTTTTTTGTCTCAAAAAGCATTAGAGTGGGTTTACACTGAAAGTCAGAAATACAGATAAATTAACGAAAGCCAGGTGAGGGGTTGAGGGGAAAATACAGGTTTCCCACCATTGGCTTTTAATGTGTTTAATAGAACTTGTGCAGGTTTCTTTTGAATTTAGCCATATAGTTCAAAACAAAAAAGCTGAGAGCAACACAAAGCACAAAGGGTATTCCTAATAGCTCCTTTTGCGTAGATGGTCTTAAGACCAGTTGGAACTGTTTTAAGCTGCCTTAGTCCCCTTTAGTTAATTGTAATACTAAAGTCCCCACCTAATGGGAAGCACTGTGCATGCTTAAGCTGTATTGCATGTACATATACAATGATGCAGAGGAAGAGCCAGCTCTGCGTCCCTTGCCAGAAAGAAATTCAAGCCTCTGCAAACAGGCAGGCAGTGCGAATCCTACTCTCTGAACTGCAGCAGGCAGGACTCAGTGCCATGAGGATTCCTGTCTTGACTAGGAATGAGAGCCCCGTGTAAGCAACCTCTAATAATAACTCATCTAACTCGCCCAGCTGGATTGGTCTGGGTCATTTCGTTGGTCTCTTGGCACTATCTCAGTTTGGAGGGAGGTTTTTCTATACTGTCCAGCGATTTTTCCTATAGCAGGGGTAGGATTGGGCAGGGGTGGGGGGATGGGGAGATGGAGTTGGGGGTTATACTAAAAATCTAGACAAATGGAAGATACTGTAGCCAAGCACAGCATTTAGCACTGCGCTTCCAGGCAACCAAGGCAAAAAGAAGCCTGGTGATTTACGTACCTAGTCCTGTCTAACAGGAGAAAGTCAATGAGCACAGAGGGAGAGATTTTTAACATTTACATGCTGACTATGTTCTCACATGGATTTTTTTTTCTTTTTAAAATTTTATTTTATCTTGGTTTATTTTATTTCATTGAGAAGACAATACATCCGTGTGGCTCAAAAATCTAAATAACATAAAAAAACAAATGTTGGCGCAGATCTGGAGAAATTGGAACCTTGTACACTGTTGGTGGGGTTGTTGGTACAACTGCTATGGAAAACAGAGTGGAGGTTTCTCAAAAAATTAAAAATAGAACTACCATATGATTCAGTAATCCTATATCTGGGTATATCACCAAGAGAATTGAAAGTAAAGCAGGGTCTGGAAGAGACATTTCCACACCCATGTTTATAGCAGCACTATTCACAATAGCCAACAGGTAGAAAAAACCTTAATGTTTATCAACAGATGAATGGATAAACAAAATGTGGTATGTACATATAATACAACATTAGTCAGCCTTAAAAAGGAAAGAACTCCTCTCACATGCTACAACATGGACAAACCTTGAGGACATTATGCTAAGTGAAATAAGCCAGTCACATAAAAGATAAATCTGTATAATTCCGCTTATGTGATGTATTTAAAGTTATCAAAATCATAGAAATAGTAGAATGGTGGTTACCAGGGACTGGAGGGAGGGGGAAAAGGGGCATTGGTGCTAGGTGGGTGCAGAGTTTCAAATATGCAATACGAAAAAGTTCCGGAGACCTGTTTCACAATAATGTGTCTATACTTAACACGACTGAACTATATACCTAAAAATAGTTAGTATTTTTCAAGAAATGGTGCCAGAACAACTGGACATTCATATGCAAAAAAAATGAATCTGGACACAGGTCTTATACTCTTCACAAAAATTAATCCAAAATGGATCATAGACCTAAGTATAAAATGCAAAACTGTAAAACTCTTAGAAGATAACATAGATAGTTGATTAGCAGAACTTCATTAAAACTGAAAACTGCTCGGCAAAAGATACTGTTAAAAGAAGGAGACTACAAGCCAAAGACTGGGAGAAAATATTTGCAAAAGGCATCTAATAAAGGACTGTTATCCAAAATATACAAAGAACTCAATAAGAAAACAAACAACTTGATTTAAAAAATGAGCCTGGCCGGGCGTGGTGGCTCACGCCTGTAATCCTAGCACTCTGGGAGGCTGAGGCAGGTGGATCGCTCAAGGTCAGGAGTTCAAGACCGGCCTGAGCAAGAGCGAGACCCCGTCTCTACTAAAAAGAGAAAGAAATTAGCTTGACAACTAAAAATATATAGAAAAAATCAGCCGGGCATGGTGGCGCATGCCTGTAGTCCCAGCTACTCGGGAGGCTGAGGCAGGAGGATCGCTTGAGCCCAGGAGTCAGGTTGCTGTGAGCTAGGCTGATGCCACGGCACTCACTCTAGCCTGGGCAACAAAGCAAGACTCTGTCTCAAAAAAAAAAAAAAATGAGCCAAAGACCTGAAAGACATTTCATCAAAGAAGAGTTACAGATGGCACGTAAGCATTTGAAAAGATACACAGCAACATATGTCATTAGGGAATTACAAATTGAAACAACAACGAGATACCACTACTTACCTATTAGAATGGCCAAAATCCAAAATACTAACAACACCAAATGCTGATGAAGATGTGGAGCAACCAGAATTCTCTTTCATTGCTGGTGGGAATGCAAAATAGTACAACCACTTGGGAAGACATTTTGATAGTTTCTTACAAAACTGTACACACTCTTACTATGTGATCAAGCAATCATATTTCTTGTTATTTACCCAAACATTGAAAACTTACATCCACACAAAAACATGCACAGGGATGTTTATAGTAATAGGAAGACTTATTCATAATTTCCAAAGCCCGCAAGCAACCAAGATATCCTTCAGTAGACGAATGAATAAGTAACTTGTGGCACATCCAGATAATGGGATATTATTTGATGCTAAAAATAAATGAGCAATCAAGCCATGAAAAGACATGAAGGAAACTTAAACGCATGTCGCTAAGCCAACGAAGCCAATCTGAAAAGGTTTCACACTTTATGCAATGCCAAGAGTGAACCCTAATGTAAACGACAGAGGTTCATCAATTGCAACAAAGGTACCACTGTGGTGTGGGATGTTTATAGCGGAGGAGGCTGTACAGGTGTGGGAACAGGGGAACTCTCTGTAATTCCCACTCCATTTGACTATGAACCTAAAACTGTTCTAAAAAGTAAAATTTGTTATTTTAAAAAGATGGTTAAGATGGCAAATTTTATGTGTTTTTTACCACAGTTGAAAAATCTAAATAATACAAAAAGTACACACTGAGAAGTCTCGCTTTCATTCCATCCTGTTCTTGTCCAAGAGGCAACCATTTTAATTTATCCTTTCAGTGTTTTTATGCAAATTCACACAAATACAAATACTGTATATATTTTTATCTCTCATTCATTCACTGAAAGATCATACTATATACATTGGTCTACACTTCCTGTGTATTGTTTTCACTTAACAGTCTACCCTGGAGATCTGTGTTGAGCAGCACTGTCCAACAGAATACCCACTAACCATATATTGTTATTAAAACAAAAATTAAACAAAATTAAAATTTAGTTCCTTGGCTGACCATTCACATTTCAGGTGCTCAATAGCACTATGTGGCTAGTGACTATCATTTTTCCAAGAATAGACTATTTCCATCATTGCAGACAGTTCTTTTGGAAAGCACTGGCTAAAAAGTCTTTCTCATTCCTTTACATAGCTAAATAGTATTCCACTGTGTGGTTTATTCTACCAGTTTATTCTACAGTTTATTCTACCAGTCCCTCATGAGGGACATCTGGATTGTCTGCACTATTTTGCTGTCATAAACAGTGCCCTGTCACCACATGAATCTTTACGGAAGGGACTCTGCAATAATAGAAGCTGTGGCGAGATATGGCTTTGACTCCAGGCACTGTCTGTTCTGCAGGGAGGTGGTACCTGGGTGAGATCCCTACTTTCATGGGCCTACCCAGTCCTTACCTCTGCAAGTCGGGAAATGTTCAGGTCTAAGTCACATTGGGCACACCCTAAAGACACTGATAGACATCCAAAATTAGCAATGAATTGATATTAAATGGAGGTAATTTTTTAAATTTACTGAAATCCTTATACCTGCTGCCTACGACACTGCCTTCCCAGGAGACACACAATGCTCTGGGGAAATGAATAATTCTGATACTATTTCATCCAGATATATGAGAGGTTCCTGTACCCAAACCAAGCATGCCTCTCCTTTTATCGGAAAACTTGTGCTCACTAGGTTCACTGTTCCCTACACAGCATTATCCCTCTGGGCCATCTTTTCCTGAAGTCTTGGAAACTAGCCCTCTTCTGTCAGCTCTTCCTTCAGACAGAATGTATGTGCTTGGGAGGTCATGCTTTGCTTGGCAATGATCATGTTTCGGGTTGTTTCAAGTCCTCCCCAAACTCTTTGATCATATAACCACAATATCTTTGATATATATGGGTTTTTAAACATGTTCACAAAGTCTCTATTAGTCTCCTCTTCTAGAGATGGAGTTTAATTCCCCTCCCCTTGAGTGTGGACTGGGCTTTGTGACATGCTTTCAACAAATAGCAAAGCATATGGCAGAAGTGATGATGTGTAGCTTGTGTGACCGGGTCATAGAAGGCACCGTGGTTTCCTCCCTGTCTTGCTTTCTTGGATCATTCGTTCCAGGAGAAGCCAACTGCTATGTCATGAGGATACTCAACTAGTCCTGTGGAGAGGTCCATGTGCTCAAGAACTGCCATTTTGTGCTAAAACCCAGCACTAACTTGCAAAGGCTGGTGTCTGAGTCCATTTTGTGCTGCTGTAACAGAATAGCTGAGACTGAGTAATTTATAAAGAGCAGAAATTTATTTCCTCACAATTCTGCAGGTTGGGAAGTCTAAGGTTAAGACGCCAGCATCTGGTGAGGGCCTTCTTGCAGAAGGCCTCACATGGCAGAAGGGCAAAGAGAGAGATAAAAGGGGGCCGAACCCACCCTTTTAAAATGGTGTTAATCCCACCTGTGAGGGCAGAGCCCTCATGGCCTAATCACCTCTTCAATAATGTCACAATGGCAATTAAATTTCAACATAGGTTTTGAAAAGCACAAATATTCAAACCATAGCAGCAGGTGCACGAGCCACTTAGGAAGTGGCTCCTCCAGCCCTAGTCGCGTCTTCAGATGATCGCAGCCCTGGCCAACTTCTTGACAGCCTCATGGAAGACCCTGAGTTAGAACCGCCCAGCCAAGCTGCTCCTGACCCACAGAGACTATGAAATAATAAATGTTTATTGCTTTATGCTGCTAAGTTTGGGGTAATTTCTTAGCAGCAATAAATAGTTGATATACCCTAGGTGGCTCAGATTATTCTTTTTTGGTTTAATTCTTATTAATTTCCTTCTCAGAGGGTTATCTCAACTTCCATTCCACAGGGACACTCAAGAGAACAGTAACCTGTGAACCATCATTTTCTTACCTGTAAAAGGCAAGATTGGTGTGAAGGACACAGAGCAGGGACTCAAGTGGAAACTACTATGAACACGGTTGTCATTGCTCATTAGTAACAGAAGCACTGCACATCTTCCACTCGCCTCCCCACGTCCATTCCTCATCTTCTCCCACCCGTCTGTGCCCCGGGGGCCGGCTTCTGTGGACTATGTCCATGGCCTCTCTCACTCTCAGGCTTCTGGTAGAGTTTGGCAAATGAGAAATACTGATGGGATATAGGTGGGCCAGAGGAAAGTGAGGAGAGGGATATATCTCCCCGCCTTCTTCTCTGCCAGGTCACCATGGTTTGTCCTTAGTGCTTTACCCAAGGCCACGCTCTCAGGGGGCCCTCTCCAACAGCCACTGTGTCTTGGTATTAGAAACCACTTTCTCCCCTCTTCCCTCCAGGCCTAAGGATGCTCCCACTGTGGCTAGCCCCAGGTGCTGCCCGGTCTTTTGGTAGGTTCCCTAAACTCTGCCCATATACCTTTGTAAATAGTCCCTTTGTTAAATTCTCCTCTAATTACACAGATCCCCTGCAGCCATCCTGAATAGATAAATACCTTAGAAATGATGTAGAATCATTGATTATGGTTATTTTTAATAATGATCCTGGATTTTAAAAAATGACATCATCAGAAAGATTGCTAAGAATTTAAATAGATATAAGGCTGAGATTAGAAAAATCTAAAGAAATAGTTGTTTAGAACATCCCAAGTTGAATTCTTTGGCAAATGTGTATATCGTAGGTATGAAAGGAACCTTGTTTCCCTCCTGAAAGCAAAACCGAGGACCTCCAAGGTCGGCTGTGGAAGGAGCATTGCAGGGGGAGATGCAGAGCAGGAGAAGGCAGCTGGGCAGCTTTGACTTTGCTCCCCAAGTGGACATTTCTTACCGTGAGTCCCACCCCCTCCTGCCCACAGGGCACTGTTGCTTCCCTTTAATGCTTTCCCTGGGACTTCGACAACAGCAACAAAAACAACTTCGTAAATATTCAATATTCAAGAATGAACAGAAAAGCACCCAGGCAAGAGCCACACAGTTAAACTGCCCCTAGTCTGGCCTGGAGGAGGAAGCACACTCTGGATTCCCAGCCTGGCTAACTCTGTCCCAATTCTTTGGCGGCTGTGCTACCCCATGGGGCCAGCGCACGCCTTCACGGGCACCTTGCTTGAATTTCTCATCTTCAAGGTGGGCATGATGACTCTGTTGGGACGATTCATCTATGTAAAGTGCCTGGGACAGTGTTGACACCTAGGAGGTGCTACTTTCAGTAATAGCAGCAGCAACTTTGGTTATTCGTGAAGCTGATGGGTGTGGAACATGAACGTGTTTTCACATCTAGGGTGGAAATTGATGCCAAGAGCCCATGTCTAAACTCAGAGTACCAAGAGTGTCTGGGATAGACTACGAAAAAACATTAAATGTCTGCACCGAGATTATACCAGTTGGCCTGTAGTATGATTTTTGTCAATGGAATGACAAGTGATGACAGATCAATAATAGAAAACTTAAGTTGTTTCTAACCACTGAGTCGAGTTTTTAGAATGCAGCTTAATATCTCCATGGCTCAAATTTATTCTGAATCTCGAGTATTATTCAGGGTTCTAAAATGGGGGCAGATTGGGTTCACCGAAGGGTACAAGCTTGCCCTAGAATTAAATGGCCCCCTCTGGGAGCTTCTTGAGTTTTTATATCTCAATTATAAATTTCTGTAGTTTAATTTTTGGCCTGTTTCCTCACTCTAGGCTTTTAGCAACCATATCTTATTGCTTAGAAAGTGATCAATAAATGGGCATGGTGGCACTTCAGGAGGCCAAGGTGGTTGAGGCCAGGAGTTGGAGTTTGAGCCCAGCCTGGAAAATAAAAAACTTAGCCAGGCGTGGTGGCATGCACCTGTAGACCCAGCTACTTGGGAGGCTGAGGCAGGAGGATCGCTTGAGCCCAGGAATTCAAGAAAATGATCAATAAGTGTTGGTTGATTAATGTTTGGTGAATGATTATAAATGCTTTTTCATCTTCCATGTCCCCTCTTTATCATTAACTGCTTCTAATCTACTGTACACTGGGAAGACAGAGGTCACATCTTGCAGCTGTGTGTGCTGCTTGGAAGGAGTCAGTAGTGGCAGGCAGCTTATTTTCCTCTCGGGGCCTCAATGCCCACATGGAGCTCCTTTTGAGGAAAGCTGACCGCTGACCCTGCTGCCATGAAGCAGACGCAGGCCACAAACCCAAGAACAGCTGGCTACAGATTGACAGCCTTAAAAGGACACCAGTAGCAAACTGAGCCAACCGGATCCTCTTCTGGAGAGTTGGAATATGAGTCTGAGGAGGACAGCCCATGCTGAGGAGGCCAGAAGAGGCAGAGCCGGGCTGTGCAGGGAGAACGCAGTGAGCAGAAGCCCCAGGCAGAGCAAGGCCGTAGGAGGAGTAGCCGCAGAGGCAGGGAGTAGCTTTTGTCGCCTTATGGTGGAGCCCCGGAGTCAGGGGCAACAGATGCCAGGGCCATCCGGCAGTGCTCAAGGCGTCAGAGCTACAGTAATCCCAGATGACCCCTAAAGTGTGTCCTGTTTACTGCAGGACTGTTTTAAGGAGTCAGCGCTGGATAGGTAGGTGCTCCCGCGTAAGCAACTGTGCGGGCTGTTTTTGTTTATTTAAGAAGCAAACTGTGGAGCCGTAAAGAACTGAGGCTCACTCTAACCAGAGTGTTGTTACTTAATTTAATTTAAGCATTTGATCTATGGAGCCTGGAATATATGTTAAAATTCATTCAAGAGGTGACATAGTTTTGAGCTGAGGTCCTATTTTCCAATTTCTTCTCCTTTCATTTCAGGTCTGGCAGGAGGTTTTTATGTTGCCTCCCAGGTGTGAGGACCAGTTGAGGTGTGGTGCTTGTAAAGACTGAAATGGGTTTTGAAAAAAAAAATTAAGCGGAATTCCTTTCCAGGATGCTACTGGCTTTAAGACTCAGAGCGCCAGCTAGCATGACTTATAGATGCTCAGTTCAAGGTCTTGGACGTTCTCTCCTTCCTCATCTTCACTTTCTCAACTCTTCAGCTACACCAATCCCCACGCCCTTCTTCCACTGGCTTCTCACACTGTCCCGCCTCCTCCACCCTTCCCTTTCTCTGCCTTCTTCTGACACAATGTGATACTCACTCCCACCCCTCCGCCCACCAGACGTTGTTACATTGTGTTGATGAGGAACCCAGGGTGCTGATGTGAGGGACAGAGCCGGCCTCAGTGAGGACAGTCAGTGCCAGCTGTCCTGGGGGAGTGTATGGCAAACATAGCAATGGGCCGGGGGAAGTCAGAAAGGAAAGGCTTTCTAAATGAGCAGAGAAGAAATCCAGAAACCGTAAAGGAAAAATGAACACATTTGACTACATAAAATATTTTACAACTATGAATGGCAATCGATACGGTAAACAGAGTCAGAAGACAAATGACCGAGCAGACAAAAATATTTGCAACATGTGTAACAGATGAAACGTAAATGTCCTTCCTATACAAAGAGTGTTCTCCGGTTTCATAAGAAAAGTATGAAAAGCCCAGTAGAAAACTGCGTTGGGGTTTGAATAGGCAATTCACAGAGGAAATAATGCCACCTCCAAAAGAGATAAAATGATGCTTGACCTTACTTTAGTCAAAGAAATGCGAGATAAAACAATGAGATACTATTTTTGTCTATCAGGTTGGAAAAAACTAAAAGGATAGATAATAAGGAAGGGAGGAAATGGTCGCACTGACACATTGTCAGTGGGAGGGTGTCTCACCACAACCTTTTGAAAGATGATTTGGCAATGTCAACCAAAATTAACATGCGCCACACTCTCTGATCCAACAGGTCTACTTCTAGAAATTTGGCACACAGAAAAACTCATGCATGTGCATAAAGATATATAGATGAGATACTAATTGTAACTCTGGGATATAATAGCAAAAGTGGAAAACGATCTACATGTTCATCAATAAGGGAATGTTTAAATAAATCACACATGGTGCATCTCTTTAACTATACAGTAAATAGAAAGAGGAAGATCTATGTATACTAACCTACAAAGATGTTCATAATATATTAAGTGAAAAAAGCAAGTTGAAAAATTAGATAAACAGTACGAATCAATTTTTGTATTCTTTGAAAAAGCATGAAGAAATCCAGGCGCAGTGGCTCACACCTCTAATCCTGGCACTTTGGGAGGCTGAGGCGGAGGGATCGCTTGAGCCCAGGAGTTTGGAACCACCCTGGGCAGTAGCAAGACCGCATGTCTACAAAAAAAAATTTAATAATTAGCTGGGAGTGGTGGCATGCAACTGTAGTCCCAGCTACTCAAGAGGCTGAGGCAGAAGGATCACTTGAGCCCAGGTTGAGGTTGCTGTGAGCTACGATGACTCCACTATACTCCAGGCTGGGCAAGAAAGAAAGACCTTGTCTCAAAAAACAAAACAAACCAAAAAACAAAAAAAGTCTGAAGAAATAGAGAGTGATCAATGGGTGGGTCCATATAAACTTGAAGAAAAAAATAAGGATGAATACAGAACAAATTGTTACCAGCAGTTTAATCTGCAAAGTGGAAAGAGGGGTCTCATGAGTCTTTGCAAAGTTCTTTCTTTCTAAGCATAGTTGAGTTATAGGAGGTTTTTTTAAATGTGTTTTCATCATTTTCAAACAAGTTATAAAATGTGATCTCAGTTATAAAATGGGACATGGTTGTAAGGATGTTTGTGATAACTGATGGATCTGTCACGTGCTTATTTTGCTTTAGGCACTCTCCTGGGGTATTTCCACATATTAGTTTATCTTCACCGCCTCCTGTGCAATAGATACTATTATTAGAGCCATTTTGCAGGTGAAGAAAATGGAACTTAAAGAACTGAAGTGACTTGTGCACAGACTCTGGCTGTGATCATGGCTTGTATGCAATTTGAAGCAAAGATGTTGTCAGTATAGGTGACACCTAGGGTGTTACAAGGACTAGATTTAAAGCCTGCAATCTGAGGACCCCCCTCCCCCTTGAAGCACATGGATAGTCCTTGAAAACTGGGTCTCAATGTATCCTTCCCCAGCTGGGGTCAAATGCCCCTCCTGTTGGTTTTTAGTGTCATGCTCTAGCCGTATCCTAGCCGGGCAACACAGTGAGGGTAGGGTGAGAGGAGAGGTTTGAGTCCCAAGCACTAGACCACAACTTTACCTCCCACCCAGTTAATCCTGGATAAGCAAAACCAAACGCAGTCCAGGCGTGTCAGCTGCCCACATTCTCAGCAACACTTCCAAATCTATTCTACCTCTTTCTCGGGACACGTCTCCAGCTAAGGCATCCCCAGAGTCCCCTTCCACAGAGCTCATAGCCCTTGTCCAGGACACTGGCAATGACTCCTGATCTCTGGAGAGTCTAAACCTCCTCTGCTAAGTTTGGGTATAGGGGATCTCTGTCTTCGAGGCTGTGGGCTTGGAGAAGGGGGGTGAGTTAGTGTGGGGCCAAACCTGCCAGGAGGAGCTGGGAACCAGGGGAGCAGGTGACATCTGAGAAGGGAGGGGTAAGGGGAGCCAGAAAGCCAGTAGTTCTGAAATGAGTCTGCCTGTGTCATTTTTAGAAAGGACAGGGGCGTTTGAAGCCACAAAACAGCCCTGGGGAATAATGTAGCCCGAAAAATACAAAATACTATGAAAGGAGCAAGGGACAGCTAAACACCTGAGACAGGCCCTTGGTTTGTGCTTAAGTGATCCGTGTGTGTGTGTGTGTGTGTGTGTGTGTGTGTGTGCGTAGAGTGTAGTCTGCTGAGTTCTGGTGACTTGATTTAAGTATCAGGTCACCTGTCCCACCCTTGAAATATGTAAACCTGCCAGTTGGAGAATCTGCCCTCGTCCCTGATTCCATCCCCCAGTGCAGGCCACTGTCCTAGCTTTGCCGGGGGATGGACAAATTGCTTGAGGTCGTTCAGTGTTACCCAATCAGGTCTGCTTTCCCAGGGCAGTCAGCTCTCCTCAGCTCAGCTCAGAGGGCTGTTGGAAAGTCCCTGCATGTTACCAGATCATGGGCCTCAAATTTTTTTTATTGCAACTCTCAGTAAGAAATACATGTTATGTCACAACCCAGTACACAGGTGTGTGTGCACGCTCTCACACACACACACACACACACACACACATACTCACACACACAAACTGAAACTGAAGTTTCAACAAACGATATTACTTAACACTTATCCTAATTATCTATAATGCACTCTGATTACTTTCCATTCTATTATTTTCCTTTTCATTTTAAAAAATGTTTGTAACTGCTTGCAACTCACTCAATTGATTTCAAGACCAACAGGTAAGACCAGCACTTTGAAATACACGTTTGAGATCACTGAATTATGCAGTTGGGACCACTGTAGTTTTAGAATAAAAATAAGATTAATTATCAAGGGCTTTCCATGTGGCAGGCATTGCTCTAAGCACTTTACACCAATTAACACATTTAATCCTCACAGCACCACCATGCCATGTATAGTACTGTTAATCCCTGATGTACAGACAGTTTGAGAACCTAACCCTCAGAAAACAGCTGTTGAGTACGGATCCAGGTATCGAAGCCAGGCACACTGGCTCCAGAGCCCCCAACTCTTAGGCACCACACCTACCTCCTCCCCACTGCAGACGTTCTTGGACCTGTCACTCCTGGGTCACTTTGCCATCTTTTCAAAGGCCGACACCCAGTGCTGAGCTCAGAAGGCTCTGGCCAGAATTCTGAAGGGGACTCGGACTACAGCTAGAGCTCCGGTGTGGTCACCAACTCAGGTGATTGTTCCAGCAGGTCAATTCGGCACAGCATTCATTCAACACTCGTTTACTAGGCACCTCGAACCCAGAAGGTCAGGGCCGGAAGACGTCCCAGAACCTTCACTACTTAGGACTTTTCATATGGGGTAAAAGGGACACAGGTGTCTCCCTGCTTCAAGACCTCCATTTTTCTGTTTCAAAAATGAAGTTTCTGCCTAAGTTTATACTTGAACAAAACAGTTTTTGCTGTTAAGACAAGTTTATTTATTTTAGGGAAGGTGAGAAAAAATTTCAAGGAGTTACTGTTCTTTTGGAAAACAATTCATCATACATTTTTTAAATTGTGGTAAAATACATATAATGTAAAATTTACCATTAGGGAATTTCAGTACATTCACAGTGTTGTGCAATAGTGACCATATCTAGTCCCGGGATATTTTCTTCACCCTACAGGAAATCCCACAGTGATTCCCCGTCACCCTTTCTCCCCAGCCCCTGGCAACCACCCATCTACTTTCTTTGTTGATGGATTTGCCTCTTCTGGACATTTCATATAAATGGAATCGTACAATATGTGGCCTTTTGTGTCTGGTTTCTTTCACTTAGTATGTTTTCAAGGTTCATCATGTTGTAACATGATTCAGTACTTCATCCCTTTTTATGGCTGAATAATATTTCATTATAGGAATATACATTTAATGTTTATCCATTTATCAGTTGATGGACATTTGAATTGTTTCTACCTTTCAGCTATTGTGAATAATGCTGCTATGAGTATTTGTGTACATGTTTTTGTTTGAACACTGTCTTCAATTCTTTCAGTTATATATCTAGGAGAGGAATGGCTGGATCATATGGTAACTCTACGTTTGTTAATTCAGGAACCTCCAAACTGTTTTCTATAGTGGCTGCACCATTTTGCATTCCCACCAGCAAAGTTTGAGGGTTCTAATTTCTCCCCATCCTTGATAGCACTAGTTATTCTCTTTTTTAAAAAGCACTGTAGCCATTCTAGTAGGTGTGAGATGGTATCATATCGTGGTTTTGATTTGCTTTCCCTAATGACGATGACATGGAGCACCTTTTATGTGCCTTTTGGCTATTGTGTATCTTTTTTAGAGAAATATCTATTCAAGTCCTTTGCCCATTTTAAAATTGGGTTGTCTTTTGGTTGTTGCACTGTAGGAGTTTTTAATATATTCTGGATAAAAGTCCTTATGTATATGATTTGCAGATATTTTCTCTCATTCTGTGGGTTGTCATTTCACTCTCTTAATAGTATCTCTTGATGCACAAGTTTTTAATTTTTATGAAGTCCAATTTATCTATTTTTTCTTTTATTGCTTGTGCTTTTGGTGTCATTGCTAAAAAAAAAAACTACCGCCAAATCTGAGGTCATGGAGATTTACCACTATGTGTTCATCTAAGTTTTACGGTTTTAGCTCTTACGTTTAGGTCTTTTATCCATTTTGAATTAGTTTTTGCATATGGTGCAAGGTAGAGAATTCTAACTTCATTCTTCTTCATGTGGATGTCCAGTTTTCCCATCATATTAATAATCTGCTGAAAAGACTCTTCTTTTCCCATTGAATAGTCACAGCAGCCTTTGAAAATCAAGTGACCATGGAGGTATGGGTTTGTTTCTGGACTCTCAATTCTATTAATATTTCACTTTTCTGTATGTCTATCCCATGCCAGTGCCACCACTGTTTTGATTACTGTAGTTTTGCAATAAGTTTTGAAATTAGGAAGGGTGAGTCCTCCAACTTAGTTCTTTTCAAGATTGTTCTGGCTATTCACAGTCCCTTCCGATTCCATATGAATTTCAGGATCATCTTGTCTATTTCTGCCACTAGGCCTTGGGATTTTAATAGGGATTGCACTGTATCTGTAGATTGCTTTGTGTAGTATCACCATTTAATATTAAGTTCTCCAATCCATAAACCCAGGATGTTTTTGCATATATTTAGATCTTTTAAATTTTCTTTCAGCAATGTTTTCATTGTATAAGTCTTGTATCTCCTTGGTCAAATTTATTCCTAAGTATTCTATTCTTCTTCTTCTTTTTTTTAATTAATAAATCTTAATTTTGGCGGGGAGTAGTTTTAGGTTTACAGAAAAAGTAAGCAGGAAGTAGAGTTCCCATATACCTCTTTATGTTATTCTTTTTGATGCTATTATACATGGAATTGTTTTCTTAATCTCCTTTTCGGATTGTTCATTTCTTTGGATGTTTAAAAATACAACTGATTTTTGTATGTCGATCTTGTACCCAGCAACTTTGCTGAAGCCGTTTATTAGTTCAATCGTTATTTAGACTTGACCCTTGCTCTGGTCCACACACCTTCTCCCATCCCCATTTAATTGTGAAAGAAATCAAGTAGCTGGGACTTGCCCGAGGTCCTGCTGCCTCTCATGGCTGAGGCTGGGACCGGCTTAGCACGGACCCCTTCAGTATTCAGAGCTCCAGCTCCCTTCCTTAACTGAACCCCGACTTTTCAGTGTAACTTGCAGGCACGAATTTCGGCCAATTCCCTCTACAAAGCCCCTACAGACCCCTCCCGACTCCCAGCTCCCTGCCCCTTCACTTGACCCCATGTGACTATTATTATGAGCCCAGCCTGGAATCCCACTCTGACCCTGGCCCCTAGCCCTGGCCCCCTGGTCGCAGAAATAACTCCGCGGGAAATTAAACCCCCAACGCTTTGCCCCTGATTTCCCACCGGGAGTAGAGAACCACCGGGGTGGGTGCGCCCAGCCCCCACCCCGGGCAACCCGCTGTCCCCACCCCCTCCGCTGTTTGCTGGGGTATTGTGGGTCGCTCTGACATCCCAACACCAATGACCGCAATCTCAGGCCTCACAAAGCTCTGCACACGATGCCCTGGCAAGGTCAGTCCCTTCGCCTGCAACACGTCTGCAAGTAAGACAGGCAAATTCAGCATGCAAACCAGGATTATTTTGGCGAGATAGGGGCCCCCGCTTGGAATCTGGTTTCTTGCGTCTCCAGACGCAGAGAAGCCGTGGACAGGGGCAGAGGGGTGGGAAGGCGGCCTGGCGTTTGAATGGGTGGGGAGGAAGGGAGAGGGAAGGGGAAGAAGGGGGAGGGAGAAACCGAGAGCCCAGAGCCCCGCCCGGTTGCCTAGGTGACGGGGGCGGGGGAGGGAGAAGTGGGGGCTGAGTTGGTCCGAGCGTCTCAGACCTTAAAACCATCTAGTGGCACCTACTTCCGCTGCTTTGCTCCCAGTAGCTCAGCGCCCGAGGGGGAGCAGGGCGGAGCCCAAGGCCAGGGGTGTCTTCGCCCTTCTTTTATCCCGGTTCAGTGTTCTGCGGCTCGTGGAGAAACAGAACGTCGGCCCTGGAAGGGGTTTGCTAAGTCTCCTGGCCGATGGTTTTCAAACAGGTTTGGAGCAACAGATCCTGTTTCGAAGGAATTCTAACCCAGAACCCCAGTATACAAAACAGACGCATAGGGAGCTATGCACCCCACTCCGCCTTCCCAGAATGTGCAAAGCTCGGGTCTGGGCCCAAACTCTCCTTGTGGAGGTGGGAAATGTCTGGTCCCCAGACAGCCACTGACGTGCTCAAAGATACCCAGCAAGTATGTTCCTGGCAGAACAGGACTGGAAAAGGCCTCCCGGTGACCGTCCCAGCCCAAGCAGGGATGAGAACAGGGGCACAAGCTGTTTTAGGAACCCAGCATTCCCAGACCTGCAGGGACGACAGACACAACGCCCTCACTTTACAGACGAGGAAACTGAGGCCCAGAAAGGGGGCAGTGGCCTGTCAGTAGAGCGATGCTAAGAGGGAGTAAGATTTCCTTAGAAAGAAGATGCATTTGAGCATTCGGCTTTTTGGCTAGCCCAAGCAGTAAATCTTTGATCAAACTCCGAAGTGCCAGATGGCTCAGGGGGAGGAGCGCAGGCCTGGGAGTTTCATCCCCCTCGGATACTGACAAGCCCCGTGACCTTGGGAGATTTATTTTAAAGAGTCAAAGGGATGATCCCCTGGTTTGTAAGAGGTCCAGGAAAGTAATAGGATTAAATGGTGCTTCGGAGTGTTTTATATTGTTTCTAAATGTCAGGGGGAAGGGGAGTAAGCAAGCTGTTCTTTAAAGACTGAATTTGACTGTGGGTTTTCGAAATGCCCTTTATTTTTCTTTTCCGTTTTACATGGCTAATTATAAAGTAACACATGGCCATTTCGGAAAATGTGTAAACTACAGAAAATGAAAGTGAAAAAAGGCAGAAAATAAAACCACCCATAAACACATCACCCAGAGGCAACCATTGTTATATGTTGTTTTACATTTCCTTTCAGTCTTTTTTTTTAGTATTTTTTCCTTGTACACAGTATATTGTATGGTAATTTTAAAAATAATTTTATTTAATGATTAATACTCAACTTAAAATATTATTAGAATATTAAAGCTAAAGATCTGTTTGATCACCGGCCCCAACCCTAGATTCTTTGATGTATATCCTTCTAGGTCGTTTAATTTTTTTTCACCTATTTCTACTCGTTTTTCATTTATTTGTGCCCATTTCATTTATGTATACCCACAGGAAATAAATAGTATATATTTTTTGTATATTGTGTGTCTTACACAATTGTATAATATGTTTTCTGTGCAATTTGCTTTTTTTTGCTCATTTATTTTGACACCTATATTATTCCATGTTATGTACAAACCACTTTATATCTACCCATTTTGTTTTTAATGAACATACACATTGGTTCCAATGTCTTGCTACTGTGATAAATTCTATAAAGAATAACCTTTGCATGTCCCTCTGCAATGTTTCTAATGTTTCTCTAGCGGTAGGTCATGGAAGTAGAATTGCTAGGTGCACATGTTTTCACATTTAATGCACACTGCTAAATTGCTCTCCAAAGCGACCACATAGGAGTGTCCTCTTTAGCTTATAACACCACTGCACTTGATTATAAAACTTAACTTTCAAAATTTTACACTTCTTACAATCTACTGAGTAAAGACAATTTCTCATTTTAAACTATGATTTTCCTGATTATAATATGTTAAGCATATTCTCATGTTTGTTGGCTATTTAAAAAATTAATTTATAGGGCTGTTTTGTATAATTTAGGCGACTGTCTTTCTTTCTATATGTGTTGCAAATATTTTTACCAGTCTGCTGATTATCTTTTAACTTTGCTTGTGATGTCTTTTGATATGCGGAATTTTAAATATTTAATATAGCAAATATATATTTTTCTATGTCACTTTTTGCTTTTTTTTTTGAGATAGGGTTTCACTCTTTCACCCTGCTAGAGTGCTATGGCATCATCATAGCTTATTGCAACCTCAAACTCCTGGGTTCAGGAGATCCTCTTGCCTCAGCCTCCTGAATAGCTGAGACTACAGGCATGTGGCACCACACCCAGATAATTTTTCTATTTTTAGTAGAGACGGGTCTTGCACCAACTCCTGGCCTCAAGCGATCCTCCTGCCTTGGCCTCCCAAAGTGCTAGGCTTACAGGCATGAGCCACCACATCCAGCCAGTTTTTGCTTTTTTGGTCGAAAAATTTGATCTACGTTTTTCACTAACAATTTTAATTATCTGTCTATCTATCTTTTTAAACATTAAAACCTTGAATCCATCTGGATTTTATTTTTGTGCATGTATGTGATAGGAATCTAATTTTGTTGTTTTGCAAATAGATAGTCAATCGTTCGAATACCAATTATTGAATGGTCTTTTTCCACCAGTTTGGAATACCAAGCCTATCATCTGCCAAATTCCCATATATATGTGGATCTCCTTCCTGACCATTTACTCTTTTTCATTTATCTCCTTTCCTACTTCTATGCAAATATGACACTTTTGATTACTATAGTTTCATAATATATCTTGACAGCTAATGGGCAAGTTACTCATTTTTTTTCTATTTCATTGCCTTGGTTCTTCCTTTGCATTTACTCTTCTATATTAATCCATTTATTAGTTTCATGAAAAGTCTTCTGAGTAATTTGTGACTGCATTAAGTATGTATGTACAGTCTGAGAAATGTATCTCAAATATACTGTCTTTCCATCCAAGAATTTGGCATATCCATTTATTGGGTCTTTTTAAATGTGTTTTAGTCAAGTTTTAAAGTCATCTTTATAAAGATCTTGTCTTTTATTGAGATTATTCCTAGAGACTTCATAGTTTTTGTTACTATTGTTTTTTACTAGTACATTTTCTTATTGTTTATCCTTGTATGTTGGAAAGCTCCTAACATTGGTATGTCGGTCCTACTAATTCTGTTTGTTCATTGGTTCTATTATGTCTTCTAGGTGAGACAATGAAATCTCATTTGTATGTAATTAACGTTTTGTCTCTTCCCTTCTAATATTCATGTCTTATATTTTGGAGAAAGTCTCATTGCATGAGGTTGAGCATGTTGAAGAAGGGTAATGTGGCCATGCTAATCTTGCTCCTGATGTTAATGGAAATACATCTAATGATGAACCTCATTAGTTGAGGTTGTAACAGACAACTCCAAAATCTTAACGGCTGAGCAGAGTGGCACCTACCTACCCAAAGTCTAATGTGCTACACATCAAGCAATTGTCCTTCAAGTGACTGAGGAACCCAGAATCATTCTTTCTTGTGATGGTGCTACCTTCAACTCATGACCTCCAAATTTGCTGCAGAAGAGGAAGAGAACGTGGGGAAGGAACACCAGATCTTTAACCACCTCAGCTTGGGAATGACTTTCACTCACATTTCTAGAATAGTTATGTGGCCCCACAGATATGTAAAGGGTCTGGAAAATAGAGCTCCTGATGAGCTCGCTATTTCCTAGAATCTGTGCATACTGTTGTTTGATTGTCTTTCACAACTTTAAAATCTCTTCTGAATCAGTAGTTTGTAGCTTGACCATTTTGTCAGTCTATATAATGTTAATTTGTCCGCCCTTTTGTTTCATTTGCTCAAGTTTGAAAACATTTGTCTTTCTGTCTTTTCAAAGAATCATTTTAAACTTTATTAACTTTTCCCCTATTTTATTGATTTCTACTTCAGTCTTTACCATTTTTCTTTATTCTACTTTCTTTATCTATATTTTACATTTTTTTTTCCCAGTTTACTGAAAGCTTTACTGGGTCAAATAGTGTCCCATGAAAATTGTTATCTACCCAGAACCTGTAAATGTGACCTTGTTTGGAAACAGGATCTTTGCAGATATTATCAGGTTAAGATGAGGTCATACTAGATTAGGATGGGCCCTAAATTCAGTATGACTGGTGTCCTTAGAAGAAAAGAGAGATTTGGACCCTGAGACAGACACACAGGGCCATGTGATAAGCGAAGCAGAGAGTGGAGTGATGCATTTACAAGCCAAGGAAGACCAAGGATTGCTGGCAATCACTAGAAGCTAGTAAGAGGCAAGGAAATATTCTCCCCTTTAGCCTTCAGAGAGAATATGGTCTTGCTGACACCTTGATTTCAGTCTTCTAGCCTTGATGTCAGTCTTCCAGCCTCCAAAACTATGAGACAATACATTTCTGTTGTTTTAAGCCACACAGTATGTGGTAATCTGTTATGGCAGCCCTAGGAAACCAATACAAAACCTATGTTTATTCGTCATTAGTCTTTCTTGTTTTACAATATGTGCATGTGAGTCTATATATTTCCCTGAAAACTACTTTGACTGCATTCTAAAGTAGTACTCCGTTCTATTCCAATTTTATTGTAGTTTTTTCTACAACCCATTAATTATTTAGACCTGTGTTTTAAAATTTCTAGATGTATACATCATTCTTTTATTGCAGTTTTTATCCATCTTTTTATTGCCATCTTTTTATTATAGTTTTGACGTCAAATTTTATTTCTATGTCATCAATAAACTGTATTACATCAGTTATTTAAAAAATTTTTGGAGACTTACCTTGCAGCCTAATACTTAGTCATTTTTTGTAAATGTTACATTTGTGTTTGCAAAGAATTTACATTTTTCTGTTGAGTTCAAAGCTCTCTATATATCCATTACACTCACAGGTAGTTCATTACCATGTTCAAGGCTAGCTAACTGATGAACAAGCCTGTTTTCCCTTCCTCCTGGGCACACAAAGAGGCTACATTTTCCTGGACTTTCTTGCACTTACATGTGATCTTATGACTGAGTCTTGGCCAACGGAATGTGAGCAGAAAGTATATGTGTCACTCCGGGCTCAGCTGCCATGCGAGTCCCCATTCTCTCCCACCATGAATGCCAAGATCTCAACACCCAGGGCCACCTTGGAAACCACATTTTGAAGCTGGCAGAGTTATCTGTCAGTCTGAACCTCTGAATAGCTGGGTGGAGCAGACAACCTTTCTCAGTATCCCATAACCAAAGATTGAACTTCTCATGAAAGAGAAATCAATCTCTATTGTTTAAATGTTAAGCGACAGATATTTAAGAGTTTGTTACGGCTGCTAATGTGACTTAAACGAATACAATTTTGTGCTTCAGATACTCTATACCTTTATGTTTTCTTGTCCTCTTGATTTGTTAGTATTTGAGGAATGTGTGTTAGTCTCTCAATTTAAATACGGGTTTACAAATTTCTCTTAGTAATTCTGTAAAATCTTGCTGTATATTTCAAAGCTATGGGTTAGGTGCATACAATCTCATAAATGTTATAATTTCTTGGAAATTATTTCTTTTATCAATATGAAAACTATTTTTGCTAATATTTTCCAGGTGTTTTAATACATTTTTTCAACTTTCCTGTGTAATTTTAAAAGTATATCTTCTGTATAAACAACATATATTAACAGCTGTATTTTTTAAAAATTCAAAATGAAAACTCTGTCTTTTAGTAGATGAGTTTAACTATTCACATGTTTAAAATTATTGATATTCTTGCACTTACTCCTGACTATTTTATTTGTATTTTCCATTTATAAAATGTACATAACATAAAATTGATCATTTTATTTATTTATTTATTTGCTTTGAGACAGAGTCTTGCTCTATTGCCTGGGCTAGAGTGTAATGGTGTGATCATAGCTCACTGCAACCTTAGACTCCTGGGCTCAAGCAATCCTCTTGCCTCAGCCTCCTGAGTAGCTGGGACTACAGGTGTGAGCTACTACACCCGGCTAATTTTTTATATTTTTAGTTGCCCAGCCAGATTTCTTTCTATTTTTAGTAGAGACAGGGTCTCGCTCTTGCTCAGGCTGGTCTTGAACTCCTGAGCTCAAGCAATCCTCCCGCCTCAGCCTCCCACGGTGCTAGGATTATAGGTGTGAGCCACCACGCCTACTTAGTTTAAAGATCTTAACTGGCTTTATTTGCAATTCTGGAATCCGTAACAGAGAAAATGGCCTGGAAAAGGGTAAACATGTGTTCTGTCTCTTCAAAACCACCTCACCCTTTTTGAGAACTAAAACCTATAACCCTGACTCAGGCCAGTGGTTGGAGCAGGGAGGGGAGTGTCCTTTGTTCTTTGTGCCACAGGAGATGGCTCAAGGGAATTGTCCAGGTGGAGGTCAGAGATTGTCTTAGCCAAAGATGGGATGAATCAGAACCTTTAAAAAAAAGCTTTGTACTTCTGGTCAGAAGCAGGTTGCTGGTACTTTGAGATGGTAGTTAGTCTGTCAACCTCTTCATTTGCCAGCAAATTAATAAACTTTCCTTCTCCTCAGACCATTTGTCTTTGTTCGTCTGATGCAGGCTCAGAGACGAGTGCTGAACTTTTCAGTAACAAACCCGACAACATTTCTTTCCATAAATTATTTATTTATTTGTATTTTGAGACAGAGTCTCACTCTGTCCACCCAAGTAGAGTGCAGTGGCATCATCACAGCTCACTGCAACCTCAAACTCCTGGGCTCAAGCAATCCTCCTGCCTCGGCCTTCCAAGTAGCTGACACTACAGGCCTATGCCACCACGTCCAGGTAATTTTTCTATTTTTTTGTAGAGATGGGATCTTGCTCTTGCTCAGGCTGGTCTTGAACTCCTGAGCTCAAGTGATCCTCCCTCCTTGGCCTCCCAGAGTGCTAGGATTACAGCCATCATACAGGCCTCTCTCCATAAATTAGAATGAGCATTCCAAAGAGCTGAGCAAAGGAGGTTGGATTTATAGATAGGGAAGGACTGGAAGGAGAAGGAAAGAACAAAAGGCCGACTGGTCATTTCAAAGTTACTTTCCCCTAACAGAACAATAGAAAGATAACTGATCAGTTAACATAGAATACTGCAGTTAACTTTTTTGGTAAGGATTAAAGCAGAAAGAACTTCATTATCATGCTGGTTGAAACTGGCCTGTTTGGAATATTGGCTGTTATCTCTGTCTCCTGATTTCCCAGTCAGATAACAACTTTGGGTTTGGTAACCTTTGGGTTTGGTAACCTGGCTGGGTGACTCTAGTTTGGTTTTTAGCCTGGTCTGTTGGGGCCTAGTGTAGGAGCTTAGACCAAGATAATGTCTTCTATAACTTTTATTTACCCTCACCCAAATAAGGCAAAAATATCCAGAAGCAGCTTTTAAAATTTCCTTCTACTTTTTGTGAGATGTTCCTATACACATTCACTTTGCTAACATCTGAATTTTTAGTTCCAGGTTGCTATTTTATAACTTTTCAGGAAGTTCTTATTGAG
>NW_012151652.1:994730-996235 GCF_000956105.1 Propithecus coquereli
TCCTAGCACTCTGGGAGGATCACTTGAGCTCAGGAGTTTGAGATCAGCCTGAGAAAGAGCAAGACCCCATCTCTACTAAAAGTAGAAAAAATTAGCCGGGCGTGGTGGCATGCACCTGTAGTCCCAGCTACTTGGGAGGCTGAGGCAGGAGGATTGCTTGAGTCCAGGAGTTTGGGGTTGCTGTGAGCTAGACCGACACCATGGCACTCTACTCCAGGTGACAGAGCGAGATTCTGTCTCAAAAAAAAAAAAAGAACAGTCTTATATTTAATACTCTGTCTACATTATTTCAGATTTTTTTCCCTTTGGATAAATACATAGAAATGTTGATTACTGTTCAGGAGTATGAGCATTTTAAGATTATTTGTTTATTTAACTAATTAATTTTTTTTTTTGAGACAAGATCTTGCTCTGTCATCCTGGCTGGAGTGCAGAGGTGTAATCATAGCTCACTGTAACCACCAACTCCTGGGCTCAAGTGATCCTTCCACATCAGCCTCCTGAATAGCTGAGACTACAGGCGTGTGCCACCATCCCTGGCTGATTTTTTTCCTAAATTTTTTGTAGAGATAAGGTCTTGGTATGTTACCCAGTCTGGTTTCTAACTCCTGACCTCAAGCAATCCTCCTGCCTTGGCCACCCAAATTGCTGGGATTACAGATGTGAGCCATTGTACCCCGCCTAAGATTCTTAATACGTACTTGATTCACCTGAATTGGAATAACCAAAACATTTTCATGCGTATTTTCATTCATTTAAAAGTTTTCCTAATTTGAGAGGGAAGAGGGGAATGCTATTTCATGTTGTTTTCATTGTTATTTTCTTATTCACTAGAGAGGATGAATTTTATCCCTAAAAGTAGTAGATTTTGTAAGTGTTTGTTCCTGGTTCCGGAGGGGATTCGTGACAGTCACGCATTCCTCTTAGGAGTGGGAATAGCACAGCTGTTTGTAGCTTCTAGGAAGTAATACGTGGTGATTACCATATTAGAACACACAGTCAAATCACTTGTGACACAACCAAATTATGGCACAAGATTGAATTGACAATTTATTTAGACTCCTGAAATGAGAAAACACAGTATCTCCAGGAAGGGTGAAGAGTAAGTGGCAGGCGGAGGTAGTTTCTTTGCCTGCTCGTTTATCTACTCTCCTGTCTTCCTCCCCTCATCCCCCTGCCTTCTCCCTCATACATACTACGTATGCATATATAATATCGTATATTGTATATATACACATGCAATGTATGTGTTCGAGTATAATTTAATATAAACAATATTATGTATTATAATATTATAATGTGATGTAATTATGAATAATCCATGCTAATATAGTGTATGCATGATGTTTCCAGACATCAGGAGGATTTGGAAATGTGAGACCAGCTGTGTTTCTTCTGGGGTGTCCACCCTAGTGAAGGCAACAAGACACATGCCTCGTGACTGTGGGGCAAGGAGGGCTAAGCCTGGCCCCAGCATCCTTTAAAAGCATCCTTACTGCCGGGCG
>NW_012151652.1:997365-1018361 GCF_000956105.1 Propithecus coquereli
CTCTGGCTGATCGCACATGGGTTGATCGTGGGCAGGTTCCCAGACTGAAAGCAGGAAGGGGGCATGTGAGTGCAGAAACGGGCACTGGGCTGGGACCCAGGAAGACTGGGTTCATACCCGGCCCTGCCTCTCCCCAGCTGGGTGACCCTGGACGTTCACGTCCTCCTCCGTGGGTCTTGATCTACCCATCTGTAGGATGGGACATGGGCGTGATCTCCAGTTCAAGGACACTTCTTCATACACACTCGCCCTTCCGGCACAGAGTGTGTCAGCTGCCCTGGCAGGCCCTGAGAGCCTTCGTTGCTCAGAGGCGAAATTGGAAAAGAGAAAGTAGCTGGGTCTGTCAGGGCCGATGTGTGCTCTCTCTCTTCTTGAAGGCTGTGGAGCTTCCATAAGGATATTTCCCATGTGATACCTCTTCCCTCTTAGGTTTCATAAATTATTTTATTTATAGACACTTACATACATGTGGCCTCTGTGACTATGAAGGGCAACCCCCAGGAATAGCCCAGAGGATTAACTGTCAAAATATAAAGATGAATCCATTTTCTATGGGAATATATGTATGCAAATGCATAGGAAGGGGCAGAGAAGTTTACACACCAAACTATAACAACAATTTCCTCTGAGGAGTGGGGAGGAGACTAAGATCACAGGCTCCGAAAGGACTTTAGCCTTATCAGTGTTTGCAGGTTTTTCAAGGAGAATGCATCTATGTATTTTTTTTTTTTAATTTAAAAGTAATCAATACTAAGTTAAAAGGTCCAGGTGGTAGTTAGTGCTGCACTGACATAATTTTGGGTCTTGATACCTATATGGGTATATATCTTTATTTTTATTTCCCAATCTCTCTCTCTGTCTCTCTCTCTCTGTCTCTCTCCTGTCTAAACGTGAAGACAGGAAATCATTACATTTCTAGCAACAAGAGTTTGATTAAATAAAGCTGCTTTGATTCACAAGAATACTTTGCAAGAATTAGGACTCCTAAGATAATATATTTTTGTGGAAAAGAAGCAGGTTAAGTAAAAAAAAAATCAAGAATCAAAACTTCGCAACAAAGGACAAACTTTACAAGCAATAAAATGGCAAACGTGGCATGCAGCTCAGGAGGAGGAGGTGACAGCCATGCTTACCACACAAGGACTGTGCTTGCGGGGACTGGGCACCAAACCTGGTCCTGAAATTCCTGGCAGCCAGGGAGGAAGAAAGGAAAATTCAATTCCTTCCAGGACACTTCTTATCGGAAAGAAGGATGCATTACAATGACGCAGAGGGGCAAAGCTTGCCATGAAATTCTAAAAGAATTGTATGGTATCATTATTATTGTCCCACGAGGAAACTGAGGCTCAGAATGATTTAGCATCTTGCCTAATTCCCATAGCCAGCAAGTGGGATGGCAGGAAATTAACCTGGTGCTTTCCCATTCATTATCTTGTTCAATCCTAGCAACGGCAATAAGAAATAGGCGTTATTGTCCCTGTTTTAGAGGTAAGGAAATGGTGGCTCGCAAAGGTTGACGTGCCCAAGGGCACATAAAGAAAAGGCAAAACTAGGATTCAGGCCACGTCCTGGGACTCCAGCTCCAGGCTGGAGTGCCCTCCACCCCTGCCCTGCTCGGGAAAGTCTTCTCATCCCTCAGCATCCAGATCCAATGTCATCCCTTCTTAGCTCTCCCTGGCATTCACGACCGTAACTTCACTTGGGCACTTAGTATGTATTATAGTTTTATATTTAAAAACTATTGTCCTCTCCAGATTCTGAATTCTGTAAAGATCTGGATTTTACCTGAATCATCCTTAAATGCCCAGAGCCTGACATCATGCCTGGCACATAGTAGGTGTTCAATAAATGTCCAGTGACTAGATGTGTAAACTCTATGAACCTGCCCTTGTTCTGCAGGGTAAAGGGCATACAATGACATATTACGGTGTGTCAATGCCGGAATAATTTACAACTTCATTGAAAATATAAGAAACAACACTCATGTGGCAATTCGATGCTAAATTGTATGGTTTTAATTCTGAGTGTTGAGGGAGAAAAGAAGGGTGACATCTTTCTGGCCAGGGGTGCCAGAGGAGGCTTTCGGGATGTGAAGCAGACGTGGGTGTGGGCTGAAAGCACCCCCTGTAGTGGGTTTCACAGCAGCTACTCTGCAACGGCATTAGCTGGACGAGTAAGTTGAAGAACGGCGGAGGCTTTGATACACTGATGGGCAGAGTGACTCTCCACGGGATCGAGGAATCTTAGACTCTTTAAACTAGTAAGAACTAGTAAGAAGGATAATAAAAATTGTTCTGCCAAACAAAAGAGGAAAGGGAGGCCCAGAGAAATTAACTTTCATTCATCTCAACCAATGTTCTTTTTGTAAAATTTAATTTGTTTAAAATGTTTAAAGTACCTTTTTTTTTTTTGTGAGACAGAGTCTGACTCTGTTGCCCAGGCTAGAGTGAGTGCCGTGGCGTCAGCCTAGCTCACCGCAACCTCACGCTCCTGGGCTCAAATGATCCTCCTGCCTCAGCCTCCCTAGTAGCTGGGACTACAGGCGCGAGCCACCATGCCCGGCTAATTTTTTCTGTATGTTTTTAGTTGTCCAGCTAATTTCTTTCTATTTTTAGGAGAGACACCGTCTTGCTCTTGCTCAGGCTGGCCTCGAACTCCTGAGAGCTCAAATGATCCACCTGCCTTGGCCTTCCAGAGTGCTAGGATTACAGGCGTGAGCCACCGCGTCTGGCCTCAAAGGAACACTTCTGAGATGCATTCTGTAAGTTCCTCGGAGGTTCCTGGCGGGATTGAGGCGCACCTGCCCACGACTCAGCATCACACCTGCTGCTGGCTTTGCCTTCTCCCGGTCTTACTCCCCCCATTCCCGCACTCACGCTCCCTGGGATCATCTCCCCCCAAAACACTCAAGTCTTGTCTAAGGCTCTGCTTTCAGGACACAAATTAACACACTGGTCAAACTGGTCTACTTCTCTGCCCCTGGAAGGAAGATGCTGCTATTTATTCATGCATGTATGCGTTCCTCCTTTCCGGATGAGAAGCTCAAGACTCAGAACGGTTACGGAACCTTCCCAAATTCACAAGACAAGTGAAATTGCTGAGCTGGGTGGATACCAACCCATAGGACAATCCTCAATCTTGGACCTACAGAATCTCACAGCTGGAAGGACTCTTACAATCATCTAGTGCAGTGTTTCTCAGCCATTATCGCCTTCCCAAAGAACCTTTTTAGACTTTTTTCCTAATCCCCCAACCCCCATGAAATTTTAATACTACAGCTATATTACATATCTCTTTATGACTCTGTGTGTGTGTGTGTGTGTGTGTGTGTGTGTGTGTGTGTGTGTGCGTGCGCATGTGCGCTTGGCTATTCTTTCTTATATTGTTGACTTTTTTTTTTTAGCACTTGACATAATTACTGATGGGTTGAGTCACTAGAATGAAATAGGAAAACATAAACTATTTTCATTTCATTCTCAAAGCTTAAGTCACACACAAAAGTGCTGAAGAGCAAACATAAACAACGCCCACCAGGCAGCTAATGGCAGCCAGGAGGCACACACAGGCCAACTGTTGCGATAGGAATTTTTGATGGAGCAAGAAATGAAAAGAAAATCTGCCGTGGTTGTCATCTGCTCACCACGGTTTTTAGCACTGATCTTGCATGCATTCTGAGAATCTTCCGTGACCTCGATGTCAATGTTGTTATTTGATACCTAGGAAAACCCAATGAGAGAAATAAATTAAATTCTAAGGAGTAAGATTTTTGCCTCACAGCGTTGAGGGTCATACGCCATTGTACTGTCTAAGATTGTTCTGCCTCCCCAAGAATCCCTTTTCACCCCCGTGGGTGAGGTGAGAATGAGAATGCACGATTTAGTCCAACATTTTACAGATAGGGGGACACTGAGGGCTGGAAGTGCAGTCGCACGATGGGATCAGGAAAAGCTGGAATGAAAACCAGATCTTGAGACTCTGGGTCCAGAATCCCTATTATGTCATCCAAGAACCTTGCTCACCAGCCAAGATGAACTGGGCTTGGGTTCAGCCAGTCTTGGTGCTCTCTGGCCCTCAATATTTGTTGGAAAAAGTAAGAATCTTCATTTCACTGGGCAATGTTGGTGAGTATTAAACTGTATTACGGTAGCTCCCCAACCCAATTTCCTCCGGAGCATATAAAAGCAGAGAGCTAATTATATGATAGTAATTACCTGGAAATTATATGTTTATTGGTTTTCCACTGGTGGCTACTACTATTTTTGCACTCTGCATTGCTATGCTCAGTGACAGGAGTCACACTGTCTCTATTCCAAATGTTCCCTCCAATCTCCTGATTAGCAGGCTTTTTAAATGGGGCCGCTGCCGGCAGCATGGAAAGCCTCTGGGGTAGGGAAGGGAGGTTTGACTAAGTCCCCACGGGAGGCTCCCAGAAGTCCCCATTGCCCACGTTCACCGGCACCTCACTTCTTGGCAAGAGCCTTTAATAATGAAGTGCTCAGCATCTTCTGGTCTAAATGAAGCACGTACGTATCTTTGCCCTTGGATACTGGGAATAGTATCCAATAGGAAGGGGCCTCATCTGCCACCGGATATATTTATATACCCTTCAATTATGTGCCTTGGTTAATTGTCCCTTTTCTACCAGCTCATCTTACGACAGAGAAGTCCTGATCCTCACCTGTAATTATAGTGAGGAAATATTTCTATGAGCTTCTAAAAGGGAAGCCTAAACTGGGTCAAAATACTGAAGGTGGCAGGTCAGGGAGCAAGGGGCGGCGTTGGCTTTCGCGCGAGGAGCTGGTTTCCAGGGGCTTGGCGTGTCTTCCGCCGCTCGAAGGCCGTGGCCTGCGATCTCCCCATCTGCACCTCATCCTATTGTTATTATCGTTACAGCTAAGATTGATACACAACATCTGGGGAGGATTTTACAGTTTACAAAGTGCCTTTTCCATAAAGTACCTCACTTATCTTCTCTGAAAATGCTGAGGGCAAGTTAGGCGACTTGGCCCCACTGCTTGCGAAGGGCCGCAGGGCGAGCCGACTCCAGGCATGGTTACGCTTCGTGGGGCGGGAAGGGCCAGTTACAGCACTAGTGGCTCTGTATGTGCCTCATTCCCAGGAGGATCTCAGCATCTAGCAAAATGCCGGGCACATAGTAGGACACAGGAAATGTTTAGTGAGAGAGTGAATGCGTGCATCTAACACAGGAATTTGAGTGATTATTGATTTATGGCCCCTCTTCCTGTTGAGCACATTCTTACTTCCATGCCTGTGCTGATTCTGCCTGCTTGGAACGCCGTCCTGCTGATCTGAAAGTGTCCATTAGCTTTGGCATGAATTCTACTAATTTAGGGACCCTCCCAGGGCCACTGACCCACAGCGGTCCTTCCTTTTCTGGACTCCTCCTGTCCTCCTTACCCAAATCATCAGCGCTACTCAGCCTTGACAGGAGGTTGGAAACCTATTATGCTAATGCCTTAATAACCTTAATATTTAATACTTCATCACCTTAGTAATTACCTGCTAAACTACCTCATAAAAGAAACAGGGCTAAAGAGGTAAAACAGCCTTGCCCAGGCCCCGCATAGCCCACTGAGCCAATGGATTCGCTGTCCGGTGTACTTCCCATAACACCAAGGACGGGAACTACGTTTCACCACGTTGCAGCTTTGATCAAGTTGCGGTGGCTGCCCAGAGTGGTGGACTGAGAACGCTTGCCAGGGAACGGCCCAGCTTGGCGGGAAAGAGTGCTGCAAAGAACCGTGTCTGCCAGGCAGTGGGACTGACCGGCGGGGGCGGGGTGGGGGGGCTCACATTGCAACACTTGGGACCTCCGGTTAATCTGACCCGAATCCGCCACTGCAACTGATGTTGTTGGCTGCCCCTTGGCCCTCCCAACTCCTAATAAGTGGATTCAGGGCAACTCCCTTTTGCTCACACTGAAAAGAAAGCACAATCTGAAGGCCAGTCCCAGGGTTGGGTCAGAACCTCCCCCCTGCTCAGCCTGGCGATAGGGACACAGTGTTGCCTACCCTCCCCCAAGTCTAGAGTTGGCTCAAAGCTTAGACCATGCATTTGCACAATTAGAAACAACCTTTCAGAAACGAGCAGCTCAATAATGAAATTTTAAAATTGCAACAGGGCCAACGAAGCCTATTTTAAAGGCAGAAGAAGGGTTAAGAGAAGCATCGAGCACCACGCTGCTAATAATGTGCCGTACTAACTCTGCTGAGAGAGAAGCAGATTTGCAAACGAGGGGACAATTAGGAAATGTTTCTCTTCTGCCCTGTGGATTTGGAAGAGTGGTTGCAAATACAGACACCTCCAGGGCCAACACAGCTAATATAAAAGAGCAAATTAGCCTGGGTGTAGGGCAGGAAGGAGCAGTGAGGACTGTGGCTAATTGAAAGTGAGTGCCCTACCTAAAGAAACTCAAATTCTCAAACAATTTTAAAAACACAGCACTGGCCAAATAGAAGATGTCTGCTCGCTCATTAGAGAGATGTATGCATCTGATCTAAAAGTTATCCACTGATTAATCAGAAAAATAAATAAGCATACTGGAACTCACAGGGTGGTGGCTCTGTTTTGTGGGACACAATCCCACTACTCATTGTGGTCTGTCCTGCTAACTCTCTAGATAGCATTCCAAACGAAATAAATCAAATTTAAAGAACTATACTGCTGAGCAGGGTATCCTTTGGGGTGAGATCAAGCCCTGTAGTTTGAAGGTGGGGTTTCCTGAAAAATGGGGGCAGGTTCGCAAGGCAGAGCAGAAAGATTTGCAAGTCCAATCTGTGAGGCAGAAAGGAGTGAGCGTTCTCAGGGAAGCATGAGGCTGGGACACACCATTAGGGCCTGGCAGGGTCCCAGGTAGGACTGAATCGTGCAATGTGGCTGCCCTGGGGAGGGTTTAACTTCTCGGTGCGCTCTTGCAGACTGTGGGAAAAAAATAATATTTAGCACACAAACTTAAAATTTTTCCTACTACTGCATTGAGATCCCCACTAGTGGTCCTCCCCTTCTAGTTTAGCCTCATATGATGTTGCTATGGAGATAAAGGGATGGGGCAGAGCCCGGACGGTGGCCGGTCCCTCCTGTTTACAGAAAGCAGCTGTGCTCAAGGGCACCCCGGCGAGGAGCCAGGTGGTCCTGGCGAGCTGTCAGCGGGGAGCGTGCGGTGCCAGGGGTCCCTGCCATGCAAACCCCCTCCCTTCTAACACACGTGGCAGGACTGCGACCCAGATGGGGAAGCAGCTGAGGCTTGGACCAGCTCAGATCAAGCAGCCCGCCTGGCCCCTGCCCCAGTCCCCAGAAGGAGCTGGGGGTCCGACTGTCACAGGAGGGTCGGGTCACTCAGTTGGGGAACTGTAAAATGCTTGGGAAAATGGAGAGCCCTAAACATGGGAGATATTATTACGAGCCCTCCCTCCTCACAAACATTCATCTTCATAAAATGTTGTCTTTAAGGCCCAGTCAGAATGATTTAAATGATGAGATGATTCAACTCACCTGCCCTGACTAGCTAATGTTCAGCTCGGACCACAGACCCTTGCAAATAGCAGCCCTCGCCTCTCCCTTCCCGAGGGAGGAGGGATCTGTGAGCCCGTGGCTAAAGGCCTGGACTGGGGCTTCTGGCAGGTCTGGGTTTGAATCTCAGCTGCACAAATGGCGGGCCTTACCCTCTCTGAGCCTCGGTTTCCTCATCTTCCTCACAGGGCTGTGGCGAGGCTGGGTGGAATGGTCCTCTGCAAGCCCCAAAGCTTTAAGAGCGTGATAAAGCAGTGTCCAGGTGAATTTAGACAGAGATGGGAAGGAAGGATAGGCTGTTGGATTTTCAGACGATGTTTATACTTTGCATATAATCAAGCTATTTCCCCAAGGTTCAGACCAGAGATCAATGAGCTGTGTCCCTAGTAAGATAACATTCTTTTAATACAAGGATACAGCATTTGCCACCAGGGGCCTGTCAACACTACCTCTTGGTCAGTCGCAGACTCTGCAGTCCTCTTGAGAGCCTGAGAGGTCACAGGTCAAGGCCCGGAGGAATGGCTGTGTCCCAGGATCAGGGGCACTGGGCCTGCTTGCCCTCCTGAGGTCCCCGTGGCGAGATCACTAGACACTCTCTCACGCACAGCTTCCCTGTGGCTGGGCATCTGCAGCCCTACTCAGCGCAGAGGCAATAAAAGAAATGGGGTGCAAGGGCAAGGAGGGGACTCACGTGACTGATGCTGTGTCTTCCCTTTTATGATCAGTGTGGCCTCTCTGGTTCCCAGATTTGGGGCTCTGTGCTCCAGTAGTGGGAGTCGCCTCTGCACACTTTGTCTTGTCCTCCCACCCTAGGACTCTCCTTCTGGCTCTGGACTGTGACTTTCTGTGTGGATCCTGGACTTGGTTCAAACTTCTAGTTTTGGTGGCTCAACTATGAGGAGGAATTCCCTGCCCCAGCCCCAGAATCTCAGGTCCTCACTCAGCTTTCCATCCTCGAGGAGTCTGACTCCTCTTTCCTCTGTGCTTCCTGTCTTTTTGCTCTGTGACTTATCATTTTGTCTTGTAACTGTTCGTGTTCATGACAAAGCCCCTTCCCGGACTGGGAGCGATTTAAGGGCAGAGTGGGTGTCAAAACATATTTCATAAATGGATGCATGAATAAATTATGATCAGTCTCTGTAGCATCACAATCATGTAATGCTGCAAATGATATTTTGGCCCTATACATTACGTAGAGAATTATTTTTATTAACCATGATTTCCATTCAAGTCTCCCAAGAGAGAGGAAAAAGAATCTCTGCCTGTCTGGCCCCACCTGGAGCCAAAGAAATATTTTAGTTCTTTTCCTTCTATTTTTCTAAGGCCACGGCTCTTTTTGGGGCGTGTCCACTTTAGTACCTGCACTTTACATTTAGATTAAGTGTGTTGCTCATTTATACATTTTGAACCTCATCTTAAATTGGTCATGGCCCATTGCTATTGCTTCACATTTCATCTGTTGTGTTGGCTCTTTTATTACTGCTATAGGTTGTGAGTTAGGATAATAAAGATAAAAATCACTCCAAGCCATTTGCAGCTCTAGGGAGCTGGCACAGGGCTGTCAGAAGCTGGCTGGGTGCCACCGAGAGGAGGAAATATTCTTCCATGTTGCCAGCCTTACCAGGGCTCCTAACAGTTTCTTGCCAAAATTTTAGGAAAATGATGATCTACTCCCCTGGAGCTATTCTGTATGTTTCTATAGGTGGAGAGTCTTTCGACAAGTATTTTCACTGTAAATACCTCTCATGTTTTTTCACTGGATTAAGTCTGTAACCTGAGCTGCATATTGTGAAATACTGACATGGAGATATGAATCCCTGCGCATAGTTGGGCTACCATTGTCATCATCGTCAGCTACTCACACCAACTGAAGGCTTATAGGATATGGAATCCCATTCAGGATATATTTGTGAAATATAATTGGAGACTTTTTTCTACTGTGAAAAATGTTCTTTTGGAGAAACAAGGGGTAGGGAGAATGGAAACAGCTCATGTAAGGCTGGTAGGGAATCACGACTCTATTCTCTCAAATATTTGCTCTATAGCTCTTTGACGTCACTACAATGACTCAATTCAGACCATTTAATTTATTTATAGGGATGTGGCTTCTTTTTCTTATTTGGTGAAGGAGTTTGTCTATCTGGCATAGACAAACAAGCCAAATTTCCATTTCTTGTGTAAGTGTTGAGAAGCCATGAACATGTCTTTACTCAGTCAATCAATTCATCATCAACCAACGATGCTTTCTGAGCACTGCTGTGTTCATGCCCAGACCTGTGTTTAGGAGGATACAGATGGGAATAAGGCCCCATTTCTCCCTTCTCTTTATGAATTATAGTCTAGTCAGAATTTATAGACTAGGCAGATAGTTCTGGGCTCAAATCCTCATCCTGTAACTTAGCATCAGGGTGGAACTTCGGCAAATGATGAAATATCCCGAGGCTCTGTCTCCTCTGTCAAGTGGGGTGATGATGACACCTGTCTCAGTGGGCTGCTGTAGGAATTGAGGGAGACAGTGGGCATATTTTGCAAGGTGCATCTACAAACGTTGGCTTTCTTCCCCTTCCTTTAGTCTTTGGTCTGGAGAAGCCCCAGTGGAGAGGATGGTCCTAGCGGCCCTGTGTGAAGGGCTTATTCTCACGGGCAATGGCCACCACCTCCATGGCCACATGAAAGCAGGCCCATGGTGGCCGGCTCTGAGCAGAGGCTGCAAACTGGCTGCCCAGTGGCCAAAGCCAACCTTAGACACTTCTGCTTTGTCCAATGTGGTGTTAAAAAAAATTTAATCTGTTGCCAATGTCTAAATATTAGAAACTCTCCATAGAAACCTGAATTCGGGGATTCTCTTGAAAGTCAGAAGATTCTGGCCTTTGACACTTGGGTGAAGCTGACCAGAAACTACCGTCTTTGGACAAATCAAGCACTCTCCTGATTGCTTGTGACATCCCACAGGGACACCAGCTCAGTGAAAGGGCAGTGTTAGTTTAGCTCCAGCCAAAGTTCAAGGCTTAAGAGAAAGCACCACGCCAAGAGTGATGAGCTAGGACAGCACCACCCCTAAGAGGACCTGCCAGAAGAGCGAAGGCTTGGTTCGTTCGTTTATTCATTCAACAAATACTATGGAGCACCTCGATGTGCAAGTCACTGTACTGGCCGCAAGGGGGAAGGAGAAAGAACATTTATTGAGAACCTGCTATATATCACGCTCTAGTATGGGCTCTGCTAATCTTCCCATCAACTTGGTGAGGTAGGTATCAAAATATTTATTTGCCAAATGAGAAAATGAATTCACGTGGCTAAATGGAACAGCTGCTGCGTGCTGGAGTCGGGATCCCGGCCGTGTTTGCCTTATTCCACGGCCCCTGATCAGAGACTAGTTTTAAAGCCCCGTCAGGGCAGGGAGGGAATGTGTCAAATGTTCCTCTGCACTGTTCCATATGCGAGCTGGGTACACAATAGTGGATTGTGTGGATTTTCTGGTGGATAACAAGATAACGTGCCCTCCGGCTCCTGCTCTCAAGAAGATTCTATAAGTAAGGGAGACAGTGACTGCCAGGCAGGGTGCTGTGAGGTAGAGACACCAGCCAGATGCTGCAGGGGCTCAGGCTCTGGGGGGAAAGAGCAGGTGAGCTGGGCCTGGAAAGGTGAGGAGGCTTTGGATAGGCAGAGAAGCAGGACAGGATATTCTAGGCAAGGGGACAGCTTCATCAGAGACAGGAGAAGTAACTGGGGGTGAGTGGAGCATAAGGTGTAAGGAGAGTTAGAGTGGGGCATGGATGGGGCCCAAAAGGCAAAACGCAGTCAGGTCCTGGAGGGCTTAGATGCAGGCTGAAGAATGCAGATTTCCTCTGTTTCCCTCTTGTCGGCACTCCTGGGACCTATATTGTTCTTTGTCACTCTTGTCCACTGGGTCCTTCTGCTCTCCCCCTTGGAGCACAAGAGAGATGAGGGAATTCAGGCAAATTTATAGATGATTGAAGACATTGAGATCTCATGGTATTTGGTATGGATCTGTTTTAAAGAACTAAACGAGTATCACCATATGAAGCTAAACATTTCATACTACATGACTCAGAAATTTTACCCCTAGGTAAATACTCTAATCTAGAGAGACTCATGCACAGGATGGATTATGGCAGTGCCATTTGTAGTAGCCCAAAAGTATGAACAGCCCAAATGTCTGATGATAGGAGACTGGATAAATAAATGCGGGTTGAGTTATATAATCGAATGCTTAACAGCAGTGAAAACAAATGGATTCCAGTTACAGCGGTGATTCTCAAACAGAGGTGATTTTGCCCTCCCCCAGGGGGCATCTGGCAATGCCTGGAGACATTTTCAGTTGTCACAACTAGAGGGTGTTCCTGGCACCCAGTGGGTGGAGGCTAGGGATGCCCCAAACATCCTCAAATGCCCTCACAGCCCCCTCACAAGAATTATCTAGCCCAAAATGTCATAGTGTCAAGGTTGAGAAACCTGAGAGTTACAGGCATTAATATGGAGAATCTCATAATGTTGAATACAGAAAGGAAGTTGCAGAAAATATGTACAGTATAATACATTCTTTGTTTATTTGTTTTAGAGACAAGGTCTCGCTCTGTCGCCCAAGCTGGAGTGCAGTGGAAGGATCATAGCTCACTGCAGCCTGGAACTCCTGGCCTCAAACGATCCTCCTGGCTCAGCCTCCCAAGTAGCTGGGACTACAGGTGTGCACCACCATACTAGGCTAATTTTTTCTATTTTTTGTAGAGATGATGTCTTGCTGTGTTGCCCAGGCTGGGCTTGAACTCCTGGCCTCAAGCAATCCTCCTGGTCTCGGTTTCCCAAAGTGCTGGCCTTATGGGCATGAGCCACTGCACCTGGCCAGTAGAATATTAATACTATTTTTTTTAAATTCAAAAGTAAGCAAAACAGGCCAGGTGCGGTGGCTCACGCCTGTAATCCTAGCACTCTGGGAGGCCGAGGCGGGCGGATTGTTTGAGCTCAGGAGTTCGACACCAGCCTCAGCAAGAACGAGACTCCGTCTCTTCTAAAAATAGAAAGAAATTAGCCGAACAACTAAAAATATATATATATAAAAATTAGCCTGCCGTGGTGGCGCATGCCTGTAGTCCCAGCTACTCGGGAGGCTGAGGCAGGAGGATCGTTCAAGCCCAGGAGTTGGAGGTTGCTGTGAGCTAAGGCTGACGCCACGGCACTCTGGCCCGGGCAAGAGAGTGAGACTCTGTCTCAAAAAAAAAAAAAAAAAAAAAAAAGTAAGCAAAACAAAAAGAATACATTGTTTAGGAATTTACACATGTATAGTGAAATTATACTGTGTTTTCTGGATCCATGTTGCAACTAACCTTTAAGAAATTATTGCTTAATGAATTTTAGAGTGGTATCAAAAAGGAATATCCAAAATTATCTTAAAAAAGCTATTAAAATACTCCTCCCTGTTCCTCCACAGATATGTGTGAAGCTAGGTTTTCCTCATGTACTTCAACCAGAACAACAGGTCACAACAGATTGGATGTGGAAGCAGGTACGAGGAACCAGTTCTCCTTTGTTAGCCAGACATTGAAAATATTTGCAAAATCTAAAACAATGCCACTCTTTTTGCTAATTTTTTGTAGAAAATATAGTTATTTTTCATAAAATGTGTTATTTATTTTAACATGGAATGAGTTTATTTTTTTAAAGAATAAATAATGCATATTTTTAAAGTTCTAAGTTTCAATTTCTAATACTGTAAGTCTCAAGAGATGAAGCTCACATCAACAAAGTTCCTAGGAGCCTCAATCATTTTTAAGAGTTTAAAAGGATCCTGGCACCAAATGGTTTGAGAAAAGTTGCCCTAGTCTAAGATGGATCCATTTCCTTTTTCTCCACTCCTGGTTGGGTCTCTGGAAGAGTTCCACTTACTGAGTACCATTTATTGAGCTCACTTTTGACCTCAGCTTGTTCTTGTTTTTTAAGTAAGATGAAACAGTTACAAAATTCACATGGCTCGGCATCTCAGCGTTTGCCTCCTGGTCTCTACCTTCAGCAAATGTCTAAATAGTTTTTTTCAAAAATTATTTTCTTCTTCTTCCTTTGTTTGTATTTACTTGTCATTTCATAAACATTATAGAACACCCTTTAATAATAGATAAAATTAGTTAATTTTTATCAAACACCTACCTGACCGAGATGCTGCACTTTATGAGTTATCACATTTAATCCCTCAAAAACCCCATGAGGCAGATGTTATCCCCACTCTACAAGTGAAAAACTGAAAGTGAAATAAGTGATTTGCTCAGGGCTGGGCAGGAAGTAGTGAGGGAAGCAGGAAGTGCCTCAAGCCTGGTGGGCTGCAGGCTGGGTGGTAGTAGCCCCCGTCCTGCACTGACCAGCGAGCTTGTGAGGATGTGAGTTAATCAAGAAGGTGTATTTTCTGTTGTCGAGGAGCTGAGCTAGTGGAGAAGGCTAAACAATTTTGCAAACATTTGGTATTTTAAAACTTATTTTTATCCTGTCTCATTCAAGAAAAAACAATTTTTTAAAGAGCATTCGTGGTTCATGTTCATTTACTGCCTAATTCTCCCAAGGATTTGGAAACATTAATAATTATCCATGAGGGTAGAGCAGAGCACTGGAGGGGGGAAGAAAGCAAAAGTGGGCCTTGTGCTCCAAGAGCTTGTCGATTAGTGCGTGTGGGTGGGAGGTGGAGAGGCTCACAAACCGCTGCGGTACTGGGGAGAATGAAGCTAGTTCGATAACAGGTACACTGTCTTTACCAGGTGGAGAGAGCATATGTGATTGGCGCAACTGGGAAAGCCTTCTTAGAAGAGGTGGTGTCTGAAGGGAGAGTCAGGAAGAGATGGTAGGAGGTGGGCAGAAGGACGTGTTCGATTGCTGGAGCTTGGTTCTCTGCAAGCAGCCCCTGAAACAGAGTTTATTAGGGATGAACAGCTATGATGGGAAGGGCAGGGAAGCAGGAGGATGGAGGAGAATTGCAGTGTGGGCTTGACAAAGCCTCTGCCAACTTGGGTGGGGACCTCCGCAGGCATGATGCCTGGCAGAATTGTTCCAGGTCTGGTTGAAATGGTCAAGCCTTACACCCCTATCTCACTCGGTCTCAGCCATAGGCCACCCTGGGGCATCACCACGGGGCAGGGGGGGGGTGACTCTCTGCAGCTGACACAAGAGCTCTGCTTTGGGAAGAATGACCCTGTGGCAGATTGTAGAGCAGATTCAAGATTCAACTAGGTTGTTTGCCCAGTTCCTTTTCTCTAAAAATGACCTTGCCCCTTCCACTTGGCAATGGTGCTCATTTAGGGGTGGGGGCCTGACCCAGCTGAGCCAGTCAGAGTCCCTTGCGTGGG
The DNA here is from genome assembly GCF_000956105.1 of Propithecus coquereli. Lineage (NCBI taxonomy): Eukaryota > Metazoa > Chordata > Mammalia > Primates > Indriidae > Propithecus > Propithecus coquereli. Next base: position 1,012,242 of record NW_012151652.1, read on the forward strand.
AATTTGGAATTGAGCCAAAGAGATCCCAGTCCTTGTCAGGTCTGGTCTCTTGAATGCAGATATAAAACTTCAGCTATGGGGGGCTAGGTGTGGTGGCTCACACCTATAATCCCAGCACTTTGAGAGGCTGAGGGGAGAGGATTACTAAGGCCAGGAGTTTGAGACCAGTCTGGGCAACATAGTGAGACTCTGTCTCTACAAAACTTTTTTCAAAATTATTCAGGCGTGGTGGTGCGCGCCTGTAGTCCCAGCTACCTGGGAGGCTGAGGCAGGAGGATCGCTTGAGCCCAGGAGTTCCAGGCTGCAGTGCACTCCAGCCTGGGCAATGGAGCAAGACCCTGTGGGTCAATTCAACGGCCACATTTTCTACCATGGGGCCTGAGTTACAGGAGAAGGAAGTACAGGCTAAAATGACAAGAAGTTCACAGAAAGAGGCACCAAAAGAGCTGTGGTGACTCTTCTTGTCCATGGCTTTAGCATTTTTCTTGAGGTTTTATAGGGTCATCCCTGCAGTCTTTCAACAAATCTTCCCCTCTGGCCTTTTGGTTTTTTTTTTCTTTTCTTTCTTTCTTTTTTTTTTTTTTTTTTTTGGTTCTTATTAAATCTCTGATTTTTTTTTATTTCAATAGATTTAGGGGATATAAGCATTTTTTGTTGCATGGATGAATTGTATTAATACAATGCTGAAGTCAGGGCTTTCAACGTACCCATCACCAGAACAGTGTACATTGTACCCGGCCCCCTCCCACCTTCCCCCTTCTTAGTTTCCAATGTTTACCCCACTTTATGACCATATACATCCCTCATTTAGCGCCTGCTTATAAGTGAGAATCTGTGGTATTTGTTTTTCCGTTCCTTAGATACTTCACTTAGGATAACTGTCTCCAGTTCTATCCAAGTTGCTGCAAAAGATACTATTTCATTCCTTTTTATGGCTGAGTAGTACTCCATGGTATATACAAACACCACATTCTCTTTATATACTCATCAGTTGATGGGCACTTAGGTTGATTCCACATCTACACGGTAGTGAATTGTGCTGCAATAAACATTTGGGTCTTGCTAGCCTTTTCTCTTTTTTTCTTTTTTGAAATCAGTCCATTTCCATCACTGGCTTCTGTTTCCCAAAAGCCCTAACTGGGAGAGCAGTTAGGAGTTATTAGTGTAAGAAGCGCTGAGGATCTTAACAGAGGGACCAGCAATGGGAATCGAAACAGGATTGATGTGGGAAACATGTAGTTTAGCAGCTAATTGAAGGTGGAGGGGGCACGAAAGAGAGATAAGAGGAAGAGCTTTGCTGCCTCTGGGACTGGGAGGAGGGCAGTCCCAGAAACCAACACAGACAAGTCAAGGAGGGGAGCTGGTGTGGAAGTGGGGCAGGGCGTGGTGACATCGGCATGGTGACGTCGGCGTGGCAGCTTAGGTGTGGCTTCTGCTGGTAGCTGCTCCCCTAGCGGCTTGTGTCACTCTAGCCTTCCTCCTGCCTGAACACAGCACTCCTGAACAACCCCCCTACCTCCAGCACAAGCACATGCTCTCGACTCCCCCAAAATGTTCATAATTCCATTCTTGTATATCCAATCATCCAGCCCCCAAAATAATCTGATAACCCTCACAGCCTGACTCTTCAATTCCATTCATTCATTTACATAATCATTTATTCCTAAACATTCAGCAAACATTTATAGAATAACCACTGTGTGCTAGATCCTGGAATACAAAGATGGTAGAAGAAGTGTCCCTGGATCACAGTCTAACAGGACAAAGAAACCAGTTATGACAGAATCATTTGCAAAGATCTATGGCAACTCTCAGGAGGGGGCATCTAATCTGGAGGAATTAGGGCAGGCTTCATAGAGGAAGTGATTTTTTTTTTTTTCCTTCAGACAGAGTCTCACTCTGTTGCCCAGACTAGAGTGCCGTGGTGTCATCACTGCAACCTCAAACTCCTGGGCTCAAGCGATCCTCCTGCCTCAGCCTCCTGAGTAGCTGGGACTACAGGCATGCGCCACCATGCCCAGCTAGAGGAAGTGATTTTAAACCAGATTTTGAAGACTGGGCAGGTTTTAGCCAGTTGGAAGAGTGGGAAACGGCATTCCAGATAGAAGGAAGCATGAAGGAAGCATTTCAGTGTGGCTGGAGCTCAGGGTAGAGTTCGGAGGGAAGAGGCTGGAAAAGATCCGCACTGGACCAAGGGGTCTGCATTTGATCCATAGGTGGTGGGAAAATGCAAAGGATTTTGATCCAGGCTGAAATGTGATCACAGATACTTTAAAGTAAACTTTTATTTAAGTATAACATGCAAAAGCCCTCTCTGACAGCAGCACCAAAGACGGGTTGGAGGAGCTGAAATAAAGACAGAGAAATATTTTAGGAGGTGACAGCAATGGCCCATGTAAGAGGTGGTGAGGCCTGCTCCAAGGCAGTGATGGAAGAAAAGGACTCAGTCTGGAAGAGCTATGGATGTGACAGAATGTTCCCTCCGCAGAATGCGCAGCATGTATCTACTCATCCGGGCAATTGGGATCTGACCCCGAGAATTCCCAGTGGCTTCCCTTGTAATTTGAAAGTACGCAAGACTTGAATATACATTATTCAATCGCTTTGGACGAATCTACTGATGCTGAACAATGGTGATACATTCTGAGAAATGTGCCCGGCCTACCACACACCGAGGATATAGGGTATGTGGTGTAGCCTATTGCTCCTAGGCTACAAATCTGTGCATGTTACGGTACTGAAAACTGTAGGCAATTGTAACACAACAGTAAGTATTTGTGTATCTAAGCATATTTAAGCATATGATACAGTAAAAATGGGGTTTTACGATCTCATGGAACCACCATGACATACGCGGCCAGTCTGTCATTGACCGAAATGTTGTTATGTGGCGTGTGACTGTGCAAGCAAATGCTTCCCCCCTCAAAGGGAGTTGCAAATCAATGTGCTGCTGCTTTTAAAGGGAGTACTTTGGGCAGCTTCCTGGCATTGTTTAAAAACAACAACAAAAATCCAAAGGGGACCTCATAAGAGACTACAAATCCTTCCTGAGAACCTTCAGCCTGGAAGAATCTCTTGCAGGTCAGAACTGCTCACTGAGGCACACTGGCAGCGCTATGTGGCACCGACTCAAGGTGTTTAATTTTGCAAACACCCACACAATATTACAGGGAAAGAAATTTTAAAAGCAATAAAAAAAAATCCAGATAATTGCCACACATGTTTCTGCAATCCTGACACAGTAATAACTTGCCTGTAAACACCTTCCTTGAAGAATTGGTTAATAGGATGTACAATACATAGCAAAGGAAATTCTTTATTTCACAGAGACTTTGAAAATGGGCTGTTTATTATCCTTGAAAACCTGTGATGATTTTATAAGAGTGGGAGAGGATAAAGCAACAACTTTCTAAAGGTGTAGGATGGAGAAGATTTATGTGAAATAGAAATGTCCCTTAACCTTGGTTGTCTTATCTGTAGAATGGGCACTGGGCTACCCTGTGGTTTTCGATTTTGGCCTGTGGAGGTGGGTCTCTGAACCTCCCTTGCTTTAACTAGAGCATCTCTGCTCTCATCTGTTTAAATATTGGGTTGCAGGTAAGATGTTGTTTTGAAAAAAGGGATTGCAAAACTAAAACAGACTTGGAAAACCACTGGATTAGATGACTTCTAAGGTCCTTTATAGCTCTAAAATTCTAGGACTCTGTCTAACGTATACTTGACTTGTGGAAGGTGCTGAAGATTTAAAAAAAGACAATTCCTACCCATGACAAATTCACCAGTGTAAGTTCTGCATGTAGTATGTGTTTGGCGGGGTGGGGATGAAACAGCATCTATGATATCAGTGATGGTAACATGGTAAGGCTTAAAATGGAGGTGTTAATCAAGCATTTGGGGACAAGATTTTGGAAGTTTTTTGGAGAAGGTAACATTTAAGTGTGTGTTAAATGAAGACTAGGAGCTCACCAGGTATAGAAAGGGGGAGGGAGAGGTATCGGAGGCAGAGAGGTCAGTGTGAGCAAAGTCATGGAGGCTGTAAGAGGGTGCATGGTTGGGGAACTAATTACATTCGTTATGCTCATTATGTTCCCTGCATACCCAGGGAGAGTGGCTACAAGTAGCCAAGAGGGATGCTGAGGACAGTTGGATAGACTTTGGGAGCTCCTTCCAAATCCGAAGCCCCTGTGACCTCTTCTTGGGTTGATGCAGGATCCTGCAGGTATGTGACCAACTAACAATAGGGTTGTTTAATCATTGACTGCACTACACCTTCCTGCTATTATTTTGTAACTCCACTGGGTTAAGTAAGCAAGGAACGTGTTGATAAGATGGTGGGTGGGGCCCCAACAAGAGCCTAGAAAAGGGGGAGTCACAGCTACCTGCACTGGAAACACTCACCCCACATCTATCCAGGGAAGAGGAAGCCCCAGCCCAGACATACAACCTGCTTAGACCAGGCCAGGGTCAAGACTGACTAGGTCTAGAGGAGTGCTTCAGGCCACGTGCCCTTCAGCCAATAGGACGTCATGGTTAGTCCTGAAGCTGGTTCCTCTGGGAGAAGAAAGCCTTTTGGGGTTAAAGAAGCAGAGTTAGTTTCCCCAAGACCAGGAAAGGACTGGGTATTTGGGGGTAGTGGGCCCATGGGTGGTGGACTCCAGGGCACCCATTGGCAAACAGTGCCCCAGATTGAGGGTCGCTATGTGCAGGGCCCAGGGAAGCTGGACCTCATACATTGCGGCAGGGAAGTCTGAGTGAAAGATCCTTGTGTCCTGCTCGAATAGGAGGGAATGGAGCTGTCTCACTAGTTGGATAAAGAACATCTTGGCAGTGACGAAGATGAACCCAGAGGGGCATTCCCCAAACTTTCTAGCTTTTTCAGTTTCTTGGGATTCCTGTACAATTCTAGGAAGGAAAACCCTCAGTTATAAGCTGCTCTCCTAGGAAATGGATGCTCAAAGTCAATTTAATTTGATTTAGAACAAGAATGAGATGTGATGTTTCTTGCATGAAAATATTGTGGAGCAAATGCTTGCTACTATAATGGCTCTTCAGCGGGCGTACGACGTGACCAGACCTGTATTTTGGAAACATTGCTCTGGCTGTTGAACGAGGATGTACCACAGAGGGAGAGACTGACTGTGGGGAGAGCAGTGAAGGTGCCTAGCCCAGGTGAGGGGGCCCGGGGCAAGGACAGTGGAAACGGAGATTTGTGGTAGGTTTGGGAGTCATTTCGAAGGTGGGATTGACTGGTCAGCCAATTAACAATAAATGCTTAGAGGGAGCAGGTCAGGATGACACCAAAACAGTGGTTTGCAACGTAACTGTAAGTTAGAATCACCTGGGACTCTTTTAAACCTCCCCTTCCCCCAATGCCCAGGCCACACCTCACACCAATTAAGTCTGAATTCTTGCCGGTGGTACCAGCTGCAGGTATTTTTGAACGTACCCAAGGCTGAGAACCACTGCACACTAAGTGCTCAAACTTGGTAAACAGAGTGAATTGGGATGGTATTAAATGAGATAGGGAACAAACAGTTCTTTGTGGTTAGGGTGTAAAATAGGTGGAGAAGGGGGAGGAAGGGCAAGTTCAGGCAGGAAATAGCTCAGTTTGGGATGTACTGACTGCAATTAAAGTCTGAAGTCCTGGAAGGGATGGCCAAGAGCCACAGTGCAGCGTGGGGTGGGGACCTGTGGGGGGGCTGGAGCGGGGCGGGGCATCACTTCCTCTGAAGGGACGATGGGTAAAGATTTGGAACAGCTGCCACGGGGAATGAAATGGTTCCAAGTTAAGAACAATTAGCACTAAAGAATTTATACGTCAAGGACTAGCAATTCGAGGTTAGGTGAGATTGCTCTGTATTAACTATAATATTAACCCTGTATTTGGATTTGACCAACACACATTCATCTCGATCACCAGTGTGCTGGGGCCGGCATGTAGCAGTTACGAAAGCAGATGGTGAAATTTACAGGAATTTTGCCAGTTATTCAACACAGCCATTATTAAAATTAAATTACATAAATGTAAATACATTAAGTACATTGCATTAACAATAAAGGTAATAAATACTCATTTTTCGTCCCCTCCTTCTTTCTTTTCTTCTAATTCCATCTGGCTTT
>NW_012151652.1:1022627-1023961 GCF_000956105.1 Propithecus coquereli
GGCCTCCCAGAGAGCTAGGATTACAGGCATGAGCCACCGCGCCCGGCCTTTTCTGCTCATTTTTAACTGTAGCTCTTGACCTCTGAACAGCTTCTGTGAGAACCATAGTGTCTGCTACGTCGTGGCTTTTCATCACCCTCTTCTCAGACGGTCTCGAGGCTTCGCCTGTACCGTCTGGTCCCCACTCTGTCTTAGGATGGGCTCCCTAGGAAAAAGCATCTGGGGCAGATATCGGTGCAGGAAGTTTATTGGGGAGGATTCTCCAATAAACACCACAGCATCCCCTACATCCTCTGTCTGACTCCCATAAAGAGTGGTTCTGGTGGGGTCTCTGCAGTAGAGAAGGTACCCATTTGTCTACGTTGTCATGTCACGTCACTCCACAGACTTCCCTCATTTCTGTCCTGTAAAGATGGCCACCGTTGACTTGGGCCTGATCCTCCGTCTAATCAGTCGGAGGATAGGTTGCAGGACTACCTGCCTCGGAGCAAGACAGCTTTCTCAGAAGGGCCTGTAAGAATGGTGTCCCATGTCAGGAGTTGGAGAAATATGTAACTGGCACCCAGAGGCCCCAACAAGATTGCAGAAGCTCACTTAATCCCAAACCCAACTGCTTGAAGGATCTGTGCCTGCTAATACTTTCTCTACTGTGATCAGTATTGGTCTGGAAGCTGTGTGGAATTGAGGCTGTCCATGATGGGCTGGATGGTCTCTGGTTGAAAGGGCCTAAGGGAGAGATCGGTGCTGGCAGAGACAACGTGGTCTGTGGCACATAAAATCTTCCCTCCAGGGGAGATAGAACAACCCCAGCAGTGAGGAAGAACTTAGGGAACATGGAACTCGGGGACAAGAGACTTGAATTTGAGTTCTAACTCTGCAATTTACTGACTATAAGCAAGTCATTGGCCCAAGCTTAGGCAGTCAATAAATATTTAGTGACCACCTATGGCCAGGAACTGTGTCTATCACCATCGGGGAGGCCCTCTCTGGGCTTCATGTTCTTCTTTGTAAAATAAGGGTGCTGGATTAGATGATCTCAGTGAATTAAAATGGTGGCCATACTTTCAGAAGCAGAAATCCAAGGTACGTAGCATGACACAGCCAGAATATTTGATACTGAGGGTGCCCCCAGGAAATCCAGGACGCAGGATCTCATCATTCACCTACAGATAGACTATCTTCCCCACGCCCCACTTTTGTTTCCCCCAAATGTACCACATAGAATGAATCCTCAGACTGTGGGAAGAAGAAAGAGGTAGAGGCTATATAAGTTATACAGTCTTCTGTCTTTCTGATCTTTAAAATCATTTAAGTGTTTACCCTTATTTTTTTTT
>NW_012151652.1:1024011-1028010 GCF_000956105.1 Propithecus coquereli
AGCAGATGGTGAAATTTACAGGAATTTTGCCAGTTATTCAACACAGCCATTATTAAAATTAAATTACATAAATGTAAATATATTAAGTACATTGCATTAACAATAAAGGTAATAAATACTCATTTTTCGTCCCCTCCTTCTTTCTTTTCTTCTAATTCCATCTGGCTTTCTTTGCTCCCCATACCGCATGGCAGAAATCACCACTCCCAGATCCTGAGTTTATAAGTCCTACCTGTAAACCAGTCACTGTGAAACTGGACTCTCTCACGCTAGAGCCCAGATTCCCAGGGAAGAAGCTTATTGGCTCAGCTTGGTCCAGATACCGGCTCTGGATTTATCAGCCAAAGTTTCTTCTGTAAAATAAGAATGAGGGAGCTATGAAAACCAGACCTCCAAAAAGCCTACATCTTTAGGTCTATTTTTTTCCCTAGGAGAAAATGCATCATTTGTGCCCAGAGTCCACTGGATATTGTAAAAGATGACAGCTGTCTCCTGAGACCAGCCATCCAAACCTCTATAGGATCCCTTCTAGAGACCCACTTGGCAAAAAAAAGGAGAAAAAGAAAAAAAAAAAACAAAACAAAAACCTCTACAAGAGACCTCAATGTTCTTACTTTAGCCCAAGACAAAACCAAGATATCAAATACCAGTGTCACCTCTGGCAGAGAGATGAACAGCTCCAGAGGGTCAGGCAAACAAAATGTATCAGCCTAACTGGCCATTTGTATTTTTACCAGCCCACCTGCCTGTCAGGGTGGGTGGTAGACATTCTAGTTTAGTAGTGTTTGCTGTGAATAAGACTGAATCTCTCCCATTGTTCATTGTGAAACGTCTGTGGCCAGCGGTCTCGTCAATGTTTAGGGCCGTTGTTGGTTTAGGGCTTGGCTGACTTCTTAGTTCATTAACTTCTCATTGACCAGCTCAAGGTAACAAGCAGAGCACAGCCCAAATCTGTGGACTTAAGCACCAGCCAGGGTCACGACTGGGATGGGCACACTGCTCGTGATTCCCGTTATTAGACTTGGGAGCACTTGAAGGCAGAGCTGTCTGGAATCTAGACTCCAGATTATCTCAGCCACCTCGTAACTCCTGGCATCAGCTCTTGCATAGATCGGTCTTGATATTTTTTTAAGAAGAAAAAACTTGTTCCCAATTCCTATAATTTATGAAACATAGAATACCCCTCAGCTCTGAGTCACAGTAAACAATTGATTCTGTCCCCGCGCTGGTCAGGGAAAGGTCTATTACGTTTACCATTACTCAGCGAATGCTTCTCAAGAGCTATCCTAGGCTCACTGAAGCGAGCGAGCCAAAGAGGAGGAACTGGTGATCTACTTGCAGGTTGTGGTGGCGAGCTGTGTTATATTTAAGCTGTACTTGGATTACCAGTTTTTAAGAAACTAAACTATAATAAAACATACTTGGCCCTGAAACTATTAGGGCCATAAATGAATCTGTCTTTGATGACTCAGAGGTCATATTTGTACTTTTCTTCATTTAACAGATATTCAAGTATGGAGTGTTTGTAATGTGTGCGGCCCTGGTCCAGATCTTAGCAATGCAATGGTGAGCCAGACATAGCCCCCACCCCCAGTGAGCTGCTAGTGTAGTTGGGGGGAGCCCACAGGGAAGAGGAGCCGGCTGATGGGCTGGCGAGTGGGGGTTTCAGAGTGGGGCGGGTCTGACTGCCTGGACAAGGAATGTGTCACCCAGATGTTTGGGGGGGGTGGCTCAGGAAGAGGCCTCCAGGGGAGGCCACATCTTTCTTTGAGACGATAAGATCAATGAGTTTGCAAAGGGAAAGTGGGGAGGGGAGGGCAGAGCGAGATGTTCCGGGAAAGGGGAGCAGGCTGTGCCCTGCAGGCAGGAACCAACTGCCCCTAAAGGTCCAGCAGAGCCTCAGGGCTGTGGTTAAAGTGCTAGCTGTTATGTTCTTCTTCTTGATCTTATTTCTGAACCCGGACATTTGTACAGTACGGTTTATTTCATCTTCGTTATCTTATCTCATGCTCACCGGGAGCCCCAGGAGGTAAATAGGTGCTGTCCCTCCATTTCACAGATGAGAAGCCAGAGGCCTGGCATTGTCACATGGCTCTGTGAGTCTGGGGGAGTCTTGGGGGGTCAGGGCTGTGCCAGCCTGCCCTGGGCTCCTTCACTCCCCACAGCTGACTCAGGTGAGGGCTCACCTGAAGGGGCATCTGATATACCTTCGTGGCTCTGAGTATCATTTCCTCCTCAGGGAGCTGACGGAGGTCCTAAGGCACAGAATTTCTGCAATCACACATGGATGCTAACACGGACACACCTGGCCTAGCTCTGCTGCTTGTTCTCCGTGGTGTGACCTCAGGCAAGTTACTTAACTGACTCGGAGGCTCAGTGATGCCTCCATCCAGCTGAGACTTGACCTGTTTCTTCCCCTCCTCCCCGGCAGGGGTGGTGCCACACAGCCCCAGGGTCTCACTGTGGGGGAGAGGGACCAGTGCTGGGGGGAGGGCGTGGCAACGTGCTCCTCATCAGACGTGGTACCATGGAGACAATCGTTGGCCCTGCCCACGTGGTCCCTTGGGCCCAGCAGTGTTCTGTTACCTTTGTGTCATATTTGGGATTCAGGCATCTTTTATCTGCTTATGGTCACCTAGCCTGGACACAGCCAGCAGCCTTTCCTCCCTGGGGACTTGCTGCCTCCCAGAAAGAACCAGGTTCCCTGCTGGTCAGACACCCTCAGGCCTCTCTTTTCTTCTTTTCCCCCACCAAGGAGCTCTATTTTTTTGTCGCTAAACACTATCAATACCTGCAAACAGGCTTCTTCCTTTTTTCCCTTTGCAAACCCTCCCATTTTCTCTCTGGTTCTTTGGGGTTTTGGAAAACAAAAGCCAGAAAGCTTCTCCTGCTTCTACTTCTGCTCAGACCTTTGTGTAGGTGTCACAGTTCAGAGCTAACTCTGCTTGAATGAGAGGAACAGAGAGGAGCATTTGTGGCGGGGGCAACCTATTAAAATTTCAAAACATAAAATCTAATTACACAGACAAGAGACACCCGAGGTCCCCGAACTGCAGAAGCAGGGTGGACACCGAAAGGGCTAGATCCAAGACACGTGTAGAAGAAAGAATCATCGACATTCCCAATCCAGTGTGGGAGTCACAGAACGCACGTCTGAAGAGCACTATGCTCCAGGTCAATCAAGCCAAGTAATCAGTAGTTGTCATTTAAGTTGACCTTCAGTTACCTGCAAGTAAATTAGTTGATTCATCATCTATCGACTGCCCTCAGTCAACTGAACACAGTAGAAATAAATATGTACCTTTCAGGTCGATTAGGCCGGATGAAAGGTACAAGGGGGTTCATTTGATTTTGTGTGTGTGTGTTTAAAATTTTGCATAATAAAAAATTTTTAAATAAGTAAATAACTTGATTTCACAGCAACTTTTTTATGATCCATCAACATTTACATCATGACAAGAAATATTTGAACTAATATTTCAGGCTCAATGTGAATAATTCGTTCTACTATTTAAATGTTCTCTATAACCCTTAGTTCAGATCTAAATGAATTTTCAAAACTTAAGAAAGTCTTTTGCTGAGAACGAAAGAAACATCCAGACCAAGAGAGCAAGAAATGAGAGGAAAAACTCTAAAATGATATGGAACCATGTCTGTATTTTCTTAGAAGTGAACCTAAAGCCAAACAGCAAAAGGCAAGTATCCCAACATGAGCGTCCTTGGCTGCACCCTCAGCATCCCGGGTTACTTGGGAGAGCAGGGGAGCCGTGGCCTGCGGGCGTGGAGCAGGAACAGATGACCCCACCGTCAGACTAGCCCCGGGGCAGCGGCAGCAGTCCAAGACACAGTGTTCGAAGGACACTCAGTACTCAAAGTCAGACAGGCGAAAGCACCTTTGTTCTGGGTCATCAGTTTATTCAGAACAAGACTGGAGCCAGAAGCCGGGGCTTTAGAGAACACTGGCCAGTTCGTCCGAGGGAAAGGCTGACAAAGGCAGGC
>NW_012151652.1:1030190-1044766 GCF_000956105.1 Propithecus coquereli
CCCGGCCTACCCTTATTTTTTGAATTCTTTAGAATTTAAATGGTCTGAGTTTAAATAGTCCTGAACTCATTCCTCAAACAGTCTTATTTAAACAAAGCTCAGCCGTAGTGATTACACAGCCAGATTTTTTCCAACCCCTGGAGACTTTAATCACAATTTTATCTTAGGGTCAAGCATCCATACCTCCAAAGCGGTTTGCATTTGAACAGTCTTTCAGAAGTTGGTGCCAGATCCAGAGTTCTCTGCGCAGCAGATCTGGTAAGATGGGGCCACTGGCATCACCTTAATCGCATGTACACTCTCCTCCTGGTCACAGAGCCCTAGGAGCTGAATGCTGGTGTGCAGAGAGGAACAGGGATGGGGACATAGAATTTGGCTTGCCATTGTAGACAATGATCCTATAGCAATAGGGATGGGCATGAAGGTGAGTGAAATGTCATCAGAGTAATGAGTGCTTGGTACATATAAGGCACCGTCCTTAGTACTGTTAAGAGACACAAAGGTAAAGTAAGGAAGATTAAAACTTATTAAGTGTTTTATGTTAGGCACTTTTGGTACTAGCATTCAATAAGTAATAATAAAAACAATAACAAGTGCTTTGAAGTACCTATACTATGGGCTAGGCACTGTGCTTAATGCTTTATATTTTCTTTTATTTCATGCCTGCATTCAACACATTTGTTTTAGTATCTGTTAGGTGGTAAGTGCTGGGGACATTGGTGAATAAAAACCCCTGCCCTGGAGGAGTTTTCATTCTGGTGGGAGAGACAGGCCACAGATGTAGTAAATAAGTAAGTGGAGTGTTAGGAGGTGACAATTGCTATGGAAAGGAACGGAGCTGGGTTAGGTGGATCAGGAGTGCCTGCATCAGGGGCGCACAGAGGCAGTTTGCACTATTAAATAGGTGGTCCAGGGAGCCCTCCCTGGGAAGGTGACATTGAAGCCAACATTCAAGTGAAGGAGGTGAAGGAGTGAGCTGTGCAGACACATGAGGAAGAGCATGCCAGGGTAAGGCAGCAGCCAGGGCAAAGGCCCGAGGCTTGGTGTGACTGGAATATGGACAGCAGGGAGGCCAGAGACCAAAGAGGAGAGGGCAAGATGATGAAGAGCCTTTGTCTTTTACTCTGAGAGATATAAGAAGTCACCAGAATGTTTATTGTTTGTTCTGCTTTGTTGATCTGTGTTCTAGAGAAGGAGTTGGCAAACTTTTTCTATAAAGGATCAGATAGTAAATATTTTAGGCTTTCCTGGCCATATGATCTCTGTTGCAACTACTCAATCCTGCTGTTGTAGCATAAGAGTAGCCATAGACAATGGGCATGGCTGTGTTCCAATAAAACTGTATTTATGGACACTGTTTGAATTTCATGTAATTTTCATGGGGCACAAAATATTATTCCTCTTTTGATTTCTTTTAACCATGTGAAAATGGGAAAACCATTCTAAATGGGCTGTATTTAGCCTGCAAGCCATAGTTTGCTGACCCCTATTTTCAAGGAGTGACATGATCTGACTAAGCTTTAATCAGAGCTCCCTGGCTGTTCCGTTGAGAAGAGACTGGGGGCAGAAGCAGGGAGCCCAGCGAGGAGGCCATGGAAGTGAGCCAGGTGAGAGATGATGGCCATCGCTGTGAACAGTGAGGTCACAATGATTACATTCTGATTGTATCCTCCACCCAACCTTTGAAATAGGTAACACAATGATCCCTCCTACACAGAGGAGGACATTCAGGCTCAGAGAAGTACAGCGACTTGCACAAGGACAGAGAGCACAGAAGTGGTGAAGCTTGGATGCGAAGCCCAGTCCAACTCCAAAGCCTTGTTCTTAACCATCGTAACTCCACAATCATGTCATGTCACATGGGCCCTATTGTACCAAATGACAGATGGGAATTGAGGCTCTAAGAAGTCAAGAAACTTGTCCAAGATCAAGTAGGTCTTGATGACTCCAAAGCAACGATTCTTCTTCTTCTTCTCTTTCTCCTCCTCCTCCTCCCCTCCTTCTGCTTCTCCTTTTCCTTCTTTTTTTTTTTTTTTTTTGAGACAGAGTCTCACTTTGTTGTCCGGGCTAGAGTGAGTGCCATGGCGTCAGCCCAGCTCACAGCAACCTCAAACTCCTGGGCTCAAGCAATCCTTCTGCCTCAGCCTCCCAAGTAGCTGGGACTACAGGCATGCACCAGCATGCCCAGCTAACTTTATGTATATATATATATATATTTTTTTAGTTGTCCAGCTAATTTCTTTCTATTTTTTTAGTGGAGACGGGGTCTCGCTCTTGTTCAGGCTGGTCTCGAACTCCTGAGCTCAAACAATCCGCCCGCCTTGGCCTCCCAGAGTGCTAGGATTATAGGCGTGAGCTACCGCGCCCGGCCTCTCCTCCTTTTTTAAGAGACACAGTGTCTCCATGTTGCCCAGGCTGGCCCTCAACTCCTGGGCTCAAGAGATCCTCCTGCCTCATCCGAGTAGCTGGGACCTAATCTAGGCTAATTCTCAACCTAAGATGGGATTCCTGGCCACAAGGTGCTTCTATTCGAGGTTTCAGGATTCTTTACATCATCAGTGCCTCTGAGGTGCCAATAAAGTGCTGAGGGCATGCAGAGGCGGTGGGGTGGCATTCACCCGGAGTGACAAGAAGAAACGGACTGCTGTTCGCAACAGGCCTTGAAGAATAGCCTGCTGCTTCTACCCAGGCTGATTCCTACTGAGATAGGACTGCTTAGTTCTTCTTCAGCTATTTTGTTTGTTTTGTTCTTGTTGTCTGGAGCTGGGAGGCAGTAATTTAGGAATTGTGTTATTTCTCTGTTGCTAAAGAGTCACATGGGAGAAAGCACTGAGGTCTCCCAAATCCTATCTCAAAAATAAATAAATAAGTACATATATCTATAAACTTTTCTCTTAAAAGATACAAGGAAATACAATTTTTAAAAAATTACTCAAAATCCTGTCACTCTGAGATATTTCATATCTTAAGAGTATGCTTTTCCAGATTTTTTCCTATTTATAAATATGTCTTTTAAAAATCGGATTATAGGGTATACATATTGTTGCATAATGGGATTTCCCCACTTAATATATTTTTGAACACTTCCCCATATTATTAAATGTGGAAATTGAATTTCTATAAAATCATTTTTAATGGTTACAAAATATTCCATTATTCATTTACTCAATAAATATTCATCGAGCACCTACTATGTGAGAAGTACTATTCTGGGCTCTTGGGATGATATATCAATTAACAGAGGTGAAAAAAATCCCCATCCTCATGTAACTTACATTCTAGCAGGAGGAAGTAGACAATTAAAAAAAAGAACCATAATAAATAAAGGTAGGCCCTTTTTGGCCATTGTAAGGATTTTTATTTTTACTCTGAGTGAAATAAGGAACCATTGCACTGTCTGTTATGTGATTATGTAGCTTATCTAACCAATCTGGGCATTGGTTGGATATTTAGGTTATTCCTAATATTTTGCTATTATAAAGAACATATTTTTACACATAGATAAGATCATACTATAGACACATTTTATTGGGTATTTAATATTGTTATAAAAGTAATATATTCTAATTGTGACAAGTCAAACGATACAGAGATATATACATAAAATTTAATAATCTCCTCAGTACCCTCCTCCAATTTCACCCTTCTGTGGTAATTAAGGTGAATCAATCAGGAAGACAGAAATTCCATCAGCATGTTACAGAAATCACTTTGTTTAGAATGCAGTCAGCACACTAAGGCCAGCTGGCCAAATTCCACCCATTGCCTATTTTTGTGAATAAAGTTTTGTTGTAACATAGCCATGCTTATTCATTTCTATATTGTCTATGGCTTCTTACATGTTACAAAAGCAATTTTTGCTGAGCAGAAATGAGGCAAGTTGAGTAGTTGTGACAGATAACTGTGTGGCCCGCAAAGCGTAAAACATTTGCTGTCTGGCTTGTACAGTAAAAGGTTCCCAAACTCCAATCCAGGGGTTTGGGGCTATAGACAGAATAAATAGTCCCCCAAAGATGTCTACACCCTGGAGCCTGTGAATATGTTGCCTTACATGGCTAAAGGGACCTTGCAGATGTGATTAAATTAAGATCTTGCGATGAGAGATTATGCTGGATTATCCAGGTGGGTCCAATGTAATCAGAGAGGTCCTTAGAAATGACGGAGGGAGGCAAGAGAGTCAGGGAGAGATTCGAAGATGTCACGCGGCTTGCTATCTTCCGCAAGCAGTGGAGGAAAGGGGCCACAAACCAAAGAATGAGGGCAGTGCCCAGAAGCTGGAAAAGGCAAGGAAAAGCTTCTCCCCTAGAGTCTCCAAAAGGAACAAAACTCTGCTGACACCTTAATTCCAACCCAGTAGAACCCGTTTTGGATTTCTGACTCCAGAACGGTGAGATACTAAATTTGTTTTATTCTGAGCCACTAAATTGTGGTAATCTGTTACAGCAGCAACAGCAAACTAATACGACCGGCTTAACAGACACTGGATGATTGAGAAGGCAAAAGGCGACACTGAGAAAACAGGGGAGCTTCTGGGATTGGCTCCCACACGTAGAGCTGGCGAATAAAGGGAACTAGCCAGGGTCATCTGAACTCAGAAACCTGGAGAGCAGGCCCTGCTCTGCAGGGACCCAGACCTCTGAGGATGGGCATTGACATTTTGGTGCTCTGAGGGGGCTGAAGCTGATTCTGAAAATGTGGAAAGTGCTGGAAACTGGAACCAGCTGCTGCTGCCAGGGCGAGAACTTACTGGAGCTACTCTGACAGGAATAGGAAGCCTTTAGGGATCAAACAGGAGGTTTCTCCTACAACTTCCCACTCTGCCTCCAGTTCCCCTATCGACAGAGTGTAACAGAACAGACGACAAAGCAGAAGCGAGCTTTGCAGCGTCTCAGCCCCGGCACCACAAAGCAAAATGTTAAGGGGTGGTTTGGAGCTGAGGCTAATAATGAGTACATAGTGTTAACTATGTGGTCTGTGTCATTGTACTCTTTTCTCTGTGCCCATACAAAAATACGTCTACATTTATTATAGCTTTTCTTCTGTGTCCTATTTAGTGTGGTCATATCATACACATTAGTCTGCAACTCACTTGTTTCATTAAATAATATATCATGCATATCTTTCCATGGAAGCATATTAGAGCAGTCTCATTTTTTAAAAATTGCTCAGTAATATCTCATGAAAACGCCATCCAATCATGGGAAGATGTATTCATTCATTCCCAGTGACAAAGATTCTTTGCTTGGTCAAACTTGAGTCAGACTCCTGAACCTTCTCCTAGTCCCATCTGTGCATGTCTTTGTATAATCCAGTTTTAGGAAAGAACACTGCTAAATCAATTGAGCAAGAACCTCCCCCTGCAACCCTGTCTGATGACTCTTTGTATCTGATCAGGTTTATCATCCTCTACCATCCCTTGGGTAATGTCTGGTCACCCTGGCCCGTCTTCAGATGGATAGAATCCTGTTGGGTTGGTTTAGCCAGAATCCCCCTCACTCCTGATGTTTCCTGTTAGTCATGTTCCACGCACTTACTTCTACCCTGCTATAAATTCCCACTGTCCCATGCTGTTTTCAGAGTTGAGCCAGATCTCTCTCCCCGACTGCAAGACCCTGTTGCAGTGGTCCTTGTACCCATCACGATGGTCCCGAACAGTCTTCCTTACTGAGCTTTCACAAGTATCATTGAATAATTTTTTTTCCTTTAATGTCAGTCTCATTGATTGGCTCAGAGTTCGGTATGTGACTCAATCCAGTCTGAGCCCCATCTTGATCTGAGGGTGTGGTCAAACCTACACAAATCACATGCCTGAAAAGGTGAGAAGAGCAGGTCCCCAGAGGAAAATCTATTAATACATACTTTTGGCAGGAGAAGGAAAAACGGTGCTGGAGAAGCAAATGACCAATGTCCACCACGGCTTCCTCATGCCTGTTGTTTCTACTGGGTTGTCAAATTTTTTTATGTCAATTCATCAATGGCCTTCTTATACAGCTAATGTTAATCTTTTGTATGTGTATGTGTTACAAATGCTTTTCCAGCTTATAATAGCTTTATAGTGTGTTTGTCATATAAAAATTAAAATTTGTATATAATCTGATGTAACTTTCTTTTACTTTATGGCTTGTCCTTCCCTGCCTAATAATGTTTTCCTCTACAAAGATTAAACATACAGGGCACTATATTGGTCAGAATAGGTTATGGGCTCTGTGATAAGAAAAACAAAATATAAAAACCAAAACCAAACCCCTGACATCTCGGCGGCTTAACTCGTTAAAAGCTCACTTCTTGCTCACACTGCACGGCAGGTTGGCAGAATGCTTTACTGGCCACGGTCACTGGGGGAGCCAGGCTGACGGGGTGTTGCCTCAACACATGTCTCTACAACCACCAAGATGGGGGACGAGGAGAAAGAGGAAACAATGGGTGAGCACTGGCTCTTAAAGCTTCTGCCCAAATTTCATTTCACATTTTATTGATCAAATTCAGTCACATGGTCAGGATTAATTCCAAATGGAATGGGGAAGTGCAATCCCACCATGTGCTTAGGAGAGGAGAACAAAAATATTTGTCAACAGCCCTGAAGACCACTATAATCCACACTTCTGGTCACCAAATGCCTTTCCCACAATCAAAATACTCTCACCCACCCCTTCCTAAGGGAGTCAACCCTAGAGTCCCATTCTGGTTGGACCTTAATTCTGAGAGACTTTATTTATTTATTTATTTATATAGATTTAAGGGGTACCAGTGCAGTTCTGTTCCATGGATATAGTGCATAGTTGCAGAGTCTGGGCTTATAATGTGACCATCGCCCAAATAGGGTACATTGTACCCATTAAGTAATTTTTCCTTCCTGACCCTTCCTCCCAACCTCCCACCCTCTCACTCTTCCAGGTCTCCAGTGTCTATTACTCCACTCGATTCTGAGATACCTTAATCCATTCAGAGATTTTAAGCACGGGTATGATGACAATACCCTTGATTAGATACTTGCTGTAAAGGTGAGTTTTTGTTGTTTTATCTTTTATCTCAGTTTTATTTTTCATCTAATTTATCCTGAGAAAAATTCCATCTCCCAACCCTACCAGTCTCTGAATTTCTGGACTCTCTTTTCCCGTCACTCCTACTTACAAACTAGCCAATTCTCTCTCTTTTCTTTTCCTCTCTCTCTCACTGTCTCTCATTTCTTGTCAAATATAGCCAATGCACACCATTAATGTTATGTTTTCCAATTGCTTCTTCTAGAGCTGCAAGTTCACTGGGAACATAATCTACCTTCCAAGTAACTTCAGGCAACAGCTTCACCAACTGTTTCACCATTGTGTAACATGGCTCACCACCCTTGTCACCACCACCTGACCACTAAGCCAATGCCACCTTTTTAGGTTTTTGCTCTAGCAGCATCTCATATTAGGACAAGAAAAGTTATGCTGTTAATAAAAAATGACTTGAAAAATATAAGCATATTTCTTGCCTATGCTACATGTCCAGTGCGGATCAGTAAGGGCATCTGCCTGTTGCAGTCACTCAGGAATTTTGTCTGATGAGAGCTATACCCCAACGTATGCGTGAAATCATCACAGAAGGGAGATGCCCATCCATGGCCCTGCCTGGAAGTGACGCGTCTTCCCTCACGCAGGAATGCTGAACTTCAGAAGGAGCAGGAAAGCGTCATCCTATCAGATTCACAGAAATGAGAACCTGGGTATTTGTGAACAAACTTAGTGACTATCCCAGGTATTTTTGTTTTGAGGGTTTAGTTGTAGTAAAATAGAGTAGGTAACAACAACAGCACTAAACACTGAGCATATTAGAGAAGTAGCAGGTTTCTCTACTTTCAGGTTTCTCATCTTTCATCCTGAAATTAGGTCCTATCTTGAAGCTAGGCTCACAAAACACTGGCTTCTTAATCATTGTTTTAAAATGTCTTGGCCGGGCGCGGTGGCGCACGCCTGTAATCCTAGCACTCTGGGAGGCCCAGGCGGGTGGATTTCTTGAGCTCAGGAGTTCGAGACCAGCCTGAGCAAGAACGAGACCCCGTCTCTACTAAAAATAGAAAGAAATTGGCCCAACAACTAAAAATAGAAAAAAATTAGATGGGCATGGTGGCGCGTGCCTGTAGTCCCAGCTACCTGGGAGGCTGAGGCAGGAGGATCGCTTAAGCCCAGGAGCCTGAGGTTGCTGTGAGCTAGGCTGACGCCATGGCACTCTAGCCCAAGCAAGTGAGACTCTGTCTCAAAAAAAATAAATAAATAAATGAAATGTCTTGATAAGAAAATACATCTAGTTAAACAAGAAAGTGAAGATGGCAGGAGGGGCTTCAAGATGGCTGACTAAAGCATCTCATACTTGCCTCCTCCACCAAGAAGAACCAAAATAGGGAGTAGACAACTGCACTTTGAATAGATAGATCATCTAAGAGAGAACACTGGAATCCAACAGATGTGAAACATCTAAAAGCAAGGAAGGAGAGGGAAGCAAGACAGCCTGCTCAGCCGGGATCTGCTGGGAGGTGGGAGAGTCTCCCCAGTGCAGGGAAAGGGTGAGAAACCCCCAGCAGGCCACATTCCACAATGGACTCCTAAAATCCTAGCCACAGGAGAGCCCCTAGACCCTCACAGGCCCTGAAACTAGCATAGGGAGTCTCCTGGAGACCACGTGACAGCGTTGCTCCAGAGAGGGAGCTTGCTCTGGGTCTCACCCTCCACCTGAGTCCAAAGCAGCTACAGCAAGGCACCATTTTGAGAGACCAGCCCACAACAGATTGCACGCTGTCCTGGGGCCCAGCAGTGCCTACACTGAGAAGCAACCAAAGTGCAGGCTGATGCTACTGAGGTTGAAGCACAAGCAATGTGCATGTTTCCCAACTGCCAGCCTGGGCTGCCACCACTGAAGGTGGCCCCACCCTCCCCATTGGAAGGCCTGCCACACAGCCTCTGCCACTCCCCACTTGAGCATTCTGCTGGGAACCTGGGGATCACCCTTTCCCACCTACCACAGCAGGCACATGCACATACCATCAGGGGACTGAGGACAAGACTACCTGGGTCAAGTTTTGCTCCCCACACCCCATGCCAGAGCACATACTCCAAGGCCCTGGGGATTGTTCAGTCCATTCCAACACTGTTGGCACCAGAGCAAGCACTCCTCCAGGATCTGCTGGGAGGTGGGAGAGTCTCCCCAGTGCAGAGAAAGGGTAAGTGAGAGACCCCCAGCAGACCACAGGCTCCTGGGGGCCTGAGGTCAGGCCTAACCACCCTGCCACTATCCCTACCCTGCCACTATCGCCACAGCTGGCACCTACATGCACATGCCACTGCAGGCCTGGAGACTGGCCCACCCAGCCCATCACAGCCACTGCCAACACCAGTGTGCAGCAAAAGGTAGTGCCACCACTGCTACTGCCATCACCCATGCCATGCCAGCTGCCCAGGGGCCTAAGAACCTGGCCAACCATCCAGCCAACCACTGCCACTACCAGCATCTGAACAAGGCACTTAGAGGCCCAAGAATCAGCCCACCTGGATCAACTGACAGCAGTGCCAGTGTATGCTGCCCTGGGGCCTAAGGACAGGCACACTCAGCCCCCTGCTGCCACAACTGGGACCTGAAGACTGACCCACCTGGCATACCAGTCCCCAGGAAAACATCACCCAGCCTCCACTAATAACTGTACCCTAAGCCACCTAGGAAATCACAGATTCCACTGAAATAGCCAAAGATACCATACAGAGACTCCACTACTGCATGTACTCAGAATCAAAGCCAAAGTGCCATACCCAGATGACACCATGATACATCTTCAGGAAAAATTCCTCCCCTACAAAAGCAAATTCAAAAAATTGGAAGAAGCAACTGTTGCACCAGATGTGCAGATATCAATGTGAGGACACCGTAAACATAAAAAAGCATAAAAAACATAAAAAAGAAATGTGATACCTCCAAAGGAACACAATAATTTTCCAGCAACAAATCCCAATCAAAAGCAAATTTACAAAATCCTAAAAAAAGAATTACAAATATTGACTTTAAAGAAGCTCAGTGAGATACAAGAGAATACTGAAAAACAATACAAAGAAATCAGGAAAACAATTCAGGATATGAAGGAGAAATTTATCAAAGGGATAGATATCATTTAAAAAAAGCAGGGGAGGAGGGGATGGGTATATACAAACATAATGAGTGTGATGCACACCATCTAGGGGATGGACATGCTTGGAGCTCTGACGTAGGGGGGGGCAAGGGCAATGTAACCTAAACATTTGTACCCCCATAATATGCAGACATAAAAATAAAAAAGATAACTCAATAGTATCAAAACCATCCAATAGCTATACATTTAACAAAAGATATACAAAGAATTATCGACAGAAATTTCAAAAGACCTAAGCAAACAAAAGAATCACATCCACTGACCAGGAATACCCCTTTTTACTATATGAATGGAAAATAAATTTCTGTTGTGCCAAGAAAAAAAAAAACAACAGAAAATCTGGAACTGAAGAATTCATTGAATAAAATATAAAATACATTTAAAAACTTCAACTATAGACTTATCAAGCAGAAGAAAGAATCTCAGAACTTGAAGACAAGGCTTTTGAAATAACTGAGTCAGACAAAAACAAAAAAAAAAAGAATTTTAAAAAGTGAGTAAAGCCTATATGCCACATGAGACACCATAAAGTGACAAAATATTCAAATTTTTGGAGCTCCATAAGGTGAAGAGAAAACAAAATGGTTAGGAAACCTATATAACAAAATAATAGATGAAAAATTTCCAAGTCTAACAATAGATTTAGATATCCAGACACGGGAGGCTCAGAGATCCCCAAACAGATACAATGCAAAAAGGTCTTTTTCATAGTACATTATAGTCAAGCTGTCAAAAGTCAAAGACACCGGGAGAATTCTAAAAACAGCAAGAGAAAAGTATCTAGTCACTTATAAAGGAAACTTATCAGATTAACAGTGGACTTCTCAGCAGAAATCTTACAGACCAGGAGAACATAGGATGATATATTGAAAGTGCTAAAAGAAAAAAAAAAATGTTAGTCAAGGATACTATACCCAGCAAAATCATCCTTCACAAATGAAGGAGAAATAAAACCTTTCCCAGACAAGCAAAAGTTGAAGGAATTCATCACCACTAGACCAGCCCTACAAGAAATGCTGGAGAGTCCAGCATGGTGGAGAGTCCTCCACCCAGAAGTGTAAGAATGTTATCTACCATCACAAAAATATAAAAACTGCTGGTAGAGTAAACATACAAACAAGGAAAAGGCTCAAATGTTACCACTACAGAGAACCCCCAAACCACAATTACAAACAAAAAGAGAGAAAGAAAGGAACAAAGCATACATAAAACAACCAGAAATTATTTGATAAAATGACAGTAATAAAACCTCACATATCAATAATAACCTTGAATGTAAACAGATTAAACTTCCACTTAAAAGATATAGACTGGCTGAATGAATTTTTAAATGACCCTACTATATGCTGCCTACAAGAAACTCAGCTCACCTGTAAAGACATATATTAACTGAAAGTAAAGGGATGGAAAAAGATATTCCACACAAATGGAGACCAAAAGAGAACAGGATTAGCTATACTTACACCAGATAAAACAGACTTTCAGTCAAAAATAGTAAAAAAGAGACAAAGAAGATCATTATATAATATTATGATAAAGGGATCGATTCAGCAAGAGGATATAACAATTATAAACATATATGCACCCAACATTGGAGCACCCAGGTATATAAAAAAAATTATCAGATTTAAAAGGAGAGATAGATTCCAATACACTAATAGTTGGGAACTTCAATACGTCACTCTCAGCATTAGACAGATCATCTAGACAAAAAATTGACAAAGAAACATTGGATTTAAACATTGGATTTGGACCAAATGGAGCTAACAGACATTTACAAAACATTTCATCCAATAGCTACAGAATATACATTCTTCCCATCAGCACATGGAACATTCTCCAAGATAGACCATATGTTAGGGCACAAAACAAGTCTGACAAATTTTTAAAAATCGAAATCATATCAAGTATCTTCCCAGACCACACTGGAATAAAACTAGAAATCAATAACAAGAGAAACTTTAGGAACTACATGAACTCATGGAAACTAAACAATATGCTCTCGAATGACCAATGGGTCTAAGAAGAAATTAAGGAGGATATCAAAAAATGTCTTGAAACAAGTGAAAATTAAAATACAACATACCAAAACTTATGAGATACAGTAAAAGCAGTGCTAACAGGGAATTTTTTACCAATAAGCTCCTACATAAAAAAGGAGAAAGATTTCAGATAAACAACCTAATGATGCACCTAAAGAAACTAGAAAAGCAAGAAAAAACCAAGCACAAAATTAGTAGCAGGAAATAAAGATCAGAGCAGAACTAAATGAAATAGAGCTAAAAAAAAAAAAATACAAAGGATCAATGAAACGAAAAGCTGGTTTTTGAAAATCAATAAACCACTTCCCAGACTAAGAAAAAAATAGAAAAAACTCAAATAAACAAAATCAGAAATGAAAAAGGAGACATTACAACTGACACCACAGAAATACACAAGATCATCAGAGACCATATGAACAACTATACCCCAACGAACTGGAAGACACAGTAGAAATGAATAAATTCCTGGATCCATAAAACCTACCAAGATTGAATTAGGAAGAAATAGAAAACCTGAACAGACCAATAACAAATATTGAGATCAAAGAAGTAATAAAAAGCCTCCCAACCAGCCAGGCATGGTAGCTCATGCCTGTAATTCCCGCATATTGGGAAGCCAAGGCAGGAGGATCACTTCAGGCCAAGAGTTGGAAACCAGTCTGGGCAACATAGTGAGACACCATCTCTGTAAAAAATTCAGAAAATTAGCCAAGTGTGGTGGTGCATGCCTGTAGTCTTGGCTACTTGGGAGGCAGAGCTGGGAGGATTGCTTGAGCCCAGGAGTTCAAGGTTACAGTGAGCTATGATCAAGCCACTGCACTCCAGCAGTGGCTGGGTGACAGCGCAAGACCCTGTCTCCAAAAAATTTATTTCCCAACAAAGAAAAATATAGGACAGGATGGCTTCACTGCCAAATTCCACTGAACTTTTAAAGAAAAACTAACACCAGTTCTCCTCAAACTAAAACACCAGTTCTCCTCTTCCAAAAAATTGAAGAGGTGGGAATTCTTCCTAACTGATTCTATGAGGCCAGCACTACTCTGATAACCAAACCAGACAAGAATGCAAAAAAAAAAAGAAAACTAGGGACCAATATCCCTGATGAACATAGACTCAAAAATCCTTAACAAAATACCAGCAAACCAAATCCAACAGCACATCAAAAAATAATACACCATGATCAAGTGGGATTTATCCCAGGGATGCAAGGATGGTTTAACATATGCAAATCAATAAATGTAATATGTCACATCAACAGAATGAAGGACAAAAAACATGATCATCACAATAGATGCAGAAAAAGCATTTGATAAAATTCAACATCCCTTCATGATAAAAAATCTCAACAAACTAGGCATGGAAGGAACATACCTCAACATAATACAGACTATGTATGAAAAATCCACAGCCAACATCATACTGAATGGGGAAAAGCTGAAAACCTTTCCCCTAAGAATTGGAACAAGACATGAATGCCCACTTTCACAACTCCTATTCAAATAGTACTGGAAGTCCTAGCCAGAGAAATTAAGCAAGAAAAAGAAATAAAAAGCATTCAAATTAAAAAAGAAGAAGTCAGATTGTCCCTCTTGGCTAATGATATGATCTTATATCTAGAAAAACCTAAAGACTACCAAAAAACCTCTTAGATCTGATAAATAAATTCAGTAAAGTGGCAGGATACAAAATCAACATACAGAAATCAGTGATGTTTCTGTACACCAGTAATGAACTAGCTGAGAAAGAAGTTAAAAAGGCAATCCTAGTGATTAAAAAAAAAAAATACCTGGGAATAAATTTAACCAGGGAAGTGAAAGCTTACTAAAAGCAAAACTAGGAAGCACTGATGAAAGAAACTGAAGAGGACACAAACAAAAGGAAAGATATCCTATGCTCATGGGTTGGAAGAATTAATATCATTAAATGACCATACTGCCCAAAGCAATCTACAGATTCAATACAATCCCTATCAAAATTCCAACATCATTTTTCTCAGAATTAGAAAAAACAATCCTACATTTTATATGGAACCAAAATAGAACCTGACTAGCCAAAACAATCCTAAGGAAAAAGAACAAAGTCACCCTATCTGACTTTAAAATGTATTACAAGGCTATTGTAACCAAAACAGCATGATTTTAGTATAAAAACAGACACATAGACCAATGAAACAGAATAGAGAATCCAGAAATAAATCCACATATTTATAGCCAAATGATTTTTGCCAAAGTCTCCAAGAATATGCATTGGGGAAAGGACAGTCTCTTCAATAAATAGCGCTGGGAAAATTGGATATCCATATACAGAAGAATGAAACTGGACCCCTATCTCTCAATATATACAAAAATCAACTCAAGATGGATCAAGACTTAACTGTTAGA
>NW_012151652.1:1048046-1049633 GCF_000956105.1 Propithecus coquereli
TTATGTATTTATTTTACATTTTATATTTAGATTTATGATCTATCTGGAATTGCTCTCTCCATATGACTTGAGGTGGGTTCATTTTCTTGCTAAATCATTTCCAAATGATCCATACATTATATTGAAAAGATCATCCTTTCCCCAAAAGTCTCTGGACTCTCTCCTCTGTTCATTGGTTTGTTTATCTTTGATAACAATATCACGATGATTTAATTACTCTAGATTTATAATAGGTTTTGATATCTGATAGTGTAGGGCTTCTGGTTAGGTTGTTTCCTTTGAGATTGCATCTGCTTTTTTTAAATCATTGAATTTCTATAAATGGTGGAATCAGTTTATTACTTCCTACAACAAATCTACTCAGATTTTGGTTGCAATTACATTAAATATATAGATCAATTTAAGGAGAACGGACATCTTTATGATATTGGGTATTTGAATCTACGAAAAGAATATAATCCCTCTATTATCTAGGTCGTCTTTAATCTGAGTAAAAATTTAATAGTTTTTGGTGTAGAGGATTTTTTTGTTAAATTTGTTTCATGATATTTTTTGTTATTTTAAAATTTAATTATAATTGGCATCTTTTTCTGAATCACATTACATTTTCTATTTGTTTATTGCTAATATATAAATATAATCTACTTTTGTTAGCTCACCTTGTCCAGTGAACTTGATAAATTTCACCTATTAATTCTAATATCTAATAGTTTTTATGGAATCCTTTTAAATTTTCTCCATGCACAATAATGTTGCCTTAAATGACAGTTTTATTTCCTTCTTTTAAT
Source organism: Propithecus coquereli (assembly GCF_000956105.1). Taxonomy (NCBI): domain Eukaryota; kingdom Metazoa; phylum Chordata; class Mammalia; order Primates; family Indriidae; genus Propithecus; species Propithecus coquereli. Next base: position 1,048,835 of record NW_012151652.1, read on the forward strand.
CCTGATATTTTCTTCTTCTTACCTTATTATGCTGGCTAAGATTTACAGTACACAGATAAATATTGTAGAAGTGGTGATAGTGGGCATCTTTGTCTCATTTCAATGATCAAAAGGTATATTTTCAATATTTTACCATTGACTATAATGTTTTCTGTAGGATTTGGTAGATACTTGTAATCATATGAAGAAGTTCCTTTGTTTTCCTATTTTGCTAAGAGTTGGTATCATGAATAGGTATTAAATTTTTAATAAATGCTTTTTCTGCATCTATCAACATGATCATATGATTTTTCTCTTCTGTTAATGTGGTGAATGAAAATGGTTGCTTTTCAAACATTAAACTGTTGTGTTCCTAGAATAAATCCCTCTTGGTTGTATCATATTATGCTTTTATATATTGCTGGTTTCAATTTGTTAATATTTTGCCTAAGATTTTTCCTCTATGGGAATGAGAAAGAATTGTCTATATTTTTCCTTCCTTATAATATCCTTGTCTGTTTTTTTGTTTTTTTTTTAATCTCTTTCCCTATTCTTAGGAAGAGTTTGCGTAAGAATGGTAGTATTTATTCCTTAATAGTCTGGAAAATTTACTGGTGAAATCATCTGAGGTTTTTTGTGACAAAGTTTTAAATGCAGTCACATGCCACCTAATGACATTCCAGCCAACAAAAGATGGAGTAAAAATATAATATGGTATTTTTACTGTACCTTTTCCCTGTTTAGGTACAGAAATACTTACCACTGTGTTACAATTGTCTATACTACATTCACAGTAATATGTTGTACAGATTTGTAGCCT
>NW_012151652.1:1049683-1052312 GCF_000956105.1 Propithecus coquereli
CAAAAATAGACAAATGGGACTATATTAAACTAACAAGCTTATGTACAGCAAAGGAAACAATCAACAGAGTGAAGAGACAATCTGTTGAATGGGAAAAAATATTTGCAAACTATTCATCCAACAAGGGACTAATATCCAGAGTATACAAGGAACTCAATAACTCAACAATTTAAAAAATTCCATTAAAAATTGGGCTAAGGACATGAATAGACATTTCTTAAAAGAAGACATATAAATGACCAACAGGTATATGAAAAAATGCTCAATATCACTAATCATCAGGAAAATGCAACTTGAAACCGCAGTGAGATATTAATATCATCTTACCCCAGTTAGAATGGTTATTATTAAAAACACAAAAAATGGCCAGGTGCAGTGGCTCACACCTGTAATCCCAGAACTTTAGGAGTTTGAGGGAGGAGGATCGCTTGAGGCCAGGAACATGAGGCTGCAGTGAGCTATGATCATGCCACAGCACTCTAGCCTGGGTGATGGAGAAAAAAAAAAAAAGACAAAAAATAACAGATATTGGCAAGGATGCAAAGAAATGAGAACTCTTATACACTATTGGTGGGAACGTAAATTAGTATAACCACTACGGAAAACAGGATGGAGATTTCTCGAAAAACTAAAATAGAACTATCATACAATTCAGCAATCCCACTGCTGGGTATTTATCCAAAAAAAAAAAATCAGTATATCAATACTATACTCACATTTATCCCAGAACTATTCAAAATAGCAAAGATATGGAATCAACCTATCAACAGATAAATGGATAAAGAAAATGCCGTATATATACACAATGGAATATGATTTGGCCATAAAAATGAATGAAATCGTGTCATTTACAGCGACATGGATTGAACTGGAGGTCATTACGTTAAGCGAAATAAGCCAGGCACAGAAAGACAGATATCACATGTTCTCACTCCTATGCGGGAGCTGAAAAAAGTTGATCTCATGAAAACAGAGAATAGAATAATAGATACCAGAGGCTGGGAAGGGTGTGTAGAAGGGAGGGAAGGATGAAGAGACGTTGGCAAACAGGTGCAACTATGCAGTTCTAATGTTCAATAGCAGAGTAGGGTGACTATAGTTAGAAACACTGTAGTGCATATTTCAAACTAGCTACAAGAGAGGACTTGAAATGTTCCCAACACATAGAAATGATAGAGTCAAGGTGATAGGTACCCCAAACATCCTGACTTGATCATTATACATTCTTTGCATATAACAAATACTCACACGTATCCCATAAATACGTAAAATAAAAAGTAATAATAAAGTGAAGATGGCAGATGAAAATTCTTTGAATGGTGTGAAGAAACAGATAAGACAGCAGCACAGTAAGCAAAGGAGGCATTCGTTCATTCAACTAGCATTTGCTGAGTTCCTATCATGTGTCAGGCATTCTTCTGAGTGCTGGAAATACAATGGAAAACAAGAGATATGAGCCCTGACCTCATGGAGTTTACTCTTAGGTAGGTGTCAGTACCAAATAGACAAACAAATGAATAAAATAATTATAAACTATGATAAGTGCAATAAAAAATGAACAAGAGAATGATGCATCAGTCAGGATCCTTGATTGCAAGCGAGAAAACCCACTTACATTTAAAAAAAAGAGAACTGATTGGAAGATAATTGAGAGTTCTTAGGACCAAAGGGAGCCTGGAGGCGTGGACTTGGAAAGTGAACTAGAATCCTGCGAGATTCAGAAATCCGAGTACTAGGAACCACTGAGTACATAGTGCTGCAGGAAGCTGTGTTTGCCAGATCTCTGCCCTTGTATCCCTGTGTCCCAGCAGAGAAGCTGGGACTAGCAGTGAGGTTTTTTTCTTTTCTTGACTGAACTTAGTTCACATACCTATCGCTCTAGGTAAACCAGGAAGCTGTTCTCCCTCATCTTCTGGCCCCCATGCTGGGTGGCTGGCTCTGGGCACTCCCTTCCCACCAAAACTCCCACAGTGGGGAGTTCCCTCAGTGAAGGATACTATACTGGAAGTATATTACATGTGGGTCAGCCAAAAATATGCTAATGTTGACAATAGATGAAATAAACTCTACCAGGTACTGTCTTTGGATAAGAGAAAGTAACATTTAAGTGAGCCAAGCCTGTTCCTTTCTTCTTCCCAAATTTGCCATACTATGATTTTAGTGTCTCCTTGATGACTAATGAAATTGAGCATCTTTTTATATTTCTACTGGTGATCTGCAATAAACTCTTTAATGATATGCTAATTCAAGTCTCTTGTCCATTTTTCTATTGGGCTGTCTTTTTATTTTGTTAAATTGATTTGAAGGAGTTTTATAAACTTCTAATAAAATATTCTGAATGAGCCCTTTTGTTGAATATATGTATTGCCAGTACCCTCTCCCACGTTTTGCTTGCCTTCTCTCTCTCTTCGTAGTGTCTTATGATGAAGAGAAGCTTATAGTTTCAATGTACTCAAACTCATTAATGCTTTCCTTTATGGTTGGCACAATTTGTATCCTGTTTAAGAAACATCTGTCTAGGCTGGGCGCGGTGGCTAATGCCTGTAATCCTAGCACTCTGGGAGGCCCAGGCAGGTGGCTTGTTTGAGCTCAGGTGTTCAAGACCAGCCTGAGCAAGAGTGAGACTCCG
>NW_012151652.1:1056322-1056989 GCF_000956105.1 Propithecus coquereli
TACAATTGTCTATACTACATTCACAGTAATATGTTGTACAGATTTGTAGCCTAGAAGCGATATGCCATATATCCTTGGTGTGTAGTAGGCTATACCATCTAGGTTTGTGTGAGTACACTCTATGATGTTCGCACAATAACAAAGTTACCTAATGATGCATTTCTCAGAACATATCCCCATCATTAAGCAAAGCATGACTGTAATGGATTCAATTTCTTTAATAGGTGTAGGACTACTCATATTTTCTATTTCTACTTTGGGAAGTTATATGTTTTATGGAATTTGTTCCTTTCATCAAAGTCAGCAGCTGTATTGAATCAAATGGTTCATAATATCCTTTTACTATCTTTTTTAGTGTCTATAGGATCTGTAGTGATATTCCATTATTCATCCATGATAATGCTTATTTCTCTATTTTTTTATTGATTAGTCTTATTCGAGATTTATCAATTTTGTTAAAATTTTCAAATAGCCAACTTTTGGCTTTGTTGATTTTCTCTATTTTATATTGGTTTTAAATCATATTTCTATTCTGCTTTTAATTATTTCCTTACTGAAGTTTCTTTGAGTTTAATTTGCTGTTCTCCTAAAAGCTTCCTGAGACAGAGACCCAGATAATTGATTTTAAATATTTTTATTTTTCTAACATAGGCCTTACATGGCTGCA
>NW_012151652.1:1058279-1072982 GCF_000956105.1 Propithecus coquereli
CATTGGTGCAATCATAGCTCACTGCAGTTTTGAACTCCTGGGCTCAAGCAATCCTCCTGCCTCAGACTCCCAAGTAGCTAGGACTACAGGTGAGTGCCACCATGCCTGGCTAGTTTCTAGTTTGGGGCTCTTATAAACAAAGCTGCTGAGAACATTCTCATACAGTCTCCTGTGTGAAAATGTCTTTATTTCTCTGCTCAGGAGTGCAATTGCCAAGTTTTATGGTAAGTACGTTTGTTTTCAAAGGTGCTGCCAAACTATTTTTCATAGTTGCTGTACCATTTCTACCAGCAACATATGTGTGATCCATATCTAAGAAGGCTATGTCTAACCCAGAGTCATAGAGATTTACTTTTAAATTTTCTTCTAGGAATTCCGTGATTTTAATTTTTAAAATTTAGGTCTGTGATTAATTTTCAGTTATTTTTTGTGTGTTGGGTGAAGATCATGAAAGGGTCTCATGAAAATGCTTTGACTCTTTTTTTTTTCTTTTTGAGACAAAGTCTCACTATGTTGCCCTGGGTAGAGTGCAGTGGGATCATTGTAACTCAATGCAACCTCAAACTCCTGGGCTTAAGTGATCCTCCTGCCTCAGCCTCCCAAGTAACTGGGACTATGGGTGTGTGCCACCACACCAGGCTAATTTTTTTTTCTATTTTTACTAGAGACAGGGTCTCGCCCTTGTTCAGGCTGATCTTGAACTCCTGAGCTCAAGCAATCCTCCCCTCTCAGCCTCCAAGAATGCTACAATTACAGGCATGAGCCACCTCACCTGGCCTGCTTTGACTGTTTTAAAATAAGAAGAAAAAATTAAGTATAATCAACTCATATTTGTATTTAGAGCAACACAGTTTTAAAATACAATTTTTAATAGCTTTTATAGAAGAAGGTGCCTCTGATATTATTTCTCACACGAAATACATGGTGACTTTCCACACCAATTCTCCAATTCTCTAACAGCAACTGGGTATCCTACAATTCAATTACATTCTGACACTAAAGCCAGGAGTTAGTACAAACCCCACAAGTTAAAGGCTCAGTCCCACAAGATTACCCCCACTTCAGACAACAGTTACAAGATCCTCAGGCCACTTGTACTTTTGACTGACCAACTATGAATTCAAGGGTTCCTACAATTCCTTCCTCAGTTTTGATAGTCCACTAAAAAGACTCATTGGACTCAGGACAACATTTTACTTACATTTATCAGTTTATTATGAAGGATACAACTCAGAAACAGCCAAACGGAAGAGATGCACAGGGCAAAGTATGGAGGGAGGTTGTGCAGAGCTCCCACGCCCTCTTGCCCTTCCCTCCAGTACTCCCGTGTGCTCACCAACCCAGAACCTCTTCCATCTCTGGCTGAAGAGTTTTTATAAATCAATCTCCAGCCCCCTCCTCTACCTGGAAGTCAGGGTGGAGTGCGTGATGCTGAAAGTTCCCACCCGCTAATTTTCGTGATGACCAGCATCCATCCTGAAGCTACCTAGAGGCCCCACTCTGAGTCACCTCGTTAGAATAAACACAGGTATGATTGAAAGGGGCTTGTTATGAATAACAAAAGACACTCTTATTAGGAGATTCCAGATGTTTTAGAACCCTGTGCCAGAAATAAGGGACAAAACCCCAATACAGTTGACCCTTGCACAATGCAGGGCTTAGAGGTGCCAACGCCCCATGCAGTAGAAAATCCATGTGTAACTTTTGACTCTCCCAAAACTTAACTACTAATAGCCTACTGTTGACCAGACATCTTATCAATAACATAAACAGTCAATAAACACATATTTTCTATGTTATATATACCATAAATAGAGAATATATTGTATTCTTACACTAAAATAAGCCAGAGAAAAGAAAATGTTATTAAGAAAATCATAAAGAAAAGAAAATATTTTCACTGTTCATTAAGTGGAAGTGAATCATCATAGGGGTCTTCATCCCCATTGTCCTCACATTGAGTAGGCTGAGGAGGAGGAGGAAGAGGAGGCTTTGGTCTTGCTTTCAGAGGTGGCAGAGGCAGAAGATAATTCGCATGTAAGTGAATCCACAGTGTTGTTCAAGGGTCAACTGTATATATTTTTGTCATACCAAAAGGTCCAAGAAGGGTAAAGTGCCTAGGGCCGCGGAAGTCATAATGCGGCCCTTTCAGTTGAGTAGCTTTCCCCCAGTCCAGATGCCAGAGTGGCAGGTTGGAATGGGTGCCAAAGCAAGCAGCGCTGGGTGCTGGTAGTGGAGACGGAGTGAAATGGACCGGCTGGGTACGTTTTCGAATGGAGTCAGCTGGACTGGCTGATGGAGCGGAGGCGGGAGGTGAATGAAAGAGAGAAATCAAGGATGTTTTTACAGCTTTTTTATTTGAAACATTGTTGGTTCTTTTAATTTTTTTTTCAAGACTTAAGGAACATTTTTTTAAAAATTTTAAGCTACTGATAGCTTATAACAATTTGGTAAGGCATATGTTTGTCAACAAAAACGGAAACATTTGTTTTTCCTCCCTACTTGATCCCTCGAAAATTTGGCAACTATCATGAGTATTCTTATTTTATGATAATATCATTATTTGCATAAGTTCAATAAGAATCTGTTCTCTGTAACAGGATTCAACTGGAAACATTAGTTGTATTACCAAGGCTTTGACTGAAATATCCTATTTTAAAATGTGCATAGAATGCCTGTTTTCAAGGATTCCCAGCCTTATAGTCAGTGAATAAGAAGTTGTCACTTCCTTGCAGGCCCAGAAACCTCCAGATATTAGATGCTGCAGGCAAAGTCTGATGTCTGCCTTGGTTTGACATCCTAGCATCAAGAGGTTTTTTAAAGTCCAAAATGAGATTCCTTGGTTAAAATTTCCGGCAAAGAAAATTTGAAAGGAGCCTGTGTGGTTATTCTTGCTGCACTTATGTAAATAATCAAGCCAAGTTTCAGACTAAACTTATTTTACAAACAAATTGGTTTTACCATGATTATCTTTGGTAGAAATGGGAGTGAGTGTAGAGAGAAGAAGTATGTTTCAGAAGGAAACTAGAGTATATTTGTTATTAGATTATAGCCCTGTTGATTGTTTTTGAGTTTTTATTATATACCTATAGACCAGATTGGATCCTAAATTCTTCTAGATTCCATCAATATCTGGCTACGGCTCTCCACTAAGAACAAAAACTGCCAAGCAATATAAACTTTAAGGGACAAGTCTCATGCCTGATGTAGAAGTCACACAGAGATTTTACCAGAACACCTGATTCCACAACCACAGACACTGAAATTGCAACCCAGGACAAGAAGTTGCTGTCTTCACACTGTGGAGGGCTCTTCCCAGGACTGTCCGAATAAGTCCTTGATGATACTCTTACTCTTCTTAATTTTTCCTTGCTCACCTCTTTCACTTGGTAGAATAATGTTTAGTTAGAATTTCACAATCAGTAGTTTTTGTGGGTAACTTTATAAAGTGTAGCATGTCAAACCCAAATCTTTTTTTTTTTTTTGAGACAGAGTCTTGTTCTGTCTCCAGGGTTAGAGTGTAGTGGCATCAGCCTAGCTCACAGCAATCTCAAACCTCTGGGCTCAAGTGATCCTCCTGCCTCAGCCTCCTGAGTAGCTGGGACTACAGGCGCACACCACTCCACCTGGCTAATTTTTCTATTTTTAGTAGAGACCGGGTCTTGCTATGTTGCTCAGGCTGGTCTCAAACTCCTGAGCTGAAGCCATCCTCCTGCCTCGGCCTCCCAGAGTGCTAGGATTACAGGTGTGAACCACTGCTCCCGGCCCAAATCTAAATCTTTACAGGACCCAAGAGAGGCCTTTTTTTTTGTCTGAGTATAGGGAACTTTATTGATGGTACATGTCATGTGGGGCTCCCTAGGCCACTCCCATTCTTCAAGAGGTCTGGCTTGGAAACTGTGTCAAGGGGAGATTCTCAGTGTGGTTGGGGACTGAGTGGGACAGGGACTCCCCAGAAGCTGAAGGTGTCTCCATCCTCTCATTAGGGGTGGTGGTCCAGGGCAGTGGTCCCCAACCTTTTTGGCACCAGGGACTGGTTTCATGGAAGATAATTTTTCCACGGACCAGGAGGGATGGGGGGTGGGGGTGGGGGTGGGGTGGGAGGGTGCCCTGGGTGGCAGGGAGGTGTGGTGTGGAGCTCAGGTGGTGATGTGTGGCCTGTTTCCTAACAGGCCATGGACTGGTACTGGGCCATGGCCTGGGGGTTGAGGACCATAGGTCCAGGAACTCTTACCTTTTGTTCCACATTGGAGGCCATGTGGACCATAAGGTCTACCACCCTGTTGCTGTAGCCAAATTCATTGTCATACCAGGAAATGAGCTTGACAAAGTGGTCATTGAGGGCAATGCCAGCCCCAGCGTTGAAGGTAGAAGAGTGGGTGTCACTGTTAAGGTTGGAGGAAACAATCAGGGGCTCAGTGAAGCCCGAGATTTCCCTGAGGGGGCCCTCTGATACCTGCTTCACCACCTTCTTGATATCATCATATTTGGCAGGTCTCTCCAGACAGCAGGTCTACAGCTGACATATTGGCGGTGTGGACACAGAAGGGCATGCCAGTGACCTTTCTGTTCAGCTTAGAGATGACCTTGTCCACAGCCCTGGCAGTGCCAGTTGAAAAAGGGATGATGTTCTGGAGAGCCCTGTGGCAATCATGCCACAGCTTCCCAGAGGGGCCATCCATGGTCTTCTGGGTGGTAGTGAGGCATGGACTGCTGTCATGAGTCCCTCCATGATGCCAAAGTTATCATGGATGGATGACTTTGGCCAGGGGGGTAAGTAGTTGGTGTTGCAGGAGGCATTGCTGATGACTGCAAGGTTGTTTTTGTACTTCTCGTGGATCATGCCCATTGAAAATCTGGGGTCATCAGCAGAGGGGGCAGAGATCATGACCCAGTGGCCATGACCCAGATACCAGTGGACTCCACAACACACATAATCAGTGCCAGCATCAGCCCATTTGATTTTGGTGGGATCTTACTCCTGGAAGATAGTTCTGAGATCTCCATTGATGACAAGCTTCCTGTTCTCAGCCTTGACTGTGCTATGGAACTTGCCATAGGTGGAATCATACTGGAACACGTAGACCATGTAGTTGAGGTCAATGAAGGAATCATTGATGGTGACAATATCCACTTTGCCAGAGTTAAAAGCAGCAGTGGTGACCAGGTGCCCAATATGGCCAAATCTGTTTACTCCAACCTTCACTTTCACCGCGGTGTCTCAGGGACAAGAATGGCGCTGCATGAGAAGATGGCAGTCTGTCAAGTGGGAGGAGCAGAGACCTAAGAGAGTTTTAGTCCACCTAGTGGGTAACTTTAACAACATCTCTAATGCAGCTATTTGTTCAAATTGTAATAGCGGTCTCTTTTACAGAGTTAGCACCCTGCTTTAATTTAACCCATTCTTGGGATGCAGATGATAGGATTGCTACCTACTAACTGAAAAGGGAGAAATCTGTGCAGTTGCTCATACTTCTTGTTGCATATTGATAAATACATCAGGTATTGTAGAGACTCCACTGCAAAAAGTTAACAAACAGGCTTCTTGGTTAAAACAGGCAGATTTCTCATCTGGCTCATTCTTTGATCTATTTAATTTTAGTTGGTTTGGTTCAGCTAGGCAATCCTAGCTAAGAAGCATACTCGAAACTATTGGTATTATCATCCTGATAGTCATAGTAGTTTAGTAGTTTCCGGCCAGGCACAGTGGCTCATGCCTGTAATCCTAGCACTTTTGGGAGAATTGCTTGAGGCCAGGAGATGGAGACCAGCCAGGGAAATGTAGCTAGGCCCTGTCTCTACAAAAAATAGGAAAATTAGCCAGGGTATGATGGCCTGCCTATAGTCCTAGCTACTCAGGAGGCCGAGGCATGAGAATCACTTAAGCCCAGGAGTTTGAGGTTGCAGTGAGCTATGATGACACCACTGCACTGTAGCCCAGGTGACAGAGCGAGACCCTGTTTCCAAACAAAAACAAACAAAACAGTAGTTTCCCTGGTGTGCTATATCCTCTCAGAAAGTTTTAAATGTTTGCATGCAGCCATCTGTTGAATGTCAAATGGTCTCTTTTCAGCTAGAAGGACAAAAACAATGAAATGCATGATCATAAGGACACTGTAACCCGTGAATGATGTGTTGAGTCTGGAAAGCCAGAATCATGGTAACGGAGAGTAGCACCAATGCTCTTTGTTTTGGTCACACTCTCACCTAGGTTGAGAACAGAGCAAGTAGAGAAGATATCAAGAACTGAGCACTAGAGTCATCCAACATTTAAAGATTAAGCCAAAGAGGAGAAATCAGCAAAGTATATTGAATAATAGGCCCAGTGAGGGAATAGGAATATCAGGACAGTGTGATGTGGAGGGAAGTTCAGGGGGGAAAGTGTTTTAAGAGGAAGGAAGAATGTCAATTGTTTGAAATTCTGCTGAGAGGTCAATTTAGATATGAATAGAGAATTGACAATTGGTTTTGGAAACAAGATTATTAATAACCTTGATGATTATGATGATGGACGCCAAAGCTGGATCACGGTAAGTTGAGAAGTGAATGTGAAGTGAGGAAGTGGGAACAAGCACCCCAGAGAGATCTTGAAAAGCCTCTCTCTGAGCACGTATGCAGAGCAGATAGCAGACAAATTAGAACAGTTGCTGGAAGTGATTTTGGAGTGGAGGGAGGTTTATTTTAGATAGGAGGAATTTCAGTATGTTCATATGCTGATAAGAGTAATTCAATTGAGAGGAAAAAAACAATGATTCTGGAGGGGGAGGTAATTGTATTAATAGCAGTAAAATCCTTAGAAATGGGAGAGTGAAAGGAATTGGGGTCACCGGTGGAGGGACTGGCCTTCATAGGCATAGGGACATCTCATTCGTAGGAACTCAAATGTTGCTATACAGGTAAAAGTAATTTTGATGGTGAGAAGATAAGGGAATTCATGCCTGATATCTTTAATTTTTCCATGAGCTCTGAGGCAAAGTTGATCAGCAAAAAGTGGGGTTTGAGGAGCAGGTATATAGGAGGATTTTTTTTTTTTTTGGAGACAGAGTCTTGCTCTGTTGTCTGGGCTAGAGTGCCCTGGCGTCAGCCTAGCTCACAGCAACCTCAAACTCCTGGGCTCAAGTGATCCTCCTGCCTCAGCCTCCCGAGCAGCTGGGACTACAGGCATGCTTTTTTTCTATATATTTTTAGTTGTCCAGCTAATTTCTTTCTATTTTTAGTAGAAATGGGGTCTCCTCTTGCTCAGGCTGGTCTTGAACTCCTGACCTTCAGCGATCCTCCTGCCTCGGCCTCCCCAGAGTGCTAGGATTACCGGCTTGAGCCACCCTCCCCGGCCTGGAGGCTTTTAATAGATAGGAAAAGGAATGAAATAATTCTTCCATCAAGTCTATTTAACATAAATTTAGCGGAGAAAACCCCCCTAGGATTAAGTACATCTCCCAAACCCTTTTTCTCTCTCACCGGACCTTTTGCTCCTTTCTGGTACTCATCACCATGTAACTACATTTTTTAGTTCACTTGTCTGTTCCCCCATTAGAGAATGACAGGAAGTCAGGGACCTTGTCTAATTTCCCAATTTGTATTTAGGCCATACATAGTGCAGGGCCAGCAGATAGTCACTAATACTTGTTGACACAAAAATGTTAATGAATGGATGTCTTCAGAATTTTGTCTTAGGCCACCCTGTTAAGTACTTGTTTGGGCAAGTTACTTTTCCTATCTGAGATTTCATTTCTGAATCTATACCATGGGAATTATAATCTCTCTCTTGCCTACCTCTCACCACGTTATCGTGAGGAGTATCTGAGCCAATAAACCTAGAAATGTTTCATCAAGTGCTCCTTAAATGTAACGGATTGTTATTTTTAGCCCACTGGTAGCCTCGCAGGTAGCAGGTGCCGAAAAAGCTTGCTGACTGGGGGAGGGGACATATTGTTTCTGCGACTGCAGGCACCGAAACTCGGCAGAAGTGTTCCGCGGACCGCGGAGGGGCGGGGCTCGGGCCAGCATCCTTCTTGCACCGGCCCTTCCCTGGAGGCGCTAGCCGGGCGAGAATGGGGGGCAGGGAGGCCAAGGGGGGAGTAACTGTCAAAACTCGCCGCTTGGCGCCATTATTTAAATGGTACGTGCCTGTCTCGCTGCTGTGCGTGCCCGGGGCGGGGCGCCGAGCGCCCGGAGCTGGGAGGAGGCCTGGGCGGGCCGGGAAGGTGGAGGGGCGGGGCGGGGCGGGGCCAGGCCGGCCAGAGGGGAGGGTCTAGCGGCGGCCCCCGGCGAGGTTCACTGCGCTTGCGCTGACAGACGCAAGATGGCGGACAGTGCGGAACTAAAGGTAAAGCGCAGCTCGAATTCACTTCTAATATTCGGCCGCGGAGACGGCGCCGGTGGTGCCGGGGGGGATGGGTCCGACCCTGGGGGGCGGCTCGGGTCTGACTCCACCCGGGCCTGGAGTTGTAGGGAAAGAGGCGCGCCTGGCCCCAGCATAGGGGGCCCGGCTGCGGCGGGCCGCGGGCCCCGGGTGCCTCGGGGGCGCTGACGGGTCGTCCCCGGCGTGTTATTGTTGTGGGCGCCTCTGGCGGGGGTGGCGGGGGAAGAGATAGGGAGTCGGGAGGTAGGGGCTGCGGCTGTGCCCAGGGCTCGGCTGCCTCACCTTCCAGTCAGCCTCCCCGCCCCCCATGGGGAGCTGGGGCTGGGGGCAGGGTGTTCTTGTAGGGGGGACTGGGAAAGCTCCCTGTCGCCGCTTCCTCTTCCTCCTTGGCAGTCCCGGGCTCCTGTCAGGCGCTCTCCTCAGACCCCCGGGAACTTGGCTCCGGCCGCCCCGCCCCTCCGTGGATCCTTACCGCCCCCGCCCCGGACTCGGCTTTCCCCGGTTGCCCTCCTGTCAGGAGGTGCCCGGGGTACCCCGCTTGTGGGAGGCGCGATCCTGGGGCGATGGGGTGGGGATGTGGGGGAAAAGCTCCGGTAAAGTTTAGCAAGCCCCAGGCCGGCATTGGGGTTCGGCCGAAGGGTAGCGGGAGAGGCTGTCTAGGCGGGACGTTACTCTTCCTCTCAGATTCCGGGGAGCCGGGGGAGAAACCCCCTCGAAGAGTGTGTATTTGGAAGCAGTGGTGGGTGGTGAGATGCAGCTACCTCTCTCCCTTCTCTTGCTTTGGCTGGTGTGGAGGGTGAGAGGAGCCTTTGGGGGTCTCCGCACACACCATGATGGCGATGCTATAGCTGATGGAGGTGAATGGTTCGTGTTTATATCCCCCTGTTGCCTTTTGTTTGTAGGGACATCTTGCTGGCCATGTTGATTTGAACGAAATTCTCCCCTCATCCTACTCCAACCCCCAATAAATAGAACGTTCCTCCGTTCCTCTCAACTGTACCAATTACTCACGCCTCGCGAAATTAGATGAAAGGGTGCCTCCTTTTCCCCGCTTTTTCTCCCACCCCAATCTTTACCTGATGATGGCTTCTTTACCGAAGCAGATATACCACTACACAAGCAGTTGGGGGAGGGAGGTGGAACCCTTGCGATTGGATTGTGACAAATGGGGCTCCGCTTGAATAATTTTGGTTTAGTAGCAAGCAGTTCTTAACTAACGCGTATTATTTCGAGCCTCTGAATGCGATATTCCCTTCTCTGGCTTCCTGTGTGTGTGAACCAAGCAGCTGGTTGTATCTCGACCCAGAGAACTGACATCTCTGTCAGAGTGGAGACTGGGATATACAATTGTAAATCTTTAGGGACAGTCTTTTTATAATTAGTAAAAATTATTTAAATTTTTTTCCCCATTATCATGGAACGACAATTTCTAGCCACCAAGCGTCAGATTTGTTTCTGGAGAGTTTTCCCTGTAGAAAAGCCTCACTGAAAGATCGTTTCTCCTAATAACTTCGCGATGTTAACATTCCAAGATTTGTATGTTAGGGTATTGGTGTTGAGTGTCATTCTTTTTCGATTAACTTATAATTGCAGATTTATTTAAGGGAGAACGGATTTAGAATAGTCTTTTTTTTTCCAGTTTCAAACTATTGACTGAAATGAGAAAGCCTCAGGAATATTTGAATATTTGGAGATAATTAGCCCTTGAAATAAAAAAGTACACAACTTTAAGATACACATTTTCTATAATTTTTCTCTTAAAATATGGTCACTATGTTGCTCTGATCTTTGCTTTCTAATATTTAATTTATCAGGAGTCCTTTTGAATGATAGCTAATCAGTTCTGTTATACATGCACTGTAGAGTAAAGCTGAAAAGCTTGTGTGGACTATAATATTGTCACTTTTGATGCTGTCCAAAGAAACTAGTATGGAAAGCACATGCTGGGAGATTTCCTTCTTTGTTCTTTCCCATTTTAAGAAAGTGCCTTTGGGGATAGATCAGATCCCTGGTGTGAGTCTTGTTAGGTAAAGTTTCTCTTTACAAAAATGAGCAAGAATCAGATAAACACCAAACACTAAGAAGAAATGTTATTTTGCTAAAATTGGTCTCCTTTTTTGCTTTCACCAAATTTACTTGACTTTTTCCAGAAGAACTGTTTTCTATTTTTATGTTCCTGTTGTATAATTTTTCAAATTATAATAACTGTTTTGGCATGTTGGTATGTCATTGTATGTGCCTGAGACTTTGAGGAGCTGTGATAAATTGCTTAGCTGGTGATAGCTGTGTTAAAAATTTTGGTTAATACTTCATTGTGGTTAGATTTGCTGTTCTTATTTGGGGGATGGAGGAGGTGATCTCAGGAACGCCTACTATGGATATTTGAGAATGTGTATATATAATTTTATGTGCAGTAGGTTTGAAAGCTACTCCTTTTGGAAATGATATTTCCTGAAGGTTTTTTGTTTGTGATTTTTGGAGGTAAATATCATACATCCTTAATAAGATAGGAAAAATCAGAGTAAGAATTTTAAAAACTCTAGATTTCTTTGAAATTTTAAATGAAAATATAATTCTTCCAACTATGAAGCTTTGAGTAAACAATGACTTTTCCATTATCTTAGTTCACAGCCCACACTTCATTTTGCTGTGGATTATATTCGTAGTTATTTTCCTCATAGCCCTTTTAGTGAGTCCTTTTAAATCTATAAGGAATCTACAAAGATCAGATGGGAAGAGCACATAGATCTGTATCCCCTCTAGGAATAGTGCAAGCTGCAACACTTCAAGATAGTGCCAATAAAAATTAGATTGTGAGTCACACATATCAAAATGAGTTCTCTGTGCACGTTTATGAAAAGTTTAATTTTTCATTAGGAGAATACCCATAAATGATATTTTAAGAATGTGGGGAGAGAGTATTTTATCATCTTTAGGAGATTAAAAGCAGGAGAGTGTGATGGCCAGATGATCTTGGTAGTTAATCTGACAGCATCATGCAGCTCCTCTTTAAAGTGCTTTTTTTTAAAAACAAATGTTTTTTGCATTAAAACTCAAACCAAGTTATATTGCCATTTTAACTTACAGGAGGAACAGTGGGAGGGAAGAAGTTCATCATCATTTTAGTGGAGTAAATAATGGAATTCAGTGGGAAGAGAACCCATACTTTTAAAAGTATAAGTCTGTCAGTAAATTCTGTTGTCATTTTCTGCTTATTTATTTTCAAGAAATAGCCACTCAATTTTGATCTTTGTGGTGTAATTTGCTTGCTGTTATTTCAGATAAAGGCAAGTAAATCTGACAGTTTATTCATGGATTTGGTTTGAACTTTCTTTTGTCAAGTGCCACATTTAGATGGCTTTTGTTTTATGTCACCATTTTTATGAACAGTATTTAAAAACATTTTATAAAACACTACAGTATAGTTTTTAAGTATTTCATATAATTGTTTTGAAATACCGCCTTCTTTTCATCTGGTGTTTTCTCCTGGGTGATTTCATTGTCTTTCTCTTCAAAGAGTCTCTTGTAATCCCTGTTGATTGCAGTAGTGCTTAGTGGCTAGTCCATAGCTGATTAACCTTGGGTTTCTCCTGTTGAACTCCGTCAACATGCTGCTCCAGGGTTCTTGCTGAGGCTTTTGAGTTCCGTGTGATTTCTACCCTTTCTTGCTGGTAACTAGGGATAAGAAAATAAAATAGCTCATGCTTGTAGTGGAAACTGGGAAGAAGTATCTGAGTGTCAGAGAAACTGCTTATGATGAGATGTGGCCTTTAAAAGCAACAACAAAACTGATTCATTACTTCATAGAATTGATTGTAGTGTTTTCTAAAGTATTTGGTTCTAGCATTAAGCATCTTGTTTTTTAAATGTTTAAGTAATAATATCCTATTAATATAGTACTTTGCAGTTCACAATGTATCACATTATCTCATTTCATCTTTTCAGTAGTTCTTTGATTTAGAAAAGGCAAGTAATAACTGCCTTTAATAGTTAGAGAAAGTGAGCCCAGAAATGATAAGTGACTAGCTCAAGGTCATACAAATAAAAATGGGAGGGCTTGAGTCTCCTTGATGGTGCCCTGGCAGCTCTGGAGTCCTCTAGGGTACTCAGCTCACAAAGAATTCTAGTTATGTTGTTGCTAATACTTTCCCTTTTGCTGTATGCCAGGATATTTTTGGATATTCCTTGGGCATTTTGCAAGCTTCCTTGCAAAAAGTTTGGAGTTTGTTAGTTGGAATTATACACATTAATTTATGCAAATAGCACTTTGCTTGGGAAATTTCAGAGAATACTGAAAAGTAAGCAGAAAAATAAACAGCACCTGTAATCTCAACACTCAGAAGTATCATGGTTAACTTCTGGGTATCTATCCACTTAGACTTTATGTGAGCATAAGTTTATGTATATTCATCACAAAAGAGATCATACTGGTTTTTTTTTTGTTTGTTTATAATCTATTTTCGTGGCTAGGTATCTTTCCAGGTTAGTAAACATAGGTCTGTATGACCATTTGAAAGATTGCATTGTATTTTATTCAACTAATTCCTATCATTAGACAATTAGATTATTTCTGCCTTTTTGCTGTTTTAAACAATGCCTTGGCATCAGCCTTGTATAAAAGTTTGTTTTATTTTAACTAAATATATTGATATGACAGACCTTTTTGGTGTTTTAGAAAGCAATGCAGATGGTTTTTGATTAAACTGTTATGAGTGAAATAAACTAGTAATTCTTGGTTTGTTCATTGTTATACCTTTATTGTTTCTGTTTCTATAAACATGTTAGATAAGATCATTAAATCATGGCAAATAGATTTTACAAAATGTAAGCAAACATTGCTTCTGAATATGAATGTTTGATACAGTATGAAATTGATTATGAAACAGTATGTATAATTTATTTCAAGAATGTTTAATTTTGGAAATTATATCACAATAATCAAATATTGTAAGTTTTTGTACCTTATTTAGATGCTTATCAGTTTTTAATTGGCATTTTAAAACTACTGAACATTAATATAGAGAAAGTAGAAATGAGAATTTGCTTTACTCTTTTTTTTTTTTTTTTTTTTGAGACAGAGTCTGGCTCTGTTGCCCAGGCTAGAGTGCCGTGGCGTCATCCTAGCTCACAGCAACCTCAAACTCCTGGGCTCAAGCGATCCTACTGCCCCAGCCTCCTGAGTAGCTGGGACTACAGGCATGCGCCACCATGCCTGGCTAATTTTTTTTTTTGTATATATTTTTAGTAGTCCGATTAATTTCTTTCTAATTTTAGTAGAGACGGGGTCTCACTCTTGCTCAGGCTGGTCTCGAACTCCTGAGCTCAAACAATCCGCCCGCCTCAGCCTCCCAGAGTGCTAGGATTACAGGCGTGAGCCACCGCGCCTGGCCTTTACTCTTATTTTTAATCTTAAGGCAAAGTGTTGCTATAATATTAAATTGATAGGTAACACTTTCGAGGAGCTGGTTATAGAAAGGTTACATAGGCAAAGAAAACATTTTTCTATTCTAAGAAGGAAACTTTATGAGTTAAATCAATTAAATGCATATGTAAATTAAGATAAGAATGCTATTTGTGTAACATTTGAAAAGTACTGTGCTATAGAAGGAAAAGTTGATGAAATTAAGGGTGTGAAATTGATCCTACTCTAAATTTGTTAGAATTTGGTCTTCACCTAAATCTACATTTATGTAGCAAATTTTATCATTAGGGTTTTTAAAAAAATAGGCAATAGAGAAATTTTAAAGTATGTAGTCCTCATTTATCAATTTCAGAAGTAGTACTAATTGCCATTGTACTTTTTGCTACTCTTACTGCTAGATGTTTGTGACTATACCTCCTGTTACAAGTTAAAAATTGTGGCAGTCCCATTGCTTTGATTCCCTCTACTCTTGGTTTCAGTGGTGTCACATGAAAAGATAATTCCCCAGAATTATCACCCCTTAGAACCCTACACTCAGAGGGTTTTCTGATAATCCTTCATTCTTTGCTATAAACTTTCAAAGTTCATCAGAAGGAAGAAACCACCTTTTTTCCTTTTCTGCTTTTCCTCAGATCAAGCAAATAAAACAAACATAAACCCTTTGAACATTAACTAGTAACTGAAATATCAGTAACTCTCATAGGACTGTTGTAAACCTTCCTGTTATTGAAAACTTCATCTCTTTTACCTTTCCTGCTATTCTCTGCTTTCAATGTTCTCCCCCCCCTTTGGTTGCCAGATTAGTTTCACCAAAACACTCTTTTCATCCTGTCACTCCTGTCTATAAAAACTTTGAATGGCTTTCCATGAAAAACTGGATAAAGTTTTAGCTCTCAGTCTGATATTCAAGATTTTCTAT
>NW_012151652.1:1073534-1074715 GCF_000956105.1 Propithecus coquereli
GGCCTCCCAGAGGGCTAGGATTACAGGCGTGAGCCACCACGCCCGGCCCATGCTGCTTCTTAAGTGAACTTGAATAACATTAAATCCAGTAAAATTTATGAAGGACTGTTTTACATTTGACATTATTTTAAGGTACATAGATACTAAATGAATACATTTCTCATTGTAAGGATATGGCAGTAAATAGAGTAAAATTTGAAAGTCCTCAGCATCTTCATTTTTCCCTAGAGTCAACCACGTTGGTAGATATCTGTTCTTTTTTGGGTGGACAGGGGGAACATAACAATTTTTTTGAGATATAATTCACATACCCCATACAGTTCACCCATTTAAAGTACACAGTTAAATGGTTTTTGGTATATTCACAAAGTTGTGCAACCATTGCCATAGTCAGTTCTAGAACTTTTTTTTTTTTTTTACCTCAAGAAGAAACCTAGCATCCTTTTCCTCTCATATCCCTAGGCAGCCGATAATCTACTTTCTGTCCTGTAGATTTGCCTATTTTAGACATTTCATATAAATGGAATCAAAATATTAGGACATTAAATATGAAATGTCCAATTTCTAATCCAAAGTGTAGATTATTACATCTCAAACAAGAAGCTGTACAATTAATCAAAGTATGTGCCTAAACTGCCAATATAGTTTTGCCATCTTAATGGTGGCTTGTTTATGTCAGCAGCAAAGAAGCCTAGAGAGTGAGTGGTGATGAAATTGTAAAAGGCGTTTTCCACAGCTTGTTGAGAATTGAGTATTTTTCCTTGCAAGAAGTGGTCCAAGGCCTGGAAGAAGTGGTAGTCAGTTGGTGCAAGGTCTGGTGAATACAGTGTATGACAGAGAGTTTCCAAGTCCATCCTCTGTAGTTTGAGCTGTGTTGTTTGTGCAACACGTGGTTGAGTGTTATCTTGCAAGAGGATTGGCCTGTCTCTGTTGACCAATCTTGGCTGCTTAATCACAGGCATCCTCATCGTTTCATACAGTTGGTTGCAGTAAACATCCACTGTAATTGATTGACCAGGTTTCATGAAGCTGTAGTGGATAACACCAGTGATGGACCACCAGACGCCATCAGCTTTTTTTGATGAATATTTGGTTTTGGACTGTGCTTTGGCACTTCATCTTTATCTAACTATTGTGCCGAACGCTTGTGAGTGTCAAAAAGAATCCATTTTTCTTTCTTT
>NW_012151653.1:0-290 GCF_000956105.1 Propithecus coquereli
GTCTAGCATTATTTCTATCCATTCTGTAACTTCTCCACCACTGTTACAATTCATGATTTTCAGAAGAGTTGCTACACCTATATCTTTGTGACTTTAAAACTAAGTGTATGTCAACAATGAAGTAATATTATTGACACTAACAGGAAGATGTCAAATATTTAATGATGTTTAGAAGCATTAACTATTTTACAATTTAGGCATCTGACTTAATCTCAGAGGTATGAATTGGATGATTTAAAACAATACCAAGAAGTTAAACAAATAGACAGAAGTATAAGAATTATATATAA
>NW_012151653.1:1870-2302 GCF_000956105.1 Propithecus coquereli
TGTTTCTATGTTGGCTAATAATTATAGAGCGTAAGACTAGTTAACAAAGGTGAACTTTTTCTTTTTCAGTAGAAGCCTGACTTAGTTTTATACATTGCCAAGGCTCTAAGTATCCATTAACTATCAATGTAACAACATATGGTAAATAAACTGATCGATCAGACCTTAATACTAAATGGAATGTCTGAGATAGACCTGATTTTAACTGGCATGATTATCTTTAATTGATATCAACATAACATAAAGAAACCCTGAAGCATGCTCTGATATTAATTCTAAATGTCATTTCTCCTTTGTCATGACCTGTTACTAATCTTTGTAGGTTTATTTGAATATAACTTCACACAAAAATGCAAGGTAAAACCTCTCTATCGTTATTATACATCAAAGCTTTTGACATATTTTAAATCATTTGATTCTTTTTCCAAAAAA
>NW_012151653.1:4102-5081 GCF_000956105.1 Propithecus coquereli
AGAGAGAGAGAGAGAGAGAGAGAGAGAGAAGACATTTTTATTTAAAGAAAAAATTTAGAAGCCTTACCCTGCTTGATTTCAGGAGTAATCAAGACAGTTTATTACTGGCGAAAAGGCACTCATTATACATGATGGGCACAAAAAAGGGAGTCCAGAATTAGACTTACCCATTACATTGTCAATTAATGTTGACAAAGGTGCCAAGATATTTCAATGGGAAAAGGACAATCAATTCAACAAATGGTTCCTGGCCAATGTGAATATAGACCCTTACCTCGACCATGAATAAAAATTAACTTAATATGAATCATGAGCTTAAATTAAAACTAAAAAGTATAAAACACTTTTAGAAGAAAAGTACAAGAACTTTTTTACCATGTTGGAGTAGGCAAAGCTTTTTAGACACAATACAAAACACATGTACCATTTTTTAAAAACTGCATGCATTGTGCTTCATCACCATTATTTGGTAAAGTTTGGTGTTAAAAAGACATCCTTACAAAACCAAAACAGCCAACCATAGACTAGAAAAATTTATTTGCCACACACATCAAACAATGGACATGCAATCAGAATAGATAATTTTAATACTTCAGTAATAAGGCAAACAGTCCAGTTAAAAATGAGCCAAAGTAAACAGACACTTTATAAAAGAAGACATATGTATGACTAATAAGAACATGAGGGACTAAATATCATTAGTTATCAAGAAAAGCAGATTAAAATCACTGTAACACATGATGACACACCTTATGTTTATTGAAAGTATAAGTAGTAATATACAGTAACAACAAAAAAAGCAATTAAAAAAAGCAGAAACTGAGGATTATAAGTGTTGGTGAGGATGGAGAGCAATTAGTACTCTCCTATACTGCTCACGGGAATGTAAAATAGTACAATTACTTTAGAAAACAGTTTGGTACTTTGTTGAACTGCTAAATATTCATCTGTGCATGGCCCAATGCTATAGTTTGAATAT
>NW_012151653.1:5926-6732 GCF_000956105.1 Propithecus coquereli
ATCAGCAAAACTGAAAAGCTAAAGACCATTAAGGATAAGAAAACCTATGCATAGTAGGCAGAAATAATATTTGTATATGAGAGAATGAATAAGAATCACATTCATCTATAATCCAAAATGTATAACCAAAGGCACTCAACGATTCCTTAACACATTGTATGACAAATCATAAATCTTCCTAATTTTACGTCCATGTTTACATCTCTTTTAGACTTGTAAATATTGAAATCTTCAAAGATTAGTCCTTAGATCCCTTCTTTTCTCTTTCTATACTCAGTTTTTTTGTGGTCTTTTCAGCCTATAAATGGTATCTATATGGGCACAACTCTATTAATCCTTTGATTCCTGATGTGTGCATTCTGTTGCATAGTAAACATCTCCATTAGGATGTCTTAAATTCATCTTTCGCATGCTTAAATTTAATTTTTAAAAATTATTTTCCTAATATCAGTTTCTTGCCCTGCCCACTGTTTTTCATTTTAGTAAGTGTGTAAGAAATCAGTGAGGACATAGCAGTGATGCAGTTGTTCTCTTTTTAAGTGAAAAATCTTCATAGAAGTTTTAGTGATCTTGAGTTTACAATTTCTCTTGGATAGGGAGAGAATACAATGCATGGCTTGTCTGTTCCGTCTAAAATACCCTATCAATCTTTCGAATGTGAGAGCACACAGTCACCTCTGGCTACAATAGTCTATCTTTAGTTTCTTATATTTTGGAAGCAATGCTATCCAAGATGGGAACATTTAAAACTTTCTTTGTCTTTCTTATTTACACTTGGCCTAAGTAAGAAATCAAGGCTACTCATA
>NW_012151654.1:0-1017 GCF_000956105.1 Propithecus coquereli
GGGCCAAGTAAAATCATGTGGAAAATGGAGTCTTTTCTGAACAATATACAGAAATAGTTTAGTGGCTTAGCTAAGCAAAGCTATACTCCCTAAGTTTTGAGAAAGAGAGTGAGTCTGTACTTGAACCTGTTTGAACCCAAGTCCTGCAGCAACTCCTGAAAAAGTTCTACTACCCATCATCTCAGGCCATTCTGCTAACTTTTCAGTGCCCCTACCCAAAGTTAGAGTGAAAAGCTGTGTTATACCACTGCCTCTGCTGAGAAGGCTGACTACTTAAAGAGGAAGATCTATTCTTCCTAGTCAGTGAGAGAGGTGACTCTTAGATATGAAGAGGCACAGGGTATGAAGACTTCCCATTGCTAATAGAAGGAGGCAAGGGCAAGTCATTGCGTTCACAGAATTTCTGAGAGCACTAAAATCCCAGAGGTAGAAACAAGGGCAAGAGAGAGAGGAAGCTGGACCCTCCTAACTATCACCCACTTTGGATTGGATTAACACATTGTGACTTGATAGATGGAAATTCTTGTAGAAATATTTCATCAGAGAAACTTAGTTCTGATGTAGAGTCTGCCCCATAATTTTTCCAGTATTCCAAGCTCTGTTAAGACTGTCACTCCACCATTTTTAGGAGGCTGTGCTCACTTGCATGTGCTCAATTCCACACCCACATCACAGGAATCAGGAATGGGCCAAGTCATGGGCTTATGCAGCTAAAAATCTCATTCCTGCAGGAGAGTTGGGGAAAAAATGTTGGGAATGACTGTTATAGAAATCTCTTCCTCTTGTGAGAGTCTATTTCTGGGATCTTTATTCTGTTTCATTGATCTATTTGTCTACTCTTTCACCAATATTATACCATCTCGATATTTATAGCTTTATAATAAGTCTTGAAGTTGATAATGTCAATTCTCTCCTTTTGTTGTTCTCCTTCAGTGTGAGGAAAATGATTTGGCTTATACACTGAAAAAAATGATCAGTTCTTTGAAGAATACACTTGAAAAAGCAAGGGCAGACAGA
>NW_012151654.1:2682-3007 GCF_000956105.1 Propithecus coquereli
CTAACTATCACCCACTTTGGATTGGATTAACACATTGTGACTTGATAGATGGAAATTCTTGTAGAAATATTTCATCAGAGAAACTTAGTTCTGATGTAGAGTCTGCCCCATAATTTTTCCAGTATTCCAAGCTCTGTTAAGACTGTCACTCCACCATTTTTAGGAGGCTGTGCTCACTTGCATGTGCTCAATTCCACACCCACATCACAGGAATCAGGAATAGGCCAAGTAAGTCATGGGCTTATGCAGCTAAAAATCTCATTCCTGCAGGAGAGTTGGGGAAAAAATGTTGGGAATGACTGTTATAGAAATCTCTTCCTCATAT
>NW_012151654.1:5089-5460 GCF_000956105.1 Propithecus coquereli
CCAAAAACTATAATGACATAAATAGACTAGGGAAAGGGCCAAGTAAAATGATGTGGAAAATGGAGTCTTTTCTGAACAATATACAGAAATAGTTTAGTGGCTTAGCTAAGCAAAGCTATACTCCCTAAGTATTGAGAAAGAGAGTTGCTTCGAATATAGAGTGAGCCTGTACTTGAACCTGTTTGAACCCAAGTCCTGCAGCAACTCCTGAAAAAGTTCTACTACCCATCATCTCAGGCCACTCTGCTAACTTTTCAGTGCCCCTACCCAAGAGTTGAGTGAAAAGCTGTGTTATACCACTGCCTCTGCTGAGAAGGCTGACTACTTAAAGAGGAAGATCTATTCTTCCTAGTCAGTGAGAGAGGTGACTC
>NW_012151655.1:0-319 GCF_000956105.1 Propithecus coquereli
TTAGATTTGATAAGCATGAGGGCTATGTCTTATCTAAGTTACTTATAAGAAATGTTGTGGAAGGTTGATGTGAATCTATTCATTCTGTGTATTTTATCTTCTCCTTAGGTGGTCCATGAGTTGGAGTTTTATAACACAGGCTATTATTTAGGCATGTTCGTGAATTCTTTTGCAGTCTTTCAGGTATGTTTAGTTTGCTATATCTTTTACAATTGGAAACACTTTCAGAATTAATGATCATTATGAAATGTTAGCCTTTTATTAAATGTGTCACTGGAGGACAGTGTTATATAAGTGTAATTTGAAATGAAAAGGTAAT
>NW_012151655.1:2594-3948 GCF_000956105.1 Propithecus coquereli
AATCTCAAAAAAATATAAATAACAGCATTGACAGGGATATAGAGAAAAAAGTTTTCTGCAAACTCAGAGAAAAAAAATTGGAGTTCAAGTTTGAAAATATGGTTTATTCTCTATGCAAAATATAGGAAAAAATAATGGTCATTCTGAAATAGAAACATTGTAAAAGATTTTATTGGAATATAGGTTAGTATGCAATATTATGACCTTATGATGATCTATTCCTTGAGAACTTGAGGTCTACTGTTTTATGTTTAAATCTTTTAAATAGTTTTAAATGTAGATATGTAAATGATATGGAAAATTAAAATTGTTCCAAAAATAATTTAGGTTATGTTGATTTATTTTGAAATATGTCAGTTCTTGGTTTTGTGATTTTTGTGTTTACCTTTGACTTCAGATCCAGGATTTTCCATGAATTTGAAGTTACTGTACCCGATTCTATCACTTCTTGGGTAGCTACTGGTTTTGTGATCTCTGAGGACCTAGGTCTTGGACTAACAACTACTCCAGTGGAGGTATTCCATTAAAGGGGTGCTTATTGAATGTTGCAGTGCCATTAAGCTAAGAAAGTCTCCACTCCTCAATGGAGTTTTAGACAATGATTTCTTATGATGTTTGTCACGGTTGGAGATTACTTGGCTTTGCCTTTTGCTTTTCATCTGTTTTATATTTTAGAACATGAGCTATATTAAATTGCCAAATGTGTGAAGTCTATATTCAGATTTGGATACAAACGTTTATTATTGACCTGATCTAACCACCCCAAAGGCCAGAGAGAGAGTCTTTCCATGTGCCCCCCTTCAAGATGAGCAGAACTTCTCCAGATGTGTCTTAGCCAATGTTCCTTCAGATTGGTTTGTGGTCAAATTGTGTCATGTGTTGTTTCCTCAACTAGTCACTGGCAAAATGAATATAATGACCATGGGTGGCCTTAGGCCAGTAGCTCTCACTTCTGTTATACCTGAAAGCACCTTTTTTATAGTAGATACTTTGTGTTGCCTTTTTGCCATCCCAAAATGAAATTCATAGAAAGTATAATATACCTACATACACGAATTTTTCAAAAAATCAGTATGTTGCTCTAAGTGAAATACTAAGGAGAAATAAAAGGAAAGTAATGTGTAACAAAATATTATAGTATGTATCTCAGTACGTAAGTGAAGAATTTTGACCTGAATAAAAATATGTACTCATTGTATTTTTTCCAGCTGCAAGCCTTCCAACCATTTTTCATTTTTCTGAATCTTCCCTATTCTGTTATAAGAGGTGAAGAATTTGCTTTGGAAATAACCATATTCAATTATTTGAAAGATGCCGCTGAGGTAATATATTCAAGGTCTTGTTGATCATTTAC
>NW_012151655.1:5573-6139 GCF_000956105.1 Propithecus coquereli
CACGGGACACCAGCAAACCATTCTGGTTCCCAGTGAGGATGGGGCAACTGTTCTTTTCCCCATCAAGCCAACACATCTGGGAGAAATCCCTATCACAGTCTCAGCTGTTTCACCCACTGCTTCTGATGCTATCACCCAGAGGATTTTAGTAAAGGTACATATTTGAAGTCTTAAATAAGTGAAATGAAAATATGTATTTGGAAGGAAACAGAAGTGTTTTCTCTTGGTTAAATTTATTGACAAATCTAGTAGGCTGTCTCCTCCACCCTCCTTTCAGTGCCTAATTGTTTTCTTATCTGTATGTAAACATATATTATATATGTGTTTTAGAAATAATTGCCAGTTTCCTCTTTAATCAGAAGCATGACTATAAAGACTATGAAATCTCTTTTATAGTCATTTACTTCTACAAACTGTGTTACATTGGATCCTATTAAATCATGGTCAAGGTGATATGTATATTTGGAATGTTGGAATTTCACAGTGCAGGTAGAAGAGATTTTGTAGATATTTTTTCAGAGGAGACATTCTGTACAAAAAGATAACTCAGCACAGTGGGTAAGCAC
>NW_012151655.1:8594-9398 GCF_000956105.1 Propithecus coquereli
AGCTGATGATATACCTCAGTGAGTCCCTGAGAACCAGGGGAGCTGACCATGTAAATCCCAGCCTGAGGGCTGGAGAAGATGAGATGAGATGTTCAGCTTAAGCAGTGAGGGAGGAAAAAAAGGGGTGAATTCCTCCTTCCTCTGCCTTTAGTTCTATTCAAGCACTCAAAAGATTGAAGCCCAACCACTTAGGGGAAGGCAATCAAATTTGCTGAGTTCACTAATTCAAATGCTAATGTCATCCAGAAACACCCTCACAGACACACTCAGAAACAGTGTTTAATGTGGGCACCCTGTAGCCCACTCAAGTTGACACATAAAATTAACCATCACAGATGGTTTGTTTATGTAATTGTGCCTTACAAATAACTGAAGAAAATGTTATAATTAATGGCATCTAAATAGTTTGTTAGGTCTTTAAAGTGTTGGGACCTAAGACACTTTTTCAGAATTCTTTTAAATTTTACCTGCATGTGTAATGCTTTTTATTACAACTCCAAACATCCAATCCCTAAACAGAGGACTTTATTTGAAGCCTCAGATATATATATATATTTTTAAGAGGCAGTGTTGCTCTGAGGCTGGACTCCACTCCTGGCCTCAATTGATCCTTTTACCTCAGCCTTGAGTAGCTGGGACTACAGGCTCGAGCCTTGGCCCTGGCCAATTCTTAAAAAGAATTAAGTGAACTCTCTGTTTAGGGGAATAAATTCTGCCTAAGCATCTCCTACGGTGTTGGGATGCTGAGAGATGCAGTACATACACACATACCTGCACATATACACACAGAGGGAAGAAGCCTTA
>NW_012151656.1:0-320 GCF_000956105.1 Propithecus coquereli
CCCAATATTATTTATTGAATAGATTTACTCTCTTCATTGTATATTTTTGACACTCTTACCAAAGATTAGTTGACCATATGTGTGTAGGTTTATTTCTTGGCTCTCCTTTCCATTGCATTGGTCTATGTGTCTTTTTCTATGTTGGTACCATCTTGTTTTGCTTACCATAGCCTTGTAATATTGTTTGAAACCAGGATGTGTAATGCCTCCAGCTTTGTTCTTTTTTTTAAATCAAGATTACTTTGGCTGTTTGGGAACTTTTGTGGTTCTATATGAATTTTAGAGCTTTTTAAAATTAATATTTCTGTGAAAAAAAGCCT
>NW_012151656.1:10537-11657 GCF_000956105.1 Propithecus coquereli
TAAACAATGTAGCATATTAACACTTTGTTCATGTATATATTATTTATGGCCATAAATTTGTCTTTTATTACTTTACAATGCACTGTACCCTGTTTTGTATTGGAAAATTATAAGCCTGAGATATTGTAAAATCTGCACAAAAATATTTAGTTGTGGTAATTAAGAAATCTATATTTAATAAGTCAAGAAAACCAATACATTTCAGATTTTCATCAGTAAGATTCATCATTGAGCTTCATGCCCTTGGGCAAATCTTTATCTTTCTGGGGCTCATCTATATAAACAAGGGGTTTGAACTAAATGAATTCCAAGATCACTCCAGCTCTAGCATTCTGCCAGTATATTCATAGAGAAGTTTCTCCAGCTTTATGCTAATAAGCAAAGCTAAATTAGTAAGTTTAAGAGCAATAGTACTGTGTAAGGTAGTAATAGATCATGTCCTATGACCCTGGCAGCTTTAGGCCTGAGTTTAAAAAAAAAAAAAAAAAAAAAAGTAGTCTATTTTCATCTACTTGGGTCCATGAGCAATTAGAACTGAAAATTGTTGGCCCTATGATTTATCTGAAATTGCATTTGGAGGCTATGGACCAACCACCCTTCATTGTTTTGTTCAGTTCATCTGAAACGTTGGATCTAATGAGCACCAGATGGGAGATTAGGAGCCTTGGATTTGTGTCCCATTTCTACCATTTACTAGCCTTGTGATCTTAAGTCACCTAACAACCCCTTTAGGCATCAGTTTTCTTATTTATAAGATGGCATCAATTTAATTAATTTTTTTATCTCTCAAGTTCTATGATATGAGTATCCATAAATAAATAATCCCTTAATAATATGATTTTAATTATATAGTCACCTGAAGTTTACTTTCACAAATATTGATCTTAATTGATCCTCTCAATCATGTTGTGAGGCAGTTAGGCAAAGTACTTGTGACCTTATTTTAGAGTGGACCTAGACACAGCAGTCCTCAACCTTTTTGTCACCAGGGACCAGATTCATGGAAGACAATTTTTCTGCAGACCGGGGGTGGAGGGTGGGGTTTGGGGATGATTCAAGTGCATTCCATTTATTGTGCACTTTATTTCTATTATTATTACATTGTAATATATAATGAAAT
>NW_012151656.1:15618-16001 GCF_000956105.1 Propithecus coquereli
TACTTCCATTATTAATAGTATTTAAGAATGTAAATGACTGATGAAGTCAGTATTCAAGCTCAGTATGATTCTGGAGTCTATGATCTTAATCATAATGCCATATTGCCTCTGCAACTTGCTTTTTTCTTTTCTCTTTTCTTCCGTTTAATAACATGCCTTGCAAAACTTTCCAATTCATTATTTTTAAGTGATGCAAATATTAAAACATTTATGTAATGTTTATTTGTTCATTCTTCTATTAAATTTTCAAAATTATTTCTGAGTCATTGTAAATAATACAGTAATAAACATATAATAATAGACTTTTTAAAGTGTAATTTGTGGAACAAAGCTTATGCATAGTTTATATATGTATATGTATCTCTATATGCATATAGATATAT
>NW_012151656.1:20935-21339 GCF_000956105.1 Propithecus coquereli
ACAATGCTTTCTTATATATTAAATAGCTTGCTGCCAGAACTGTATTTTGATTCTTAGACATGATGCGTTCTAAATCTACAACTAGCAGATTAAGATAGTTCTTGTTTTTTAGTCTTCCTTAGTATGTAAAGTTTGAAATATAATAGTGTAAATGTAAAGAAGCATTTTAATGAGATAATTTGTCAAATTCATAATTATTATAATGATATAACTAATAGTTTTTCAAATGTTGTAATATAACAGGCCCATATCTAAGCATTATTTGTTCATTACTTCCTTTAACCCTTGTAACAACTTCTTGAGGTAAATACTATGATTATTATTCACGTTGTACAGATAAGGCAACTGAGGCTTCAAGGCAATAAGCTTAGTCAAGATCAAACAGTGACTAAGTATCAAAGCTG
>NW_012151657.1:0-743 GCF_000956105.1 Propithecus coquereli
AACTGAATAAATGTATTAATAATTATCATATTAAGAGTTACTAATGAAGTCAATTATGATTATATTTCACATTTATATGAAAAGGTACAACTTCTAATTGATGAAAAAATCTTATTGCTAAAATGGAAACTTCTTTCTTGAATACTGTATAAAATATGTTCCAACTTGTGGGATTGGAAAATTTGTTCAATGCAAAGTAGTTTATATAGAAAGCTTCAGTCGCAGGAGAAATTTGATAAATATTTGTTGACTCTTGTCCAGTCTCCTGAAATAGTTATTAAAGCTCCCCAAAGTTGATCAATTTCTCTCTGTACATAAAGCATTCATAATTTTATTTTCCTTCTTAGCATTAATGAAATCCCCGTATGTGTCAGCTACAACGTTGGGCACTGGGATGTAAAAGTGCTCACTGCCTAATAAGAGCAACACGTGAATTACCGTCGCCAGGGCCCCATTCGCATGGCCATTCCATGGTTATGGCCCATTGGAGTCTCCCAGGAATGTGCAAAAGAGACTGGCTGATTTTGCTCATAGAAACACAGAGAATTTTATTGCTATCAAGACACATGGCTGGACACTATAAAATTGAGGCATAGACTTTTCCACCTGGTTCTGTCCCTTTCTACAATTAGGATAACCAAAGTCGTAAAGAAGCATGCAGCCTTCCATAGTCATTTTTATCCCTCATAGTGATATATTTGGCTTAGAAAGTCTCCTTCTAGGAGATTTTCAGTGAACTGAAC
>NW_012151657.1:793-1505 GCF_000956105.1 Propithecus coquereli
AGTTACTAATGAAGTCAATTAAGATTATATTTCACATTTATATGAAAAGGTACAACTTCTAATTGATGAAAAAATCTTATTGCTAAAATGGAAACTTCTTTCTTGAATACAGTATAAAATATGTTCCAACTTGTGGGGTTGGAAAATTTGTTCAATGCAAAGTAGTTTATATAGAAAGCTTCAGTCGCAGTAGAAATTTGATAAATATTTGTTGACTCTTGTCCAGTCTCTTGAAATAGTTATTAAAGCTCCCCAAAGTTGATCAATTTCTCTCTGTACATAAAGCATTCATAATTTTATTTTTCTTCTCAGCATTAATGAAATCCCCGTATGTGTCAGCTACAACGTTGGGCACTGGGATGTAAAAGCGCTCACTGCCTAATAAGAGCAACACGTGAATTACCGTTGCCAGGGCCCCATTCACATGGCCATTCCATGCTTATGGCCCATTGGAGTCTCCCAGGAATGTGCAAAAGAGACCAGCTGATTTTGCTCATAGAAACACAGAGAATTTTATTGCTATCAAGATACATGGCTGGACACTATAAAATTGAGGCATAGACTTTTCCACCTGGTTCTGTCCCTTTCTACAATTAGGATAACCAAAGTCGTAAAGGAGCATGCAGCCTTCCATAGTCATTTTTATCCCTCATAGTGATATATTTGGCTTAGAAAGTCTCCTTCTAGGAGATTTTCAGTGAACTGAACATTT
>NW_012151657.1:1555-2986 GCF_000956105.1 Propithecus coquereli
TAGTTATGAGAAAACCGACTATTACTTAGTTTCATATATTGCCATTGAAAATATTTTTCTTAAAAAACTTTCTAACGCTGACCAACAAATATCTTAGGTGTAGCTTTTTTTTTTTTTTTATGAGAAAAGCCATGTTGCATGTGCACAAACCACTTTCTAATGTTCTTTAACCTTATGCCATTTAGACTCGCCTCTCCAGAGAAATGTATTTCAGTAAGTGGCCCATTAACATTACATAGAGGAAGAGCTTCATTTTTTTCCATATCCACTGAACCTCCTGTTAGACATCCCTGGAGTTTGTACTGATAGAACAACCATGAAGCTCTTCAGCAAATGGTAATTTCAAATCAGTGACAGTTTCAATGCTCAATCATCCAACCCAAGCTCACAGAAGACATTGTTTACACAGTGGTAATCAACAGAGTAAATTTAGAATATCCTAGAATAAATTATGATAAATTTCCTGCTTTACAATGATAACTTAATGGATCAGACACGGACAATCGCCTACAAAGAGGATGAATTGATGAGCCTTCTTTTCAGTGAGCAATTGTGATAGAACTTTTTGCAGTTGTAAAATTCAAATTGGATATGTTTGACCAGTTTTCTTTTAATTCAGAGCTCATGTTTTAAAAGTAAATAATAATCGTGACATTTCGTCGGTCCAGGAATAAACTCTTTACAACAAGAGAGTAGCAAGGTCTTGCTGGAAAGATGATGCCTCTCTTGATGTTCTTCCTTCCAACGGAGAGACATACTGATTTCCAGAAACAAAATCCTGAGGAGTGTGCCAGATAAGCAATTTCTAGGGTCATTTTTCTCTCTGGTTAGAATGACTGGCTAACATCCCTGCAAATCTATCAAAGCAATTTTTTTGTGCGCCCTCTTTCTTGGGATCTCATTTCCACATGTGAGACTGAGTGGTCTGTATGGAATCCATCGTTCACCCTTGACTGCAAAATCTGTCCCGGCAGCCTCTAGTGAACAAAATAGCAGCCTAACAGATCTAGTTCATTTCCGTTTCCATTCGTCTCTGACCCTTGTCAATTCCCGTCACTTCAGCTCAACAACTTCATTTTCCCTCTCGTGCCTTTATTCATTCGACCATAGATTACATTTCTCAAAGTGTACATTTTCCACAGCTGAGTTTTTTTTTTTTTAAAGATTGAGATGATGGAGTAGTGTTTTTCTTGTTTTCAGTTCTTAGTACTCCAAATCCTGGTTGTTGGAACAGAAACTGAAGGTGATGAAATCAATATTAATGAAACATATCTGCCGTAATAACACATACATTCATCCAGTTTGGGAATTACTGCCTTTGCTACTTTTTCCCAGAGCTCCATGAGTGTGAGATGTTCTCTCTCTCTGTCTGTGTGTGTGTGTGTTACTGGGGCAGCAGTTTAACATCTTGTTTTTTCTAAATTAATTAAT
>NW_012151657.1:3918-4242 GCF_000956105.1 Propithecus coquereli
CCATAGATTTTGGTAGCTTGTGTCCCCTTTGTTGTTCAGTTTGACGAATCTTTTGATTTTCATCTTAATTTCATCATTGACCTAAGGATTGTTCGGCAGCAGGTTGTTTGATTTCTGTGATTTTGTGTAGAATTTCATGTTTCCCTTGGAATTGAATAAAACCAGAAATCAATTCCAGCAAAATTTTTCTATGGTTCAAGATATTCTCCTTTCTTCTGTAAAACAATATGGTGCTACATTCAGGTCTGACAAGCCCGTTTGCCACATTAATGATATTTTATTTATTTAAAAACTGACGATAATGAAAAATTTTCAGGGTAAAAA
>NW_012151658.1:0-353 GCF_000956105.1 Propithecus coquereli
CGGATTTTCCGCTCGGCTCCCTGTAGGTCAAGAGAAGGCACGATATGCTTCTGTTTGACTGATCCTCTTTAGAATATTTAACTCTTACCCTGACCAATGCAGGAAAATCTCTCTTCTCTGGAAATGTACCTCCGTCATTTAGTATTAATATATTCATGGGGCTTATCAGAGCAGTTTCCTCTAAAAAGCCTATTCTTAAAAGTTAATTTAACTATATGAAATCACAGGGAAAAACATTTATTTGAAAACAGAGCAAAATTCCTTTCATTAATGGATATAGCCAGGTTAAATTAAAAGCTGAGAAAACCTGCTAATGTTACTACACTGCCTGCAGACACGAGGGCCTTTCCCCT
>NW_012151658.1:2801-3103 GCF_000956105.1 Propithecus coquereli
CAGAAAAAAAAGGACACATGATATACAGAAGAACAAAGAGAGGATGACGGCAGACTTCTCAGAGAAACTGTGTCAGCTGGAAGACAGTGGAATGGCACCTTCCAAGTGCTAAAGGAAAACAGTCAACCTAGAATTTTATACCCAGCAGAAAGATCTTTCAAAATAGATGGTGACAGCCCGGGCGCGGTGGCTCACGCCTGTAATCCGAGCACTCTGGGAGGCCGAGTTGGGCGGACTGTTGGAGCTCAGGAGTTCAAGACCAGTCTGAGCAAGAGCGAGACCCCGTCTCTACTAAAAATAGA
>NW_012151658.1:6068-6650 GCF_000956105.1 Propithecus coquereli
CTAAGTCATGCTGACATCCTCTGATACAGCAACATTCAAAGTGTGATCTGTCGGCCAGTATCAGCCCACAACTGTTAAGGTCTGGGGAAGGATACATCTGAAACTAAGTAAGCATCTGGAAAGCAATTAGATAGAACAATTTTGTATCTACTGAATCAAAAAAACAGGCCAGGTGTCATCACACCTGTTATCCTAGGACTCTGGGAGGCCAAGGCTAGAGGATTGCTTGAGGTCAAGAGTTCGAGACCAGCCTGAGAAAAAGTGAGACCCGGGCTCTACTAAAAATAGAAAAATTAGCCAGGTGAGGTGGCGGATGCCTGTAGTCCCAGTTACTCAGGAGGCTGAGGCAGGAGGATCGCTTGAGCCCAGGAGTGTGAAGTTGCTGTGAGCTATGATCACACCATTGCACTCCAGCACAGATAACAGAGAGAGACCCTATCGCAAAATAAATAAATAAATAAATAAAGATTTAAAAATAAATAATTGGGGCTTGTGGTCTGTATGACTTCATGCACCATTTTGCGTTTCTAGCAATTCATCTGAATTTTCATTGTATTTTACAGAAGTTCGTGACAGACTAGA
>NW_012151658.1:9485-9808 GCF_000956105.1 Propithecus coquereli
AGCTGGGACGAGTTTACCAGGTGCTGGCCATCTGCCCTGATGTCATTTTCCAAAGTTACCAGCAGCATAGCTTTCTCTGCAGCTGACTCACAACTCAGTACAAACTCTCTGGGAATTCACCTATGTTTATGTGGATACCATCTCTTAGGATAACCTATAATACCCTATATCCTAATATTTCAGAACTTATGAAATCAGTGTTCCTCTAATCCACACTTTTACGATTATATGATTCCAGTGAAGCTCTCTCAATCCCTGTCTATCCAGACTAAAAAGTCTTAATTTTTTTTCCAGTTTGTCCTTTTGGTTATATAATCATACTG
>NW_012151659.1:0-999 GCF_000956105.1 Propithecus coquereli
AGGCTAAGGTTTTAATAGTCTTTTGTAACCATTCCTAAAATTTTTAACTCCTTAGAATATGTTCAAGTTAAATTAAACCCAGATGTGTTTGTCCAATTATAATAACTGCATGGCACACTGTTGACCCATTTTAATTAATTATGCTTTGGAATAAAACTGCATGTCAGAGACAGAGTTCCAGTTTTCCCCCTTAGATAAGTCTTATAGTTTACTTCATATCTTAGGAAGCAACAAAAATAAATATAAGGCAATAATAATGGTTATGACTTATCCAGCAGTTTCACTCTTATCT
This sequence comes from Propithecus coquereli, assembly GCF_000956105.1. NCBI lineage: Eukaryota > Metazoa > Chordata > Mammalia > Primates > Indriidae > Propithecus > Propithecus coquereli. Next base: position 293 of record NW_012151659.1, read on the forward strand.
TTTAAAGTTCAATAATACTTCACTTCCTTATGAAGTCTTACCAAGATGCCGAAATAACCCAGCACAATTATCCACCTGATTCTCTTTCAAATGTATATTAATTCTAATTAACATTTCTATCATCTCTCCTAGATGGGCAGACTCTTTTTTGAATGTCATATCAATTCTAAACAATTGTAATATAATTTCACTGCAAGGAGTGACCATCCAATAACTGATACTGGTTTTTATCTCAACCAAGATTTGCAAACACATAATTTGCGGACCTCATCAGCCTTTTCTTTAGCAACTCCTAGTCTTCACTTTATCCACCTCTGCCTTCTGGTTCCCTATCTTTAAGATTAGGCCACATGTGCTTAACATCCCTGCTTGTATCTGACATCCTGGTTACTACCTCTTAGGTGTGTAGTTCTCTACAACCAGATCAGGTTATACAAGATAACTGTGTACTAGATTGTATATCTATGCTTGTGTCTGCCTTGCTTCTACTGTTAGACCAAAAGTATCTTTAATTCAAGGACTCACTTCCCCACTGTGCCTCGTGCTATACTCACAAATCCTAAATCAATGCATGAAGACCATACCTCTTTCATTCCTCTATGTTTTACCCATTGTGTGACATCATTCTCTAAGATGCCTTGTTTGCATAGACAAGCCATAAACAATATTAGGTAAATAAAGCAATTTCTTACATTTTACAGCACTTA
>NW_012151659.1:4579-4916 GCF_000956105.1 Propithecus coquereli
TTCACTACTACACAGCTCTGACACACAGAAGATAGATTTTTGTCAAGGTTTAGAAATAATAACATAGGTAATGGAGTAGAACATGATCGAAGACAACAATTGTCAGGGTTAAGAGAATGAGTTAATGAGTATATTTAGATGTCATTAATAATTACAAATAATTGCAAACACAAGCTTTCGAACATTACTTTATATCACTACTTCCCATTTGAGATGTTAATCTGTAAGGGAACTTGGAGCCGTGTAGTCTATGTGGCAGGGTCTCACTCGTTAAGGTTCTAGCTGCTTGGCTTGGGTAGAGCCCAGACTGGTTATCTATAGATTGAAGTATGCTACT
>NW_012151659.1:7766-8906 GCF_000956105.1 Propithecus coquereli
ATTAGTAGATTTAAGGAGAAAAATTACATGGTCATTGCTATAGTCCCTGAAAATGCATTTGATGAAGTTGAATGAACTTTCTTGATAAAACACTAAATAAAATAAAAACTTAAAAGGATGAAATCCTGTCATTCTCGGCAACATGTATGGAACTGGAAGACATTATGTTAAGTGAAATAAGTCAGGAATAGAAAGTTAAACACTGCATGTTCTCACTCATATGTGGAAACTATTAATAAAAAAAGTTGATCTCATAGAAGTAAAAAGATGAACAGGGTATACTGGAAGCTGGGAAGGGTAGGAGAAAGGGAAAGATAGGGAGAGATTTGTTAATGGATACAAAATTATAGCTAGACAGGAGGAATAAGTTCTAGAGTGTTATACCACTGCAAGATAACTATAGTTAACAATAGTATATTATACAGTTTCAAATAACTAGAAGGATATTGAACATTCCTAACACAAAGATATGATAAATGATTGAGATGATGGATATGCTAATTACCCTGATCTGATCATCATACATTATATGTATAGAAACATCACTGATTACCCCATAAGTATGTACAATTATTGTGTCATTTAAAACTTAAAATTAAAAAGTATAAAAAGTGTAAAAATAAAAATAAATAGATAATGCCTTTACATGAGAAAATATATTCATTTTGGCTTTCCAAAGCCCACACCAGGCATGACAGGGAAGTACTGGAAAATCATCTTCATTAAAGCACAGGGAGGGCACCATGTCCAGGCTCAGCACAGGGTTTTTACATTGTGCTGAATGTACCAGCTCTAACGTATGACTCACTCCTTTACCTCCTTCAAGTCTTTGCTCAAAATTTATTTTCTCAAAAATGGATATCCTGATCAGCCCATCTAAAATTGTAAACTTCCCCTTATTGTGGAAGCCCCCAATGCCCTTATCTTACTCTGAGTTTTTTTTCTTATCATTTATTATATTCAGCATATTATAAATTTTACTTATTTATTATGCTTATTACTTTTTGCATGTCTCCTCTGCTGCTATAGAAGTGTCAAGAGAGGAATTTTGTCTAACCTATTCCAAGAGCCCAGAACAGTGCCTTGTCCATAATAGGTCAATCAATATTTGTGAAATGGCTAAGTAAAATAGTGAAAGCA
>NW_012151659.1:10521-11062 GCF_000956105.1 Propithecus coquereli
TGTTATGAACATAGACTTCAGAGATCATTTATTCCTGTATTTGTTGTCTGCATGACCTTGGACCAAGTGCCTTAGTTTCCTCACGTGTAGAAAGGCGATAATACAAACTTCATGAATTTGCTGTGAGGATTTAGTGAATTCCTGTACATAAGCTCTGAGCCTGGCACATAGTAAGACTTATAGAACTATTAAATCTCTCCACTACTACTACTGCTACTACTACATTGACTACTAAGACTTCCCAATGGCGTGAATTTTCACTGGGTTCTGAACTCTGGCGCATTTTAGTGGACACTGTGATTATCAATCTTGCATAAAGGGTCTAGGGTGGAACATCATCTTCAGTCAGTTCAAGTAGCAACTGTACCTTTGCTATTTAAGCACTCAATCATAAATTTATGCTAATTTCTGCCTTCGAATTAAAACTTCTCTGATTAAACACACTGACTTTCTGCTTAATAATTCTTTCACTCTTTAATTCAAATATAATGTTCATTGTGCATAAAAGAGTCATTAGTATTTTTAGCACATTTATACTAAA
>NW_012151660.1:0-1845 GCF_000956105.1 Propithecus coquereli
TTATGTAAGTAGTATTATCTACATTTTTATATTAGAAAATTAAAAGATACCATTGTAGTATCATAAATTCTAAAAGCTCTGAACTAATTTTACCACTTGCTCCATGATTTTGAATAAGTTACCTAACTTACATGAGCCTCAGTTTTCCTATCTGAAAAATAGAGATATTAATAACTATCTGGGAGATGTTACAAAGAGTATCATAATCCATATAAAATGCATATGGCCTGATACATAGACCACACACAAGAAATGTCACCTATTGTCATTAGTCATTAAGGTTCTGAGTTTAATAAAAGCAGGAAGAATGTCTCAGTGTAAACATGGCACTTAGCTCAATGGATGGCAGAGCAAGGATTCAGTATATATTTGCTCAACCAAATAATAACGACATGAATGACAGAGGTTAAAATGACTGCTTCGGGGTCACATAATTGCTAAATAACAATGTCAAGACCCAACCTTCCTGTCTTCCAACAAGTCTGATGTTCCTCATCCTGACTACACTGGTCCTCTGGCCTTCCCAAGTGAGCAATGGGGTAAGGTCAAGGATTTATGTCACTGTTGTGCAAGTGCTGCCTGACAAGGGCCTATACTCATGAATGTGGAATTGCAAACCATTGGCTCTAAATAAGAAAAAATGCACTGGACCCAGCTGGCCAACTTCGGCTTTGTCCTTATCATCCTGTCTCTCCCTCCTTGATGCCCTAGTGCTGGGACCTGTACACGCAGGTATAATATTTATATTCTCCTGAAACAACAGCAAGGCCACTCAGATGGTCATTTCTCATTTAAAGATGCTGTCTCTGCATGTCCCTCTGCCTAAGGAGTGTGCTTGGTTTTTGTTTGTTTATAACTGACACATAATAATCACACAGTGTAATGTTCAATGTAAGCATACATAGTATAATGATCAAACCAGGTTAGGTGGCTTATTCATCAAGTTAAACATTTATCATTTCTTGTGAGTCTGGAGTGTATCTGGAAGGTGAATAGATAGCATGTTCTGGTCGAAGCACAAAGGGAGAAGGGTTGTGTAATTGTAATTGTGCTGTCATACGAGGTTAGCAAATCCCCATCCTACTCTCCTAACCCCTCAATCACCACCTCTACCTCCTCCTTCTACTCTACGTCCTAACAGAGAATACACACCTTTTAACTAACCTAATGCCTTTCAATCACTTCTGAAAAGAAAAACACAGTTTTCTAAGCTCTTCAGTTCATGCTTTGTGTCAAATCTGCATTGAACAGTAACCACTCATCAATGTTAATTTATTGGTAGCTCAAGACCTAATTTTTTTGTAGCCATGCTGAATCATGCAACAAAGATTATAGTACTTCTAATTCCATTTAAATGCGATCATCATTTCAGGGGAAAAAAGAAAAAAAAACAAGACGATGACAGAATCAATGTTCAGAATGCAAGAAACTTTAACACCAATAAAAAAAAACCTTGTTTGTGAATGAGAATCCTGAAATAGGAAAACTCTTAGGGACCTTAGAAATAATCTGATCTAACACCTTCAATTTATCATCATGAAAATTGAGGCCAGAGAGAGACAAGAGACTTGTCCAGAGTCATGTATCTTCCTTCCCTATAGCTAGTCATTTCATCTGCCTGGCCTGCCCGTCACAGATGTGTTTATAAACGAATCCTAATCTGCACACCAGGAAGCTCTATTTAATAAAATTCTCAAGTGGCAAGTGGGCAGGGCTTCTAGAGTTGATTAGAAGATACAGGATGGCCCAGGAATTGCCCCTTTGCTGCCTCCTGGAGAGATGCTGTAGCCCAGGAGAGCACAGGGAGAGGGGAATTCGCCGGTTCAGGGAGTATGGGGAGAACAA
>NW_012151660.1:3005-3470 GCF_000956105.1 Propithecus coquereli
ATAAGTGCACATATAAGAATAACATTTATTGGATGTCGGGTAGGAGGGGTGGGGGAGGAAGGGACTGGTATATGCATACGCAAAGAGTGCAATGCACACCATCTGGGGGATAGATGCACTTGAAGCTCAGACTTGGGGGGGGGGTGGCAAGGGCAACATACATAACCTAAACATCTTAGGCAGCCAGCCCTAGGCAACCACTAATCTATTTTATGTCTCTATAATTTACCTATTCTGGACAGTTTATATCAATGTAATCATACAATATGTGGTCCTGTATAAGTGGCTTCTTTCGCTTAGATAACGGTTCATAGATATTGAAGCATGTGACAGCGCTTCATTTTTATTACCAAATAATAATCCACTATGCGCATATACCACATTTGATGTATCCATTCATTAGATGATGGACATTTGGGTTGTTTCCACATTGGGTGTTATGAATAATGATGTTTGAATATTTGT
>NW_012151660.1:3520-3861 GCF_000956105.1 Propithecus coquereli
ATTAAAAAAAAAGAAACCCTGCTGATTTTAACCATAATTCCCCAAACTTTCATTCCCCCCAGCCCTAGGCAACCACTAATCTATTTTATGTCTCTATAGATTTACCTATTCTGGACAGTTTATATCAATGTAATCATACAACATGTGGTCCTGTATAAGTGACTTCTTTCGCTTAGATAATGGTTCGTAGATGTTGAAGCATGTGATAGCGCTTCATTTTTATTACCAAATAATAATCCACTATGTGCATATACCACATTTGATGTATCCATTCATTAGATGATGGACATTTGGGTTGTTTCCACATTGGGTGTTATGAATAATGATGTTTGAATATTTGT
>NW_012151660.1:9768-10091 GCF_000956105.1 Propithecus coquereli
AACTTGTCTCTGCTCCATTACATCTGGAAATTCAGCTGAGAAGACTGGAATGGCTAGGGGTGACTCAAATCTTAGGGCCTAAAATCATCTGGAGGCTTCTTTGCTCAATGCCTTATACATGGGCTAGAATGACATGAATGGCTGGGGGCTCCCTGGGCACCCCCCTCTCTATATATATGTATGTGTGTGTGTATGTGTGTGTGTGTGTGTATATGTGTATATATATATACATAAACAGAGACTCAGAGGCTCAGAGCTCTCGAAGTGGCACCTCCAGCCATAGTTCATTTGGGTGTTGGTCTCAGGAAGCACTATTAGGGGCT
>NW_012151661.1:0-310 GCF_000956105.1 Propithecus coquereli
GAGACTCTGTCTCAAAAAAAAAAAAAAAAAAAGATCCCGGATGCCGGGACCTCAGGACTGCCCCACGGGGAAATTCCAAGAAAGGAGGAATGGGAGCTTGGAATGCTGGAGAAGGAAAAGGGAGAAAGTCGCTTCTGTGAATCGTGCACTGAGACTCACCTGTGCGAGTGAAAACAATAAAGCATGAGGCTCCATCCACAATAAAGGCAAATACGGTATTTAAAACCAGTTGAACGTTCTTCGTGCAGGAAGGCAGGGCAGGCTTCCAGGTGGGAATAGATCTGTGGACAAATTTTCTAGGCTGTGATTC
>NW_012151661.1:1341-3078 GCF_000956105.1 Propithecus coquereli
GAAATAACAAAGATCAGAGTAGTGGATGAAAGCGACAACAGGAAAACAATAAAGAAAAACAAGGAAACGAAAATCTAGTTCTTCACAAAAATATAGATAGACAAATCTCTGGCAAGATTCACAAAGATAAAACAAGAGAAGAAGATTCAAATCACCAATGTCGGGAATAAACAGAGGTGTCACTACAAATCCTGCAGCCGTTTGAAAGGTAGCCAGGGAAGACCACAGACCACTTTACACTCAGATCTGACCGTGCAGAAGAAACGGATCAATTCCTCAAAAACCACGAAACTACCCAAACCCAACAAATACGAAATACACAACTCGAATAGTCCTATAACAATTAAAGAAATTGAATTTAAAATTTAAAAGAGATCTCCAGGTGCCGAAAGTTTTCTTGGAGAATTCTACCACAAATTTACAAAGAATTAACACCAACAGAAGAGAAGAGAACACTTTCCAACTCATTTTATGAGGCTGAGCCTGATACCCAAACCAGACAAAGACCACACACAAAAATAAAACTACAGACCAATATCTCTCAAGAGCTTAACACAGGAATTGTCAAGGAAATATGAGCAAATCAAATTCGGCAATGTGTAAAAGGAATTATGCGCCACGAGCAGTTGGGATTTATTCTAAGTATGTAAGGCTGGTTCAATATTATAACGTCAACCCACGTAATGCACCTACCAACAGGCTAAAGAAGAAAAGCCACATAATCATAGCAACTGATGTGGAGAAAGCATTTGACAAAATTCAACACCTATTAGTGATAAAAACGCTCAGGAAACTAGAACAAAGGAGAATTTCCTCAACTTCATAAAGAGCATCTATAAAAAAACCTATATCTTATATCATACTTAATGATAAAAGACTCAAAGTTTCCCTCTACAACTGGGAACAAGGCAGTATCCATTCTCACCTCTCTTATTCAACATGGTCTTGGAAGTTCTACCCTTGCAGTAAGTCAAGAAAAAGAAATAAAAGATACACAGATTAGAAGGAAAGAAATCAACCGTCCCTAGTTAGAGATAACACGATAGTCTATATAGAGAATCCCAAGGATTCTAGAACTAATAAGTGAGTTTAGCAAAGTTGCAGTATACAAGATCAGCACACAAAAATCAACCTCATTTCTGTACACTAACAAAGAATGTGTGAAAACAAATTAAACATACAGTATCATTTATAATCACTCCAAAAATAATGAAATTCTTGGGTCTAAAGGTAACAAACCATGTACAGGACTCCACATACACAGATGTCAACTCTTCGCAAACTCTGCAGGTTTAGCGCAGTTCCTATCAAAATTCTAGGGAGAATTTTTGTAGACGTAGACAATCCTATTTTTCCATAAACGTATGTAGAAAGGCACAGGCCCTCGAACAGCAAAAACGATTTTGGGAAGGAAGGACAGGTGAGAGGAAGCACGCTGTCTGAAATCAAAGCTTAGTAACCTGGACAGTGCGGTGTTGTCAGAGGGTCAGACCGACCGGGGGATCCAGAAACGCTCACCCTGAGACGCCCTCCAGCCTTCGACCCAGGAGGAAAAGCAACTCCTTGGAGGAACGACAGCCTTTTCGACAGCCGGAGAAATTGGACATCCACAGGCAAAAGTAGTGAATCTTGACCTAAATCTCACAACTTGCATAAAAATTAACTCAAAATGGATCATGGATGTAAATGTGAAGCTATAAATCTTTTTTTTTTTTTTTTTTTTGAGACAGAGTCTCA
>NW_012151661.1:13064-14962 GCF_000956105.1 Propithecus coquereli
CGACAAAATACAAAAATAATCTTCTAAAATGTATTACAGATTTAGCCAAAAAGCAAGAACTTCTCAAGTCAAAACATTTAGAGAACATGGAAACCCAAAAGACAAGCCAAGAACAGATGCCAGCATTTGGCCTGAGGAAATCTGCCAAAAAAGGTGAACTTGAACTTGAGTTTCATGACTTCCTGGGGGGCAGTGGACAGACATCGAAACCCATGACAGGCCCAAATCCCTGCAGGAGATGCCCATAAAGCTGCGACCCCAACTGGCTACGCCCTTAAAGTGAGGTGAATTGGAAATGAACCTGCCTCTCTCAAGGGGATTACAGAGAAACTCAGCTGCCTCGAACCCCAGTGCTGAGAGGTGACAGTCGGAAAAACCCACCGAGAATTTACAAACAGAAGCCACTGGTCTTCATGTAGATTTTCAGGCTCAATTCACAAGATCTGGGTGGTCTAAAATCCTCAAGATGGCAATTTAATTTTCAATGAGACAGAGTGGTGTTGCCCAGGCGCCTAGAAGAGGCAAGCCAGATTCTCAGTGGAGGAACTCACAAATAATATTCCAAGGGAAATGTAATGCACACAGTCAAAAATAACTAAGCACACATAAACCAGAACCCAAATTGAGAGCCCAGAAACACACTGCATGATATGTATACTTGATGTATGCTTGGTCAGTGAGGAATGAGCTGACTACATAGGTAACTACATAGGTAAATATATAACTACATAGGTAAATATATAACTACATAGGCAAATATAAAAGTTAGTATTAACGTATTTTGTTTAGCAATCCCTCCTTAGTTCATTCAGGCTGTGGGTTAGTCTATTGTGCATTGCTATAAAGGAATACCCAAGGCTTGGTAATTTATAAGGAAAAGAGGTTTATTTGGCGTATGGTTCTGCAGGCTGTACAAGAAGCGTGGCCCAGCATCTGCTTCTGGTGAGAGCCTCAGGGAGTTTCCAGTTAAGGGAGAAGGTGGAAGCTGAAGCAGCCCAGTCACATGGCGAGAGAGGGGGCAGCGGGGAGGGAGGTGCCAGGCTCTTTTAAACAACCAGCTCTCCTGAGAACTCACTCATTATCTGGGGAAGGCACCAAGCCATTCATGAGGGATCCGCCCCCAGGACCAAAACACCTCCCACCAGGCCCCACCTCCAACATGAGGATCAAATTTCAACATGAGATTTGGAGCAAAGACATCTAAACCACGTCAAGCGGCTACGTCAACATACTGTAGACTGGGAGCTTCTCTAGGGCAGGAGAGAGAGTGCAGAGCGAGAGCTCAGAGCACAGCCCCTGGCACCCGCATGGTTAACGCCTCCCACTGCACCGGCCAGGCCTTCTCCTTCATTCATTCCACAAATACACACTGAGGGCCCACTGTGTGTCAGTCCCTGTTCTGGGCTGTCTGAGTTTGGGCTGCTATGACAAGACACCGTAGAGTAGGCGGCCGAAACAACAAACATTTATATCTCACAGTTCCGGAGGCTGGGAACTCTAAGATCAAGTTCAGACTGGTGAAGCCCCACTTCCTTGTTTGCAGATAACTTCTGCTGTTGACCCCTCACATGGTAGAGAGCAGACAGAGAGGGAGCAAGTTCTCTGGTGGCTCTTCCTCTAGGGCACTAATTCCATCATGAGCCGTCCATCCTTATGACCTAATCACCTGCCAAAGACCCCGCCTCCTAATACCATCCCATTGGGGATTAGGATTCCAACATATGAATTTGGGGGAACATAAGCATGCAGTCCCTAACACCCCCTTTTCCCTAAATGACGTAAAAGACAACTACATAAAATAGTAATTATAAATCTACGTCAAAGAACACACAATATATAAAAATGTAATTTGTGATAGTAACAACATAAAGGTGGTAGAGCTATATGGGAGAAAAGTT
>NW_012151661.1:16562-16919 GCF_000956105.1 Propithecus coquereli
TAAATAAATGTAAAAGGGTTAAAATCATACAAAGTATCTTCTCCAACTACAATGGAAAGAAATTACAAATCAATAACAGAAAGAAATTTGAAAAATGCATAATTATGTGGAAATTAAACACACTCCTTCATAACCAATGGGTTAAAGAAGAAACCAAAATGGAAATTATAAGATACTTTGAGACAAATAAAAATGAAGACCCAACGTAGCAAAACTTACGGGATGAAGCTAAAGCATGCCTAGAAGGAAATTTAAGGTTTTAAATATCTGTATTAAGAAAGAAGAAAGATCTCAAACAAGTAACCCAAACTTCCACCTTAAGATATTGGAAAAGGAAGAGTAGACTAAACCCAAACC
>NW_012151662.1:0-1446 GCF_000956105.1 Propithecus coquereli
AAAATATTATATGGGTACAAATGTTTTTGGTTACATGGATGACTTTTTTTATGCTTGAGTCAGGGTTCTAAGTGTGTCCATTACTCGAATAGTGTTCATTGTACCTGTTAGGAAGGTTTTTACCCATTCCCTCCTTCTCCCTTCCCCCTGCTTGATTTCCACTGAGTTTTACTTCCCTCTGTGCACATGTATGCTCGACGGTTAGTTCCAATTTAATACACGTGATATTTGTTTTTCCATTCTTTAGATACTTCACTTAGGATAATGGTCTCCAGTTCCATCCAAATTGTTGCAAAAAGCATTAATTGATCCTTCTTAATGGCTGAGCAGTATTCCATAGTATACATATAACATATTCTACTATTCCACTCATGAATTGATGGGCACTTGGGTTGATGCCACATCTTTGTGATTGTGAATTGTGTGATAAATTGTAAAATAAACATCCAAGTGCAGGTGTCTTTTTGATAAAATGACTTCTTTTCCTTTGCCACATCTTTGTGATTGTGAATTGTGTGATAAATTGTAAAATAAACATCCAAGTGCAGGTGTCTTTTTGATAAAATGACTTCTTTTCCTTTGCCACATCTTTGTGATTGTGAATTGTGTGATAAATTGTAAAATAAACATCCAAGTGCAGGTGTCTTTTTGATAAAATGACTTCTTTTCCTTTGCCACATCTTTGTGATTGTGAATTGTGTGATAAATTGTAAAATAAACATCCAAGTGCAGGTGTCTTTTTGATAAAATGACTTCTTTTCCTTTGCCACATCTTTGTGATTGTGAATTGTGTGATAAATTGTAAAATAAACATCCAAGTGCAGGTGTCTTTTTGATAAAATGACTTCTTTTCCTTTGCCACATCTTTGTGATTGTGAATTGTGTGATAAATTGTAAAATAAACATCCAAGTGCAGGTGTCTTTTTGATAAAATGACTTCTTTTCCTTTGCCACATCTTTGTGATTGTGAATTGTGTGATAAATTGTAAAATAAACATCCAAGTGCAGGTGTCTTTTTGATAAAATGACTTCTTTTCCTTTGCCACATCTTTGTGATTGTGAATTGTGTGATAAATTGTAAAATAAACATCCAAGTGCAGGTGTCTTTTTGATAAAATGACTTCTTTTCCAGTGGGATTGCTGGATCAAATGGTAGGTCTACTTTTAGTTCTTTGAGGAATTTCCATACTGTTTTCCACAGAGGTTGTACTAATTTGCAGTCCTGCCAACAGTGTATAAGCATTCCTTCCTTTCTGCATCCAAACCAGCTTCTATTGTTTTGGGACTTTCTAATAAAAGCCATTCTTACTAGGGTGAGGTGATATTTCATTGTGGTTTTAATTGGAATTTTTCTGATGATTAGTGATGATGAGCAATTTTTCATGTTTATTGGCCATTTGTCTATCTTCTTTTGAGAAACTTCTGTTGATGTCCTTTGCCCACTTT
>NW_012151662.1:2952-3271 GCF_000956105.1 Propithecus coquereli
GCAATAATCTCTGGGTATGAAGACTTCTAACTGGTACTTTACAGGTACACAAGGTGATTTTTAATGTACACTAAAGTTTTGAGAACAACTAAACTAGAGGTTGAACCTATTGTGATATATTTTTCTCATATTATTAAATGTTCTGAAATTGTACCATTTTTTACATATCAACTAGTGCTATTCCTAGTAATAGTAATACTAGAAAAAAGTTATACAATGCACAAGCACTTTTCTGAGTGCTTTAAATACATTAACTCATTTAATTCTCACAAAAAGGAACTGTGGTGTTATTATCAGCTCCATTTTATAGATGAAAAAA
>NW_012151662.1:5987-6507 GCF_000956105.1 Propithecus coquereli
CAAACTCCTGGCTTCAAGCAATCCTCCTCGTTGGCCTCCCAAAGCACTGGGATTACAAGCATGAGCCACCATGCATGGCCTAAACCTAAAAACTGACACCTGGTCAAAACTCTATTTTCATTTTGGATTATACCCCTTAAGGGATATTGAACTAAAACCTACATTTAAATACTTGTTAATTCCAAAAACAACTATAAATTTTAGTCTCGAAAAAATCTTCAAGTTTTAATTCTTATTTATCCATTAGCCAAACATTTCAATGGTTTAAATATAATTTGGAAACATAAATAATTCTAAACTTTGATGTGTTAAATAATCAAATATATTGTGTCATTTTAGGAGCAAGTCCTGAGAAATGGCTTCTAATAAGTACCCTCAGTTTAAAACTAGGAATATTTCTTCTTGACACAATTCTCAAATAAACCCATAAGAAAAAAATCCATGTATTTCTAGTTTATTGATGGAATTAGTAGGATGCGATTAACTAATTCTTTTAAAATATAAGGATCTTCTCCTAGAT
>NW_012151662.1:6557-7010 GCF_000956105.1 Propithecus coquereli
CTTAAATTATTTCTCACTTCACATTTGACTATTCTTTAGTAATTCTGAGATCTGCTAATAATAATAAATTAAACTTTAATTACATGATCAAAATATATTAATACGTTTTTTCCTATTCTCAGCCTGTAATAAATGACAGAATAACTCAATGTAGTAATGTGTTTTATTTTCCTTAGCTTTCTGTTAGCATAGACACTGCAACTGAGATAGAAAAAGATGCCACATAAGTTGTTGGTTTTTTTAATAACTTTACTTTGTTATTAATTTTAGAACAATATTTGTGTAATAAAGTCTTCTGAAATAAGTAAAAGTAATTGTCTCTTGAAAGAATTATTTTGTTTACTACATATATGCCTAAAACTACATGTAGGTATTTTCAGAGGAAAATATAGGCTCATTAAAATAAAACCTATTGAAATATAAGGCAAAGGCATGACAAACTGGAATAATAAC
>NW_012151663.1:0-10489 GCF_000956105.1 Propithecus coquereli
TAGAACCCACCTCCCGGGGTCATTGTCAGAATAAATGACTTCGTCCAAGTAAAGCCACTTAGATAAATGTCAGCTCCACAGCAAGCCCTGGACAGGGCTAGCCTTGATGACGGTGGCATGAGGGCAATGATGGGACAGGCTCCGGGGGCCAGCTACCCGCCTGGGTCACGTAGCCGGGATTTAAACCCAGGCCCCTCTGTGTCCTAAACTCACTCTCGTCCCCCATGCTTGCGGCATCCACTCCGAGCCCCGCGTTCCGTGGAGAAGGCAAAACTGAGCCTGGAGAGGGACAGCAACTTCCCCAAGAGCACACAGCAGCAAGGCAGGAGGATGTGTGGGACAGTGCCCTGCATGGGTGACACACAGCTGCGGTTGGGAGGACCAGCACAGATACAACTCGCAAGGCACTTCCCCTCCCTGGGTCTCAGTTTCCTCATCTATAAAATGGGCGAATGGCTGGATTCGAAGGGTTCTAAGGCACCTCTGGTTCTACATTTGAGTGATATTTTATTGGTAGAAGGGACCAGAAAGCTCAGCCAGTTGAAACTGGTGGTCCCAGAGCTGTGTGTGACGCACAAACACATTGTGTTTGGCCTGCAGAGTGTTTTAGAAAACGGACATTTGAACTTGTTTGCATGCGTTGCTGTCTCCAGTTTGCCACAGGCTGCTCCACTCCCTATAGTCTCACACCAGGTCTGCTCACAGCCTTATCTCCCTGGTCCCTGATCTGGTCCAAACCCCTCATTGTTCAGAAAATAATAATAATTATTATTGCTCTTAGGGATAAATTTATTGAGTTCTTCCCATGTGTCAGACACTGTTTTAAGCCCATTTATATAAACTGACTCATTTAACTGCAGGTAGCATTACAACCCCATTTTACAGACGAAGGACATGAGGCCCAGGGCAGCTAAGTAACTTGTCCAACACCCCACAGCAGGACTGAGGCTGGAGATGGAGCATAATTTACTGAAGTTGGCAAAACCCGTTCTCCTCGTTTACCGTCTAGCGCTCTGTGTGACACCGAGACCCAGCCGCGTTATTTGCGGGGCTCCCTCTGGCCCTGCCCTGGGAGGACAGGCGGGAGGAGGGAGAAGAGGTGCGCCCCCATCTCCACGCTCGCTCGCTTTCCACCAGAAGGTGACCACCCCCAGCCCGCCTCCCGGGGGTCCCACAGCCTAGCGCTGCAGAGGATGAAACGGCGGCGAGTTAAAGCGGAAACCCACAGCGTTCTCTTCACAGTCCCCTCCGCCTCTTGAGGAGGAAGGCGAGAGTGTTCGCAGGAGCTTTCAAGTTGTCGGGGAACAGAAATGAGAGCTTTCGTGGCTCTTCCTCTGCCTTCGAGGCCCTCGAGCAAAGTGCTATTATTAGCATTGCCTGCACCATCATCCAAACAGGCTTCCCCTCGAAGAAGTAATTAAATGCATCACTCTATGCAAAATAAAAGCATGGATCCGCATGTGCGGCCCCGATACCATCCCATCCATATCGGCAATTTTTACAGCTGGGAAGCTTTGTGGCCGCACCCCACCCGGAGAAGGCAATTTGCCCCGGCGGAGGGTCGATGGAGGCAGAGGGCAGGCCCTGGCGAGGTGCTGGCAGTTGGATGAGGTGGTTTGTTTATGGGTTTTGCAGCTGGAAACTGGGGCCATGGGACACATGGAAGGACTCAGGTGCCCGGGCCAGGCAGGGCTGGGCTGAAGCCCTCGACGACCAGGTAGAGAACGGGGACTGGAGGGGTTGGCGAGGGCCCCCAGGTAACCTGGCCCTGGCCTCCAGGCGCTCTGCCTCCTCCGAGCCAAGTAATCCCCAGCAAGAAGGCTCCTCTCTGAACCTTACCTGTAGGAGCCGGAAACTGAGCTGCTTTCTGCAGCTCCTCCCTCTCCTTTAGCCTCCATATCGAATCTGTTTCCTAGCCTCGCTGCATGATTTCCTAAACGATTCCAGAGCCGTCTGCTTCCCTCCTGGCTGCCAGGACCCTGGTGGGGTCCCCTTGTGACAGGAGGGCAGTGGCCAAAGGCACAGGGCTGTGGAGCAGGAGCCGGGACGCGAGTGCTGGCTCTGCCGTCACTTGCTGCGTGACCCTGGGCTAGGGTTGCCAGGTTTAGGGAATCAGAAATGCAGGATGCCCGTTGGAATTCGCTATGCAACATTTGGGATATATTTATGCTTTAAAGAATTCCTTGCTTATATGAAATTCAAATGTAACTGCTCATTCTGTGCTTTATCTGGCAACCCTACCTTGGACAAGTTCTTTAACTTCTCAGTTCCCACGTCTCTAAAATGAGGATAATTAATAGTACCTGCTTCAGAGGTGGGGTTCTGAGGGTTAAAAAGGTAAAATGTTTAGAGCAGGACGATAGTGACCGTCTCAGCCAGTTAGTATGGTAGAAAGTGCCGCGTCGATTGAAAACTGCTTTGCAAATGCAGTTGACGTGTCATTTGGCTGTACCCTCCCTCTCCCTCAACTTCATGGGAGACAGCACACCAGCAGAGCGGGGCTGAGGGGGAGGAGGTTAGACGTGAGGGGACCTGCCTCAGCAGGAAGGGTCGGCCACCTCCCTGCTGTGCGGGAGCCCACACTCCAAGGTGCCACAGCTGCTGCTGCCGGGCGTGGGGAGATGGGTGGGGGCCGCGACAGGCGGGCGGCGGCAAGCTCTCCAGGTTTACGAGAAAGAGTGAACGGTGACAACGCCGAGCACACCGACGGCTCACACAGACACCACCAGGGCGGCTGAGAGAAGCCAGACGTGAAAGCAGATGCAACACGTGATTCTATTTACATAAAATTCAGAAACAGGCAAAACTGAACCCGACCGTTGAGGGAGCGCACGGACGTGTAAAGAGAGGCGGGAGGTGGTGGCCCGGAGGGGAGCCACGGCCGCTGGGTGCTAGCCACGTTCTGGTCCCAAGCTGAGGCGGTGGCCGCCCTGCAGTTTGCTTTAGAGCAATTTGTTAGGGGAACATTTGCCTCGTGCCCTTTTCCGCACGTGAGATTTATTTCACAAAAAAAGGTCATGGAGAGAGAGGAGGCGGGAAGGGTCGCGCCGGCAAGGAAGCGAAGCTCACCTCCTTCCTGGAAGGAACCCGAAGTTCTGCCTTTCTCTGGAGAAGGCTCCAGGGATGAGTGGGAAGCTGACCTCTCCATGCCCCCAAAGTTAGAAGGTGAAGTTAGAAAGCAAATCTGGCTCATGCGGTGGCCTGACCAGGCCCTCTGGCCGGAGTCAGGCTCATTAAGATTCCTTCTTAGTTCTGCCCTGGGGTCCACAGGGCACAGCGACGACAACGGGGTGAGGGAGTGGACGGGAGCGGGG
The DNA here is from genome assembly GCF_000956105.1 of Propithecus coquereli. Lineage (NCBI taxonomy): Eukaryota > Metazoa > Chordata > Mammalia > Primates > Indriidae > Propithecus > Propithecus coquereli. Next base: position 3,315 of record NW_012151663.1, read on the forward strand.
AGAGAGAGGGCGGAGGGAGGCGGACAGATGGTGTGGGTGGTTGAACGAGGACTGGGCCAGCGGGCAGGCCTGGATTCTTTAGCCAGTCCCTTCTGATGACAGCTCTTCAGTGTGCCCCTCCTACCCCGCAAGAGCAGGGGTCATTTTGGAGGTAATGATCCCTTGGGGGACAGGGGGCGCTTTTCATTAACCCCAGAGCCCGCACCCTGCTGCCCTTCCCAAGGAGCCTGACCCTCACCCGTCCGGCGGGGCCCACCCTCTCAGGCTCCACCTCGGCAGTGCCAGTGACAAGTCCCCGCGCCTGCTTCCCCTTAGCAGGGTGACATTTAAGAGCGTGCTCTTCACGGGGCCATAACAATTTACGGGCAGTGCAGCGGTGGGCTGTTCTGGGACCTGCGGGGAGCGGCGGCCCTTTATCATCTGCTGGGGTCGGGGGTGGGTGACGCGTGGCCCCCATTAAAGCCCCACCTGCGACGCCAGGAGAGTGAAACGTCTTAGCAGCCGGTTCACTTTTCATTTCTCAGGCCACTCTCCGTGTCAGGGACGCTGCTGCTGACTTAGGGCAGCTGGGAAGCGCCGAGGCCTTAAATGTCTTGTTTGTCTCCTTCTGTCCCTCCCTCCTGGCACCACAGAGGGCAGGGAGCTAGCAGGGAGGGCTTCGTGCTGCTGTCCCCACCCCTCAGAGCAGGCACCCGAACCCGCTCACACTGGCGTTTAGAAAGCGCTTTCTTCCACCCACCGCGGTGTCACCAAGTCCCTCCACCAGTCGAGGGTCGTCGCAGGGGCAGGATTTGAGCTGAGGGCTGTAGGGGACACACCACGAAGCCAGGTCCTTCCCACAAAGAGGTGAGGCCAGGCAGGGACGGCTCCGAGGAGGAGTCCGAGGGCTGGCCCTGAGCCCGGCAGAGGACTGAGGAGGGGGCAGGTCCAGCGGAGCGCGGGGGCGCGCCCCACCCATCAGCCAGCCCGGCCTGCGCCCTCCGGCTCCCCCCCCCCCCGACCGACACTCACTCCCTGCCCACCCAGGGAAGCAAGCCCGCATCCACCCACGCCTCCCTCTCGCTGGCCGCCCTCCCTCCCCGCTCTTTCGCCCCCCACTCAACCCACCTCCTCCCTCCTGTCTCCATCTCAGCGGTCTCCTCGGGACACAGCCTGGAGGGCTGGGAGGGGAAACGCCACGGCCTTGGCACGCGGGACCTGGCGCCAAGTCCAGGCTTCGCCACCTCCGGCCGAACCTCTTGACATCTCTGCGCTTCTGTTTCTCGCGTATAAAATGGGTCTAACCATCTTTAGTTTTCAGTGGTCGCCGTTAAGACTAAGATAAATCACACTTAGACAAGGCCTGGCCCAGCATAGGTACCCAGTGATGCCAGGGACAGGGGCAGAGCTGGCCAACGGCCCGCTGCAGATTCAGGACCCCTTTCCATGCTGTGGGGCTTTTGGCTGAGAAGCAACTGCCCAGCCAGGAACCCCATTTTTCAGATCCCATTTTCTGCGTCTGGGTGTGGCCTCATTTCTAGTTCTCGCGGAGGGAGCGTGTGCAGGGTGTTGTATGCCGCTTCCAGGCAGAAAAGATCAAGAATTGATGTCTTTCTCTGTCTCGGGGCTGAACAAGGAGGAGTCAGAGTCCTTAAAGGGGGCCAGAGCCACAAGAGGGAGGGAGCCTGGGCCCTAACAGGCATGTGGAAGGCCACCCTCATAGCAGCGCTTGTGCCAGACTGCGGCTGAGCAAGACAGGGACTTTCACAAGCAAAGCCGCTGGCACGTAGGGGGTGGCCCGTTAGTAGTAGCATGTCCTCCTCTTCCCTCCACCTCTCCCTGGCACCTGCCTCGCTCCCTACCATCTCCCTGTCTGGGCCTCATGGTCTGGAGTGAGTGTGTTCCGTTCCTTGCTCCTGCCAGGTCCCTCTGACCCAGGGCCTTGCGCCCCTGCTCAGGCCTGGATGTGGCCATCTTGGCCGTCAGGCTCAGGGCACCCTGGGGCCTTCTTTCCAGGTACCGAGCGCAGCTCCAGCCTCAGTGGATGCTGACAGGAACGGCGGGTCATCCGGAGATCTTGCTTAGTTGTACCGTCCTCTGGGACTGCTTTATGGGGACCCAAACCACTCTGGACTTCAGAAATCCTCCTACCCCCAGGAGTGCCCAGGAGGAGAGGAGCCAACACCCGCTGAGCAGTTAGCCTTGGCCTCACGTCCTCTTCTCTCCCCGCTTCTGTCTCTCAGGGCTCGGTGGGCCTCATTGTGCCGCCTCCCGGTGGGGGGACCCTGGTCTCTGCTCCCTACAAGCTGAAGGCTCAGCTCCAATTATCCCGAGGCGGTGCTGGGGCAGTGGAAACTGAGTGACCCATCCGCCTCTGCTCAGCTACCTGCGCACCGTGCATGATTCACCAGGGAGTCTAAGCCAATGGTGCAGCCCGGGCTCTGAGGGACTCCATCCAGGAGACAGACAGACAGATAGACAAGGGCAGTGAGGTGTTCTGGGGCATGTGGTATTGCAAGGCCTGAAGGGGGATGGTCAGTTTCATTGGGAGGGTGACGGGCTCAGCAGAAGCTTCCCCAGGAGGAGGGAGGCTGGAGCCGAGTCTTGGAGGATGGCTAGGAGGTGGGCAGGCGGAGGACAGCGCAGTGACAGGCTGTTTCAGACAGAGGGCACAGTGTGGGCAAAGGCCTGGAGCCAGCCCTGGGCCTGAGGCTGAGGAATGGCAGAGATGGGGAGGAAGCGGGGACAGGCGAGGAGGGCCTTGCCACCCGTACTAAGGATCCTGGCCTGTATCCCGAGGGTGGTGGGAGCCTCTGGGGTGCTTAAGCCCAGGAGTGACCTGATCAGCTGCGTTGGTTTCCTCTGTGCCATGATCGTCTTACTCCCATCCCAACATCTGAGCTGGGCCCCCAGCCCTGGCTCAGGGCCTGGCGTGCCATAAGTGCCCAGCACACGAGTGGGTGGATAGTGCTCGTGTCTCTCACCACTGTCCCTGGAGTCACCCCCACACTGCACGGTGGCTTGCCCCGCAGGGTCCTGCCCGGCTGGCTGACCTCACACCCCACACCCCTGTTCACGGCTCCTGATCTCCCCGCCCTCCTTTGGGCTTGGAATAGTTAGTGCCCAAGCTGGGTGTTGTTTTACGGATTTGTTTGGGCTGTTCCCTCCAGCTGGGCTGTGTCCCCACTCCCCATGCCATGCCACCCCCACTCTTCCTCTTAGTTGGTTCCTTCTCATCAGGTCTCGGCCACAATATCACCCACCTGGAGTGACTTTCCTGATCTCCAAGTCTAAAGAAGTTCCCGCCATCACTATTCCCTCGAGTATTATACTCTTTTTCCCTCGTAGCATTGAGAGTGCTTCGTCATTATATGTTACAGTTTGTTTGTTTGTAGTCTGTCTGCTGCACTAGGCTAAAACCTACCAGGCACATGGCTTCTGTCTTCTCCCAGTCCCGGGGCCTGGCACAGCGGGGGGGGTGCCATGACCACGTGTTGAAGGAATGAACGAGGCTTAAATTTCTGCTGAGACCCAGGGCTCCCTGAAGGCAGGAATCTGCCTTTCTTTCTGGCCTAGGACGCCTCATGCCCTGCACAGAGCAGGAACTGCGTCCCCCATCTCTCTTCGCCCCCAGCATCCCCTTGTCCCAGCCAGAGCTGGAGCAGCAGCAGCGTGAGCCGAGGCAGGGAAGGCCGTCACAGCTCCTCCAGCCGACAGAGCCCACGACGACGCCGTGGAGCTGGCCCCAGGCACTAGACATCCCCAAGGAGACCCTGCCGGCGCCCCGAGCGCACGGCCTGGCTTCAGACCCGCACGGCTTGCTTGAAAAGGCCACGTCGTCTCGCTGTCTTTAGAGACGTCGCCGCGCCTGCTTCCGTGAGTCCGTTTCAGTGAAACACGGCGCGGCTGGAACCCAGGGCTAAGGAGTAACACACACCCCCAGACACAGCCCCACCGCCACCTTCCATCGTTGCTGTCTCTGCTCCTTTGCATTCGTCCCTCCCGCCCAGTCTCCTCTGTCTCCACTTCTTTGTCACTCTCTGTCAGTCTGTATCTCTTTCCATCTGCCTCTGTCACTCACCGTGTCTGTTTCTCTCTGCCACATTTTACGTCTCTTTCCCGTCTCTGTCCATTTGTGTCGTTACTCTGCGTCTGGGGAGTCTTTGCGTCTGCCTGCTCGCGCTCACCCCCAGGGCCTCTGGTGCACCTCGCTGTCCGCCTCGCCACGGCGGCCCGTGGTGCCACCGCCGCACACTTGGCCCTGGTAAGGAGGAGGGAGGGCCGCCAGCAGGGACTGGAAGCAAGCGGTGGGGCAGCAGCGAGCGAGGTGGCGCTGCATAAATTCGCAGCTGTCCCTTTTATCTCTTCCTGGCAGGAAGCAGGGAGAAGGGACCCAGGGGCTCAGAAGAATGGGCGTCAGGAGACGCATGGCTCATGGCGGGGCCCAGGGGAGACAGGGAGAGTGGGGGCAGCAGGCAGGGCTGAGACGAAAGGGGAGGCAAGTTTCCATGACCTCTGGCTCCTAGCAGGGGAATTTTGATCCTCGTTGCTGGGGACAGGGAATCATGAGGAGTCCAAGACATAAAAGGATAAAATAAGGAAACCGTGGGAAGAGCAGTAAGTGTGTGCGTGTGTGTGTGTGTGTGTGTGTGTGCGCCATTAGTGCTATTTGCTAAATAGTTCTGGGCCTCCCAGCTTCTAGATTGCACTTCCTGACCCCCTTGTGGTTGGATGTGGCCATATGACCAGCTCTGGCCAATGAGCAGAAGAGAAAGTGTCACTTCCTTTTCAAAATTCAATTAAATAAGAATTTAATGGCCAGAGCAGGACCTCCCAGAAGTCTTTCTTTCCTGCTGGCACGATGACCAGCAAGAATTAAGCCCTTGTGGTCTGAAGCCATAGAGATCTGGGGTTGCTTGTTACTGAAGCATAACCTCGCCTATCCTGACCGACAAAGTGTATGTGCCTGTGACCGCGCAGGTGTCTGTATGCGAGTGTGAAGCGAGCAGGTATGTTTGTCTGAGCGTGTGTATGTGCCGGGATATATTTGTATTTATGTATTTATAAGCATATGCGCTCAGGGGTGTGTGTGAGCACAATCTCTGTATTTTTGGTACACACTCAGCGTTAGGCAAAGAAGGAAGGTTTCTCTCTGCTGCCTTCTCACCTGCTGTTTCAGGTAGAAACACAAGGAGCCCTGTCTCGGTCCCAGCTTGTCTCCTAATCACATACCCAGCTTTAATCTCCAAGTCTTCTCTTCCCAGCAGCTGCTCCCCTCTTCCCTGAGTGTTTCTGGGGTGGCTGTTGTTTTTGGCTGCCCAGAGCAATTCCCCTCTCCCTCCACCCCAGGCAGGGTGACTGGCCCTGCAATGGGCGTGGGACCTGGGCCAGACGACCCTGGGATTTTGCTGCTGGAGTGAGCAGGGAAGTGGAGCACCTTCTCCACTGTGATAGACACAGGAAGGGGTTAGAGAGGGGGCTGTCCCTGCCATAGAGGGACGAATGATCAGGCAGAAAGCAGCAGAGCTGAGAGAAAGGAACAAGAGGGTCCTGGATCCGGTGCCTCCCCAGTCTTACTAATGACACGAGTCAATGTCTGCTTGCTCGCCAAGGCTGTGCTGCCTAATGGTTAGCGCGCAGACTCTGGAGCCCAGCTGCCTGGGCTGACATCACTTCCTAGCTAAGTGATGTGAGGACATTATTTAATTTCTGTGCCTCTGTTTCCTCTGTGATAATAATAGTGTAAATTTCACAGCGCCGCTGTGAGAATTAAATGAGCGGATTCACGTTAGTGCTCGGAACAGTGCCTGGTGTGAAGTGAGCAGCTGATATCAGCTATTATTATTTTCTGAACTAGTGTGAGTTGTGTTTTTGTTACTGGTGACGAAAATGGTCCTGACTGTTAATATAATTCTCTCTTCCCAGGCTGATGCAGCCAAGTAGGATCTGGTTTCACTACTTCTCTTTTTTTTTTCCTGGTTCAGAAATAGGAGCAAAAATTCCCTTTAGATTTTTACCAAGTCTTTTATTTTTCAGTGATAACTGCTACAGAGGGCAGCAAAACAACGCAGTGAGAATACCACCAGGCAGAAACAACTTCAAAGACCTTCTGGGGCTTTCTGGGCCTTCTGTTAGGTGGGAATGGCCCAGGCTTGCTCTCCCCTCCCACTCCCAGCCTGGGGCGGTTCTCGGAGGGAGTAAGGGTCAGGCAGTCCTGGGTTGGAATCCTGTTTCATCTATTGACCAGCTGTGGGATCCCATGTAAATGCCAACCTTGCAGAGCCTCAGTTTTCTAATCTATAAGATGGACTCATAATAAAAATATCCACTGCAGGAGATTATTATAAGACTTAAGTTAATCTCTATAAAACTCTGGTCACTGACATATACTTAAGTTCCCCATGGGTGTTGTTATGGTTGCTAAATCATTCTGGTAAGAGACTCTTCTAGAACTTGCTTTAGAAAGCAGCTCCGATTCCTGTCTGGGCTGAATGTGAGCTGTGGTCCTTCCAACCTTGGCTGAGAGAGACCTGGGCTGGCTCCAGTGGTGGGGAAGCCCAGCCCATTTCAGAAACTGCTTCTGAATCTTCCTTCTGAGTATGGGGTCTTCCCTCCTCCCCCACCCCTCAGCTGCCACTCAGGCCTGGGCTGGGCCGTGTCTCTCTCTCTGCTCTGAAAAAGTATGGTCCATGGCAGGGAGACAGTCCTTTTCTGGCCCTACAAGACCACCGCTGGCTTTAGGGTGCAGCCTTCTGTGGGGGAGGCAGAGGATAGGCCTGCACCCTCCTGCCCCTCCTCCCAGAGAGCCCTCCACCGCCCCTCCTTCCTCCTGGGCAGTCTCCAGCTCCCAGCTCCCCTTCCCCTAATATCTACTGGCTCCACACTCCTTTTCTTGTGTCTAAACCTGCTCAAGTATTTCCTAATCTGAACAGCCCATCCTGGGTCCCAGGCATCCAGGCCTTCGCATCCTCACCTGCGTCCTCTCCTGGGTTCTCAACAGCAAAGCCTCCGCGAGCTCCATGCTCCGAACGTGCCCTTCACAAACTGCCGATGACGAGGTGGATCTCTTGGTCTTCAAATTCTCTCCTGCCAGTGCTGTGCTCCGGGGCTGACCTCCGGGGCTGACTTCCGCGGCCTGCGCGGCCCAGGCTCCCTGCCCTCTGCCTTTGGGTTTGGCCCCACCAATGGGGAGCCCC
>NW_012151663.1:11930-12600 GCF_000956105.1 Propithecus coquereli
GCTGGCTCCGGAGAGGAGCTGGGGTGTAAGACCCTGAGGACTGTGGCGGAAGGGGAGGGAGGGGCGAGAAGGCCACGATTTAAAACGGGGCAAGAGGGACGAGCCGAGGGAGCCCCCCGGAGAAGGAGCGCGGACCCTGGCAGGTCCGGGAGGCAGGCGGGCTTCGGAGACCGGCTCCGACGCTGGGCCCGGCAGCCCGGCAAGGAGCCTTTCTCCCGCCCTTCCTCGGGGAGCAGCTTTCTAGCGGGGCCGTCACCTACGAGGGGAAGGAGCGGGAGTGGGAGGGGTCACGTGGGCCTGCCGTCATGGAAACACACGCGCGCTGCTGGACGGCCGCGGCCCGCCCCCTGCGCCCACCCCGGCCGCGGGCGCCCCCGCGCGGCCGCCAGCGGAGCAGCACGCCGCGGCCCGGGCTGCCCCGGGGGCTGGGAGACCGGCGGGCCCCCCTCCAGCCCAGCCCAGCCCAGCCCAGCCCAGCGCAGCCCAGCCATTCCTAGTCTCTGGGCGCATCCATCACCCGCCCCTGCGTCGGAGCTCCTTCAGCTCACGCCTCCATCCTGCCGCCTTCTACGGAAGCCTGGGCGGCAGCGGCAGCTGTCAGTGGTCGGTGGAAGGCTCTGGGTGTCCTCCACTGACCGTGGCCTGTCCTCTAGTCCCCTGTGCCAGGAAC
>NW_012151663.1:12935-14835 GCF_000956105.1 Propithecus coquereli
ATTAAGATGCCCAGCACTGAATCCACTGGCACCTGCTGTGCTCCTCTCACTGGTGCTTCCTGCGCCCACCTGGCTCCACCAGCCCCTCCCCCCAAAGAGCCCCTCTATCTGACCCACCCCCAACACAGCACTCCACCAACTCCCTGTTCTCTGGACACTTCCTGCTTGGCCTCCTGACCAAGCCCCCTGCTCTTCTCTCTCCCCTGGGCAGCCGCCTCTACCCCGTCCCCCGCCGGGATGGCAGCCACCACATACATTGCCAGTCCAGCCTTTGCCCACGGGGCTCAGGCCACAATGTCCAACCACCCCCTGGAAGTCTGTCTGGGCACCCTGGGGAACCTCAAACTCAGTGTGCTCCCAACTGGACTTCTTGCCCTAAGCCTGCTCGTCCTCCCACGTAACTTTTCACCCCCACCCAGGCCAGACCCAGGCGGCAGCCTTGACTTCCGTTCTGCACACTGTCTTCATCCTTTTGCATCCTGATGCTTGGACCTCCAAAATATTTCTTGATTCTTCCTTCCCCAGCCCAATCCTATTACCCTGACACTGTTCCCAGCATTCCACCCCCACTCTCCCCAGCTGCTGCCGAAGCTTCCTAACTGAGCTCCCGGCCTCCAACACCCTGTCCAATCCAATCACAAGTCTGGAGAGCAAAACTCTCCCTAATCTGAGCCCTGCCCCTTTCGCCTGGAACCTCCTCCCACTCCTCCTGAACCTTCTCCCCAGGGAACACAGCGCTATCTCCACCGCCCTCATCTCCATGCCTCTCTGCCTTGCTACACTGTCTCTTCTGCCTGGAATTCTCTCTCTGCCCCTTCAAACTCTGGCCAATCCTGGACAACCGTCACTGCTTCTTAAAGACTGCTTGGTGTCACTTCTTCCAGGCAGAGGCACATTAGCCAGGTTTTGGTTTTTGTTTGGTTGATTTTTAATTTCGAGTGGAATAAACTGAAAAGGGGTATATAAAGCAGAGGAGGGACTTGGCCATTGTTTGGAGGGGGAGTCAGTACCTGAAAAGCGCCCTACCACTTTGACTCCTCTCTCCGCGTGTCCCACCCTTCCTCTCTTGCTGCTTCCCCTCACTCTTCAGGACGGACAATTCCTGGGTTTGGTGGTGGCCACAACCTTGCAGCTGCCACGCTGCTGTGTGCTGAGCTAGTCACTTAACCTCTCTGTGCCTCTTTGGCCGGGCTCTCTGCAGAAGGTTCTCCAAGGTTCTCCGTTTCCAGGGGCCCTGGGAGAAGGTAAGAAGAGGTCACTAGAAAGAGCTGTGAGGCGGCAACAGTCTGTCTCCTCTGCGGGGCTGGAGTCTGTGCTTCTGGCTTCCAGCGGACACCGTGAAACCCTGGGCTCAGGCAAGGGGTCTTTTGTTCCAACAGTGACAGCTCCGCCTCCAGAACCCCAACCCTCCCTGAGGCCATGGCTGCTGGGGCTCACACGCCTCCTGTCCCCTCCTCTGTGCTTCTACCGCCAGAGCTGGAGATGGCTCTGAGCTGGAGCGGAGGGGTCACCTGAGGCCGTGCACCCTGCCTGTTTGTGGGGGGGGCGCCGGGGAGGGGCTGCCCAGCTGGACTCCGGCTGTGACAGGCCCTGCGAGAACTGGAGGGAGCGGCAGCGGCAGCCGGTTCCTCCTGGGGTCCTGTCTGCTCCAGCCACCCCGGCCCCCTGCTCCGGGAGTTGGCCTTGCCCTTTCCAGAACAATGGCTTCCCGCCCTCTCTCCGCTCCGTGCCCGCTGGCTCCGGAGAGGAGCTGGGGTGTAAGACCCTGAGGACTGTGGCGGAAGGGGAGGGAGGGGCGAGAAGGCCACGATTTAAAACGGGGCAAGAGGGACGAGCCGAGGGAGCCCCCCGGAGAAGGAGCGCGGACCCTGGCAGGTCCGGGAGGCAGGCGGGCTTCGGA
>NW_012151663.1:15320-48665 GCF_000956105.1 Propithecus coquereli
GCCTGGGCGGCAGCGGCAGCTGTCAGTGGTCGGTGGAAGGCTCTGGGTGTCCTCCACTGACCGTGGCCTGTCCTCTAGTCCCCTGTGCCAGGAACCCCTGGGCGTCTCCCTCTGTCTTGTCACCTAGGTACCTGTCCTGCCTCTTGCCTCTCTGCCTAGCTAGTATCAGTGCATCTCTCAGGGATCCCGAATCAGTCCTTCCAGCTGCCCCTGTGTCTGCTGTCTCGGAATCTGTCTCCCCCACCAATCCGTATGTATCTGCACATCTATTACCGGGCTGCCGCCTATACATCATGCGGGCCCATTATCCATCATTTATCTGCATATGTATCATTCATGCTCCCGGCTATCTATTATCCATCACCTGTCTTGCAGCCTCTTTGATGTCCTGCACTCTGCCATGGGGGTTAATGCTGTCGGGCCTGCTTTCCCCAGCCCCAGAGAACAAAGAGACCAAAGGGACGTGGAGGGAACAGAGAGGCCACTGGGGGTGGCTGAGAGAGCTGGGGGCTCAGAGTTTAAAGGAGAGTGGAGAGACCCAGAGATGTGTCAGATGAAGCTGTTCTGCTGAGAATTGCATTCGTTAGCTCACTGTCCCTGTTCTCCCACCTCCCAAAAGATCAGAGGATCTGGGTTTGATTTACAGAAGGAGTGCCCTAGGCTAGACACGAGTGGAACTCGGCGGTGGAAAGGGCGGTGCTCTCCGGAGGAAAGGCTGCCTGTGGCCGCAGTGCCTGTGTGGAGATGGGCCAGGCTTAGCGACGTGGGGCCGGGTAGAGATGGGGATGGACCCATGACTGAGGCCAAGAGGGCCCCACCAACACACACACACACACACTCACACACACACACTCACACATGCACACACACACACACTCACACACACACGCACACACACACTCACAGGAGTTTGCAGTCAGAGACGCTTTCCTGTGGCTGAGGGATTCTTAACCACAGCAGCACGAATCCCTTGTGGGGCCGGCGTGTCCCGTTGCTTTTATAAGCATCACTCCTCATGTCGTTGATAATATTGCATCTTTTCCCCAGAGCGTGGTCTCCTGGAGGAACTGGTAGACGGTGACTCCTTTGTGCCTCTGGTTTTCCCACACCCTGTCTCCTCAGTGTAAACCCCTCTCCACTGCCCCCTTTCTCCCTGCGCCCCCCTCATGAGCACAGAGGCTGTGGAAGGGGAAGCAGCAGGCCCTGGGGACACCCTAGGCAGGGCTCTGTCATATCCATTTCTGTATCTACAGTTCTTAGCCCAACCCCTGACAGGACAGAGGCCTCATACAACAAGGCCAGTTACAGGGAGGAAACCTCACTGCCAGTTCTGCCCTGTCCAAAAGAGACCAGGCCGGTCAGATAGCTCAGGCAGTGCTGCCTCACCCTCGGGGCGCTGCCCTAGGCCCAGGACTCCTGAGCTGGGCCTGCCAGTGACACTGTCTGTCCCTTTTGTAATCATCCCCAGGGAGTTCTCAGCAGGGAGATGCCCCAGGGCTGGATTTCCAGGGGAGGCTGATGGGAGCACCAGGTATTGTGAGCACGGTTTCTCAGCCCACCAACTTTGGATGGGGAAGAACACACCTGTCCTTGTTACTGGGCAGGAAACCAAACAGCTCAGCTCCCTACGTTGCTTTGGTTTATGGGGTTGTTGGCATCCGAGTTTGCCAGGAATGGAGGGCCTGGGGCAGGAGAGTCAGGGCGTAGCCGTGTGCAGGCCTTCCTCCTCACAGCTCCAAGGGTTAAAAAGGTACTTAGCAGCCGCACATAATAAAAGGAAATGTAAGAGAAAGAATATCCTAAGGATTTAATAAACTGCAAACAAAATTATCACAATTCTTTTCCTAGCCAGTTGAGTTTTCAGTGATTAAGAAAATACAATTTTCTGTAATTAAATCTTAACAAGAAATGTTATTAAAAACACTCTGTCCCAGCTCCTGTAATAATTGCATGCTCCCCTAGAACAGTAAACAGAATTAGACTTTGCAGCGTACATGCTAATCCATGTGTCATTTTGATCAAATTTGTACTAATAACCTGTCTTCTTATTCTGAGACAGGGAAGGCAGGCAAGAGGGAGTCAGGCCTGGAGGGCAAAACTGAACCCTGATTGGGCAGTGGGAGTGGGGAGCGCTGGGCTGAAGTGTTGAATTTATTGAGCACATACTACATGCCAGACTCCGTGCTCAGCACTGTACATGTGTGTCTCACTTAACTTCACACAGCCTAGAACCATAGCTTTGCTCGTGTCACAGACAGGGAGACCGAGGCTTAGAGAGACTGGGTCACTCAGAGCTCGGTCAGAATCCTCGGAGTCTAGACCCAAAGTTCCTGCTCGAATGCTGCAATGCAGGCCTACAGCGTGGCTGCGAGGCTCTCCTGGGGCCGTGTTGGGCTGTCGGGTGACAGCATTCTCCGTCCTTGAGAACCGGACTGGCCCTGACTCTGCAGAGGGTTGATAGTAGCCGGGAGGAAGCAATTCCTTACGCTGGCACGTGCCGGCTGCGGGAGCAAGGGAAACTGTGGCACCTGCTTTGAGAAGTTTCTTTTCCTTTTGAAAAAGCCAAGGGTGGGAGAGGACATTGCTGAGAGACCGGTACGAGACAGAGGGCTGGGGTTTGTATGGTGCAGCAGGCCAGGCTCTGCTAATGGCCTGGGGGCAGAGCTGAGAACATTCTAGCGCAGGTACGCGGGATCGGGGTTGGATGTGGACGTGTGGAAGTCAGAGCTGCCCCTCCTGCACCCGTGTGTGTGCGGCAGTGCATGCATGTGTGCGAGTGCAAGGGCGAATGTGCGCGCTGTAGCAAATGTGTGGTACGTGCGTGCGAGCATACGAACCTGTGAGTGTGTGAATGTGTGTGTGAGTCACTGTGAGAGCGTGCAAATGCGGGTGTGTGAGCACGTGAATGGGGGTGTGTGCTGTGAGGGTGTGTGTGAGTGCACAGGTGTGCGATGTGCTTGCATGCAAGAGTGTACGCGAGTGTGTGAATACGTGCAGTGTTGGATCATGGCAGTGTACGGACTGGGTACGTGCGGGCGTGTGTGCCCCTGGGGGCCCAGTCTGCAGCCGTGGCTGCCGTCCTACTCCCAGCCGTCCCTCCCCATGGCTTCCTTCCCTGCGGAAGACAAGCCTGAAACTGCCCTCAGCCCGCACGCCCCTGCACGCACACGGGCGCCAGTGCCTCCCTCGCTGGTTCTCGGTCTACTAATTAGCTCCCTTAATTAAATCCCCGCTGGGATGGAGAGGGGGGGCCTTCCTTTTCCTGATCCTCCGATCCTCCAGGGACCCGGTCTCGCTGGTGGCGAGCTCCCCCCACTCTCCCCATTCCCGCCGCACAGCCCTCGCCCCTGCCCAGAGGAGCCTGGATCCAGGGAAGAGGGTGGGGAGGAGGGGACCCCCCCCCCGTTACAAAACACCTGCTGTGTGCCCAGCACTGTGCTGGGCTTTCTGGGGAGGAAGTGGGGATGACGAATGGCCAAGACGAATGGGCTTCCCCATTCTGAGCCCCCTTCTCCCGCCCGCTCTGGCTCCCAACTTTGGTCTCACCCTCCATTTCCGTCCCTCCTGCCACCCCCGGCAGCGGCGTGCCTCCCCCACCTTATCGCCTTTGCTTCTCTGCAGAGAGCTCCACTTTGGCCAGAGGTCTATGTATTGGGCCACCTGGGCCTGGCTCATTTCTCCCTTCTCCTTCCTGCTTATGGAAGTTTTAATCCTCCTCTGGCCCCACGGGCTCTGCTACTCCTCCTCCAGGGAGCCCTTCCTGACCGCCGCACTGTCTCCTGCCAGTGGGGCCAACCAGTGGGTCTTGGCATATGCCGCTGGCTGGGAGCCTTCCCTTCTTACAGACATCCTGCCTCACTAATTAGATTCAACCCCCTGAAGTCACAGACTATGTCTTGTGCCTCTTAACCCTTTACTGAGCCCAGCACACAGTGAGAGATCTAAGAATGTCTGTGCAAGGACCGACAGACCAGGAGGATGCGGGGGACGTTCGCTCACCGTTCTCGGCCCTGGGCAGCTCCGGTGAGACAGAGGAGACCCTCAGGCCCCCGAATCTCAGAGTGGACGGGCCTTGCATGTCATCTCCTCTAACTTCTCCCCGTGAGCAAAGCCTGACATGGGAATTCTTTTTTTTTTATCTCAAAATACTGACTAGGCACAAATGTTTTTGTTACATCAGGGCAAGGTGGCTGTATAACGCTGAAGGCAGGGCTTTCAGTGTGCCCGTCACCAGGACAGTGATCATTGCACCCAACAGGTAAGTTTTTAACCCTCTCCCCTTCCCTCCCCCTTCTTGTTTCTCCTGTCCTTTATACGGCTTTATGCCCGTGTGTACCCACCTATTAGCTCCCACTTATTAGTGAGAGCTACGTCCCCCAGCCCCAGAATGCCCTTCATACCAGTCATGGTCTCTGAGCCTGTCCTGGGCGTGTGGAGAAGGGAGGACAGAAGGGACACTTGTCTCTGGTGCCAGCCTGTGGAGGTACCACAAAAATGCCAGCCAGGAGAGTTTCCACCTCAATTTCGAGGTGAATTATCATCTTTCCAATGCTGAACACACCCTGCGTCTTAGTCTGTTCGGGCTGCTATAACAAAAATCCCATAAACTGGGCAGCTTATAAGCAACAGAAATTTATTTCTCATAGTTCTAGAAGCTGGGAAGTTCAAGATCAAGGCCCCAACAAAATCTGGTGTCTGATGAGGGCCCTCTTCCACATAGATGGCACCTTCTGGCCGTGTCCTCACGTGACAGAAGGGACTAGCTAGCTCTCCGGGCACTAATGCCATTCGTCATTGATTCATAGGCACAAAATACACGCCTCGCGGAACTGCTGCGTGGTTTGGAGATACTGTTTATAAAATGCCTATTATCTAGCAGAAGCAGAGAAAGATTTTTATATATCCGTATCTATTTCAATATATCAATGGGCAGATCTTTAGGAGATACTGTGGAGTTTTAAAATCACAATGTCTGTCCATTAGTAAAAAAATTACTGGGCCAAGAGACAGGGCCGTATGACCTAAGTCAAGAGAATAAAACAGGCAATAGGAGCAGACCTGCAAGCGATCCGGATATTGAGGACTTCAACGTAGCTGTGATTGATATAGTCAAGAAACCAGAAGATGAAAAAACACTTAAAAGCAATATTCCATCAGAGAATTAGAATCTGTAAAAAAGAATCCAATGGAAATTGTAGAACTGAATTAAGGATTCAATATATGGGTTTAACAGCAGATTAGACACAACAGAGAAGAGGATTGTAACAAGTGACTAGAAATTATCCAGACTGAAGTAATGACGTTGCCTAGTGTAGCACACGTTACCTTTTGTGTAAAAAGGAGGGACATAGTGCATATATATATATATATATATATGTATATATTTTATTTGCCAGGAGAAGCTTTGGAAGGATAAAAAGTGGTTCCTAGCCACATGATGATAGAACATGAAGAGGATGACTTGGGAGGGAACAAGACTTTTCACCGTAAACCTTTCTATATTGTTTTGCTTTTTGAGCCATGCGAATGTATTACCTATTCAAAATAAGCAAATAAAAAAAAGTGCCTTTCATTTATTTTTAAATAAACTACAGCTAGTATGCTTCTTTTGAGGCAGTCTATTTTGATAACAGTCAGCTGTAATCTAGTTGCTGATTGTAAAGCCAACGTCCCTTTCTATAACTCATAAGCGTGGGCCTTGCTCGTCCCTCAAAATGGCACAATGCAAGTCTGTGCAGCCTTCCTCGCGGCCGGTACAATGGCTCCCAGCTATAACTTGTATGTTTAGGCCAAATACCTTCGGTCATTTTTGTTATTCTCACCTGACATGGTTTCCAGGTTCTTAACATTCCTTCAGGACTGGTTAATGTTTGCCAGTGTATTTCTTTCCTCTTTTTCTTTTTTTTGCAAGCGTGAAACCAAGTTTATTGAGGAAGGACAAGATAGGTTTACAGAGAGAGAGCAAGACACATCCGCCACAGAACATGGACCCCTCTGTCGCAACAACAGGGGCCACCAGTGCATTTCTTATATCATGCCCAGAACAGAACGCGAGAGGTGAGCTGGGTTCTCACCACGTGGGGACTGTCACCTCCTTTGATCCAGTGATTTTCTTTCTTTTAATAGAGACAAAGATGGCGCCAACTTTTATGGCCATCCTGTCAAATGGTTAGCAACAATCAAACTTATGGTCAATTAAAACCGGATCTTTTTCACACAAACTTCTGTTGAACCTCCCTCCCCCACCCTCTTCTGAATTTATGTATATATTAAACACACGATAACTTTTTTCCCAATCTTTTTCATCTTTTTATACATCAGCCTGTCAAGGTCTTTTCAAAACTGAGTTCTGTCAGCTCTCAGCACGGGTCGGACAAGCACCCTTAAATGAGATGTTGTGTATCTAAGTGGAGTGAGAAACCAACACTGCAATTTTTTTTTAAAAAAAAAGGTGCCCCCCCAGTCTGTTTCAAATTTTTTCAGTGAGGGTTGTCTTCCCCCGACCCAAATGAAAACACCAGCTTTTCTACTCTCTCTTGGGTAAGTGATGGTTCTGCAGTCACTTCTTTTTTTTTTAATAACAGCTTTATTGAGATATAATTCACATACCATAAAATTTGCCATTTTGAAGTGCACAATTCAGTGGTTTTTCAGTATGTTCAGAGAGTTGTACAACTGTTACTGCAATCAATTTTAGAACCTCTCATCACCCTAAAAAGAAACCCCGTACCCATTAGTGGTCACTCCCCATTCCACACCCCCACCCACGCCACAGCCCTGGGCAACCGTTAATCTGCTATCTTTAGAGATGTGCCTACTCTGGACACTTCGTAGCAATGGAATCCTACATTATGGTGACTTTCGCGGCCGGCTTCTTTCATTTAATGTTTAATTAACGATGCATAGCGTTTTTAGAGTTTATCCACGTTGTAGCATGTATCCGTATTTCATCTTTTTTATAGCCAAATGATCCCTTGTATGGATATACCACATTTTGTTTATCTGCTCATCAGTAATGGACATTTGGGTTGTTTCCCTTTTTTTGGATATTAGGAATAATGCTGCTATAAACACTCATGTCCAGGTTTTTGTGTGGACACGTGTTTATTTCTCCTGGGCATATACCTAGGAGTAGAATTCCTGGGTCAATGGTCACCCTAACTTTTTGGGGAGCTGCCAGATTGTTCTCCAAAGCAGCTGTACCATTTTACACTTGCATCTGCAGGGCGCGTGGGTTCCAATTTCTCACGTCCTCGTCAACACCTGTGATCTGCCTTTTTGATGACAGCCATGCTGGTGGCGTGGGGCGAGCCCTACAGTATAGCGAGGGCTCTCTCCATGTAACCTTCTCACCAAACCCTCTCTTTTCTGCTCTCTGTCCTCTTTAGATCTTTTCGGCTTGACCGAGGGTGCTACGAGTTGTGGAACTGGCTCTTGAACATTTCCTTGTTAACTGCTGTCTGTAAGATCTGACTTTGGAATTTCACCTCTATTGTACGTCGGTGACTTTGAAACCTCGGTTAACGTCTTGGTAGGTGTGAAGTGCCAACACGTGGCAGGCACTTTAGAATAATCTCTTTTCTTCCCTAAGGTTTCCTCCAGCCACTGAGAAGCAGGCAGGCAGGGTAGAAGACCGCTGCACCTGGCCCACACCCCTGCCCGCTCTGCTGCCTCCAGTGGACGGGGCGTGGGGAAGGCCGTGCGGAGGCCTTGCCCGAGACAGACAGCTGTGTCTCCGCCAACGCCCTCGCCCGCCCATCTTATAACAGACGTCCCTGTGGGGGCAAACAAAGTGGAATGGCAGTCAGGACTCTGTTCTGGCTCTGCCACCAACTCACTGAGGACCCTGAGAAAGCCACTTTCCCCCTTTGTGCTTCTGTTGTCATATTTACAAAATACCAGGGGAGGGTTGGGTCTGATGAGTAATATAATTCTGGCTCGAAAATAGACTCCATTGTACTTATACTGCAAAAGAAATAAACATGACCCTCGCTTGCAGGGAGTGACTGGGCTACTGAGAAAGCCTGGACGCACATGTGGGGCGGCGGTGGCTTGTGGGGACAGGGCTGTAGATACGAGGGCAGGCAGGGGACGGGATGGCCAGAGCCTGGCTCTAGGGCTCCTGGGCCTCTCCACTGTCACTGTGGGTGCCCTCGTGTCATTCAGAGCCTTAGAGGTGAGAACAGGAAGGAACACGCCACACACAGGTGGGGCGTGGGTGAGGGAAGGGGCCTGGACTGGGCCTGTTGGGGACTGTGACCACACCCTTCCCCTTTGCCCGTCTTGTCTGTTTTTGGGTCTCTGCTCTGCAAAGGAGAAGCATGTTTGGGGGTCAGGCCAGGGGTGCCGAGCAGAGCCGGGCTGAGGCTGCGGAGGGCTAAACGAAGACTGTACCCACACTCGGACAACTTCCGGCCCTCCAGCTCCACCAGGCACACGCCGGCTGCCCGCCCAGACGAGGACCAGCTTCTACTATCTGGAACTGGCTGTCAACGCTTCCTTGCCCCGTGGTGCCACTCAGCCGCTGGTAAGTGTGGGAACCCCTGGGGAGCCCGCGTGCGTTTTGCTTCCTCCCAGTCTTATTCACCTCAAACCTCCCCCTGTTACGCTTTGGAAGATGCCCCCGTGGCCTCAGGACACTCCTCCTTCGTGTCCTTGGTACTCCCTAAAGAAGTGACCAATTTCTGATTCATCACACTCAGAGCTAGGCAGTGTCTGCTCAGCTGCAGGGGAGGAATCTTGGGGCCCAAACTGCATCCAGACAGGCAAGTGGGGTCACAAACAGACCATAGCTGGGAGACTGAGAAGGCATATCATGTTTACTGTGCAACTACTATGTGCTGGCCGCTGCACAAACTGCTTCCGTATTTTATCTCGTTTGATCCTCACAGCAACTCTGTAGAAAGATGTCAGCCATATCATTTCTCCAGGAGGGAACTTGGGCCCAGAGAGCTGACGATGTTTCCCAAGGCCTCGCACCAGGTCAGGGCTGAGCACGCCTGTGAAAGTGGGTCTCAAGTCTACCCCAGGTCAGCACTGAAGCCCTTGAGTTGATTCTTCCAGAAGCTGCCCCTGCGAGGAGGGTGATATATTAAGGGGCTGCTCACTTGGGAATCTGGCAAGAGAGGGGGTGGAGCAGGCTGGGAAAGAGGAAGCAGCCAAAAGCCCAGCAGGGCGAGAGTTCAGGCGAGGTCCTAACCTCGGCCCGATCCCGCAGGGAGTCTGGAACGCAGCTCACACGTCAGCACTGGTCCTGCTTCACGCCAAGGCTGCTGGTCTTCTACTCTCCCACGAGTCACCAGCTACAGGGCGCCCCGCTGTGTGCAGAGCGGGAGCATTGCAGATCCTCAGACACTTCCGGCTGGCCTGACAGGTGAGGTGGCTCCGATAGCCCAAGGGAAACAGCTGGAAAAGGTCATGGTGCCACATGTTAAGGGCGAAGCACCCCGAAGATGGGGATGAACCCACAGACCAGTTTAGGGGACCATAGAAGATCTCGGTGGGGCCCCGGCGGTGTCCGCCACACTCGGCTTTACCCGGAGGGGCGTAAGGAGTACCAGACTGCGAGTCCAGAGATGTGGGGTCTGGCCCCGGGCCCGGCCACTGATTCTCTCCGTGTGACTCAGGTCCCTGCCTCCCTCTGTGAAATGAGACGCTGGACTAGATTCTCTCATTCATCCAACGGACAGTGCCGTGCACTCACTGTGTGCCAGGATCACCCCGGGTGCTGGGGAACATCGGGGAACAAAACAGACAGATACCTCTGCCTCATGGAGCTCACATCTTAGTCAAGAAAAGCTGATAGGGACAAAAGCAATCATTAAGTTCACAGTAGATTAGCGAGTGTGAGTGCTATAAACAGTAAGGCAGCGTAAGGAGGTGGGAAATGCCACACTGGGATGGCCTTACAATTTTAAATAGAGCCCTCTATGGTGACACCGGAACACAGACCTGAGGGAGGTGAATGAGTGAGCTCTACAGATACCCAGTGGAAGAGTTTTCCAGACAGGGAGCCACCAGTGCAAAGGCCCTGTGGCAGGAGAGTGCCATGTGTCTGAGGAAGCGGCGGGGAGGCCAGGGCAGCTGCAGCGGCGGGATGAAAAGTCAGAGAGGTGGTGAGGGGCCGGATTGCACAGGGCCTGTAGCCCACGTCAGCTTGCACTTTTCTCAGAGCCAATGAGCGGCCCTTGAGCAGAGGAGTGACGTTCCCTAACTTATGTTTTTAAAGAGTCTCTGTAGCCGCTGTTGAGAGGAGACCATAGGAGCAGCCAGGAAACATTTTCTCCTGTGAGGAGTGGACAAGAGGCCAGGGTCCAGGCCTTCAGCTCACCCAGACCCTCTGGTAACGGGCCTGTGGGGGTCTCTTCTCCCGGGCGAGACTCCGCCGCCCTCCCCGGCCCTCCAGCCCCCCCGCCCCGGGTGAGGTGACAGTGGCTGTGCCACGCCCTGACACTCAGTCCTACCCAGCACGTTCAAAGTCCACGTGGGCGAGTTTGCTGTCAGCCTGGACTCCAGACAAACACCGCGGCAGCGCAGCGCACACACGGACAGGCAGCCGAGACCCTCGCTCCAGCCCACCCCTCTGCAGCACCCCGGCCCCCCATGTCCCCCGGAGTCTCCCCTCTCTTCCCCGCCTCCCTGCCCCCATCCCTCTATGCTGCCCCAGCGTTTATCATTGTACTTTCCATCAAGAGCTGGAAGGGGGTCTTAGAGGGGGGTCTGCTCTGCCCCTCCTACTTTGCATATGGGGAAACTGAGGCCCAAAGAAAGGAAGCAGCTCGCACAAAGCCATGTGGGTTAATTAGACCAAACCTCACCTGGGGAGGCCCACGATTTCCCATCTAGTGGTTGTCTCGCTGCACCCCAGCCCCTGTCGTATTCCTGCTTTATTATTTAAACAGGCCCTGTTGTGGGAGCACTGGCCCAGGAGTCAGAGCCGGGCTCCAGTACTGGCTCTGCTGTAACTGGCATGTGACTTCATCCTCAGGGCCTCAGTTTTCTCAGCTCTAAAATGGGCTTTAAAATTTTTCTTCCAGTTGGGAAAAAAAAACCCAGCTATTATTTGAGAAAACATAGATCGTAAAGCAGCCCAGGCCCACATCTCAGCTGGCGGCAGCTGAATGACACGAAAACCAAAACATCCTTCAACAACACACTTACTAAATTAACACAAAGAAATGAAGATAGCATGAGCCAACGCTGGCCTGGCTGGGAGGAAGCAGGAACCCTGGCTCAGAAATTCCTCACGGCTGTGTTGTTTGGGCTCGTGTTCGGGAGTCCAGGCCATCAGAGTGGGACAGCAGCTCCCGCCTGAGGGGACGCATCGCGCCCCGCAGCCTGGCAGGTGATCGCACATTTGGAAACAAATCTCAATGAAATAACAAAGCAGAGAAAAGCAATTTGCACTGATATGATTATCTGGAACATGGGAAAAATGAGAAGAGGCCCAAGCTGGTCATTAAGCCGCGGAACTTACACACGAAGGAGCAACATCCTACACTGTGGCAGCCACTGCTGGTCGCCTCCGCGGACCCACCTCTCTTCCTACCTTAGGAAAAGCATCGGCAGGGCACGCGGCTGCCCAAAATCGGCCTGTCCCACTCCCCAACGTTCCCTGCAATTAGGTGTGGCCTCGTGACCAAGGCGATATAAACACAACAGTCACATGTGACTTGTGTCACTACAGACAGGGAGCTTGACCTTCTGGGTGCCTCCCCTTCCCGCTGGCCAGAGGGCAGATGTGACTGTGTGCGTTTCAGCAGCCACC
Source organism: Propithecus coquereli (assembly GCF_000956105.1). Classification (NCBI taxonomy): domain Eukaryota; kingdom Metazoa; phylum Chordata; class Mammalia; order Primates; family Indriidae; genus Propithecus; species Propithecus coquereli. The sequence continues at coordinate 27,088 of NW_012151663.1, forward strand.
TTGAGCCACGTGGAGGAAGCCACATGCCGAGCAGCTTGGACTCCTCGTCCTCACGGGGTCCCCGTGCCAGCCCCGAGCCGCCGACTTCTGAACTTCCCACTCGAGAGCGTGAAGCGAGCTCGGGTGTTTAAGTCCTCGTTTCCTGGGGCTTTCTGCCATTAGCAGCCAGACCGAACTCTAATTGGCGCACACACAGGGAGAGACTGTTCGTTGGGAAAGTAGCCGTAAAAGTGGACGTTCCTTGCTGGGCGCGACCACGGAAGCGCGTGTTGCTGCGCAGCTGTGACCGAGCGGGGATCGCCAACGACAGCGGGGGGTGTCGACTGGATTTTTTCCTCCGCAAACCAGCTCCGCTGCTGAATCGGTCAGGAGGGTCTGGGTTGTGCTGAGGTGACAAGTAACGCCTAGATTTCAGGGGCTTAAAACAACCCCATTTCGTTCTCCCTCGCTCTTCACGCTCTCTGTGGGCCTGCAGGAGGCCCTGCTCACGGCAGTCACTCGGGGCGGCGGGTGACAGAGACACGGTGACAGAGGAAAGAGCACACTGGAGGGTCTCGCTCACACCAGGAATTAGGTGCTCTGGCCTGGAAGCCACACGTTCGCTGTGCTCACAGCTCATTGGCCAGAACCAGTCCCACGACCTCACCCACCCGCCTCCAAGCGAGGCGAGGGCACCTCTGCCACGTGCCCAGAGGGCGGCAGGCCGGAAAGACTCGGGTCAGTTGTACCAATGACTAGCGCAGACACATAATACAATCACAAAGCATAAACGTTCGTGAAATAATTTTTAGAAGTTGTCCTTCCAGGAAAAAAGTTCTCTCTCTGCAGGCCTTTATATTCCCAGTGCAAGTGTGGATTCCTTGAAGACAAGCGGCCTCCTTCCTGCCTTGGAGCTGCTGCGCCTCTCCCAGGGCTGGGCCCGTGGGAGGCGAGAGAAGAGGAGCCGCGATCCCGATGGCGGCGAGTGGCGCGCTCACCAAGTGCCGGACCGCGCGTTCCGCCCAGAGCCCTCGCGACTGCGCCGGGCACAGCCTCTGCACCTTGTGTAGATCGACTCACCGAATCCTCACAAAGAGCCCTTGAGGTCAGTCCTGTTGTTATTCCCACTTTACAGAGAAAGAAACTGAGGCACAGATGGGTGAAGTGACTGGCCCAGGATCCCCACTAGGAAGAGGCAGGGCCAGGAATGAATCCAGGTGGCTCCAGAGCCCATGTGATCCCGCGCAAAGCCTGGAAGGCAGGGACAGCAGAGAAGAGACAGGGCTCTGAAGGCCTGCAGCACTCCGCCCTCTGTGGGGCCCCTGCGTTGGGCTGAATCAGGCCCCCGCCCCAAAGATGTCCACGTCCTAATCCCTAGAACCTGTGAATGCCATTAATGCCTTACTTGGCAAAAGGAACTTTGCAGATGTGATTAAGAATCTCGGGCCAGGTGCGGCGGCTCATGCCTGTAATCCTGGCTCTGGGAGGCCGAGGCGGGAGGATCACTTGAGGTGAGGAGTTCAAGGTCAGTCTGAGAAAGAGCGAGACCCCGTCTCTACTAAAAATTGAAAAATTAGCCAGGTGTGGTGGCAGGTGCCTGTAGTCCCAGCTACTTGGGAAGCTGAGGCAGGAGGATCGCTTGAGCCCAGGAGTTTGAGGTTGCTGTGAGCTAGGCTGACGCCACGGCACTCTAGCCCCAGCAGCAGAGCAAGACTTTGTCTTTAAACAACAACAAAAAAAGAATCTTGATATAAGGAGATTATCCTAGATTATCGGAGTGGGCCTGATGTAATTAAAAGATCCTCATAAACAGAAGAAAGAGGCAGGAGAGGCAGAGATTGGAACGATGTGGCAGCAAACAAAGGAATGCTGGCAGCCTCTAGAAGCGGGAAGAGGCCAAGAACAGATTCTCCCATGGAGCCTCCAGAAGGAATGCAGCCCGCCAACACCTTGATTTTAGCCTCATAAAACATAAGGTCTGGACTCTTGACCTCCAGAACTATAAGAGAATAAATGTGTGTTGTTTTATGCCACTAAGGTTGTGGTAATTTGTTATAGCTGCAACCAGGAAACTAATACACCCCATTCCATTTCTCTCTTCAGAGACCCACTGGGAAGACAGAAACTCCTGCATACCCCATGGTCCCCTGCCCTTCCCGTGTCTCCTTGAGATGGAGACTGAGAAGATCTGGGAAAGGGCTGGGAAGAGCTGTCCCATCACAGTCACCTTGGAACGTGGCGGGCATTGCATTGCCTACCCTGTTCCTGGGGTCCTGGGAAAATCCTGGCTCTGTCTCTGAAACAGGACTCCCCACCCATAGTCCTCCCTGCCACCCTCTCCCTCCAGCCAGAACGGCCTTTCTCCTGGGCATGGATGAGGGGTCTTGAAGGCCTTGATGCCCCTTACACCTGCACCCAGGCCGGGGCCCCATCACTGCCGGGTCTGGCGCATTACCCCAGGCCCATGAGCCAGGCCCCCATCATCTCTGCTGTGCCACCAGGGGAGGGGGAGGCGTGCCGACCAGGGGGACAGAGTCCCAGAGAGACCGGCCCAGAGAGAGGCAGAGACGGAGAACTGGGGATGGGAATAGTCAAGGGCAGAGTCAGAGAGACACATAGTGACCGCGTCTGTTTCCTCTGTCCTCAACAAAAACAGCTGCGTGGCTTTCTCCCAGTTGCCCCACTGGCGCGCAGCCGCTCAGGCCAAGCAGACAGTAAGTGGGTGGCCGGGCTGACCGGGGTGGGGTGGGGCGGTGCGGGTGCTCATTCCCAGTCCCATCAGCCATGGCGACAACGGCCAAGGGCTTCGCTTCACAGCATCAAACCCAGACTCCTTGCTGTGGCCTGCAAGGCCCGAGTGGCTTTGGTCCCTGGGTCTACGTGAACTTCATTTCTCCTTGCCACAGCACTGTGACCTCCTCCAGTGCCCCAAGTGTGGCCCTGCTTTCACACGGGTCTCTGTGCAGGTCACCTTCTTGCGGGAGCCTTCCCTGACCACCCTTCTAGAAGAGCAGCCTGCCACATCCCTCTGTAACTCGACTTTTCTCCGCAGCATCTATCGCAGCCTGACACTAGACCACGAGGCACTGGCTTCATGTCCGTCTCCCCAGCTGGATTTGAGCGTCACCACTGCATCCCAGCGTGGCCATCCTGCACTGTCCATGCAGTAGCCATGACGCACCGGTGGCCTTTTAAATTTACATTTGTGTTAATTAAAATTCTATAAAATTTGAAGATCAGCTCCTCTGTCGTCCTCGCCACATCTCCAGGGCTGAGGAGCCACATGTGGGCCAGCGGCCACCGGGCTGAACAGCAGGGACAGGGAACACGTCCATCGTCCTGTGTCGAGAACCAAGGAAGGTGGAGCGGGTGCGAGCCCCACCTGAGGAATGCCAGTGGCTTCACACTGAGCAGGTGTGACCACACCCCTGCCCTTGCGCCTCTCCTTGTCGCCAGGTGCCCCTCCAGCTCCCTTCCTGCCCCTCCTGCGCCCCCAGGCTCACTGCTGTGCCTCCCTCCCGATGCTCCCACCACCCAGTGCTCACCCTCTCCAGCTGCATTTGCTGGACTGTAACTGCTCATCTGTGTGCCTCCCCCAGCAGGGAGCATCTGAGGAACCAGGGTGCACCTTCTACCTCTACTGCCAAGGCCCCGGGCAATGCTGGCTCCTCGCCCTTCTCCATTCCCCAGGCTCCTGGCGCCCACAGTTTCAGACTCCCATCTCCACACCCGGGTCAGAGGGCCCCACCCTCCCTGAGCTGCTAGAGCCAGGGGGCCGTGGCTGAGGTGGGGATGCAATGTACCCTGAGGTTTCTGGGGGAGCAAATCAGAAATAGGCGCCCTCCCCCTCTTTCACACTTGCTTTGTGTCTCTAGGTCTCATTTGCACACGGCTTTCTCAGGCAGTCGTAATGACGTAAGTCAACACGGTACCCTTAAAATCACGGAAAAGGCTCAGCTTGTTTTTGGTGACTGTTCAGGGAAGCCCTAAGCTGCCCCGAGGCACATTCCCCTCCCTTCCCTGCCCCTCCTGCCATAGCACAGGCCCCCTCGGAGAGCTCCTGCTGTCCTACCCCCCACCTCCCTCTCTGGGGTCCTGGCCCAGGCAGCAGGCCTCCGGGTGGGCAGGGGAGCAGGGAGAGGGCAGAGTCCAGGGCCATGTGACAGTAAGAGAGAGGGCGACAGGTGGGTGACGTGTCCCCAGCCACAACCCCACCCCAGCCTGCCCTGTGAGGATTCGGAGCCACCTGGCTGAAGTCTCCCAGCCTGTGCGGAAAGCCACTCGGTCGCTGTTCCCCTTGCCTTCAACTTCCCCAGAGCCCACCCAGCCTCGAGATGCCAGCAGGGAGCGCAAGCCCCTCAGAGGGCCAGAGGCTAGGGAGGTGCTTAAAGAGGAGGGGGTGGGGGGGTGTCAGGATGACAGGGGCCCAGAGGCCAGGACAGCAGCTCGGATGGACACCCTCACCCATGCGTCCGGGCCCGAGAAGCTCTCCGCCCTGCTGCCACACGCACAAGCTCAAGCAGTCAGGAACTGCATTTTCCAGGGAGGGCGTCCTCCACAAGCCTTTGCGAAACTCCTGATTGGAACCACGGAGGGCTCCTGCCCTCCACGCAGGTAGATTTGGTGGGGGTTAGTGTGGGCCAGGGGAGTACCGCAGGGGGCACCGGGAAGTCTCCCCTTCCTGGCTCCCTGGAGTAGACAGTTGGGGTGAGTGAAGCCCAGAGCTGGGCTACCCAAATACCTTTACGAAAGGCCCTCTACCGCCCTTGAGGTTGGGGGCTCAGGGGACACAGCCTCCCAGGCCCAGGCCTGGGAAAGCCACCGCACCATCCCCCACCCCAGGCTCCAAGACAACCAGCAGAGCACTGGCTAACAGGGCAGGCATGGCCCAGGCTGCAGTCCCGTTGGTTGGAGGAGGCTGTCCTCCCTTTGGCATAAGAGTGCTCCTCATTAGGGACCTCAGGAGGCTTCCCAGCGACACATGGTCGTTCACCGCACCCCACTGTAGTCCCGGATGGCGGTAGGGATTTACCCAGGCTTCCTGAGTACCCGTTCCATTCACCGCGGCGCCTCCTTGCTCCGTGTGCCAGAGCTGCACAGCACCGTTGAGAAGCCCCCCACTCCACAGAGAAGACAACTTGGTCCTCAGGGGAGAAGGATTTACCCAAGATTCACATAGAAAGTCAGGGCAACGTCCAGACTAACCCTCGGGTCTCCTGATGATCAAACCTGTGACGGGGCATTAGAAACCCGTGCGGGAGGCCGAGTGCGCGCCTGCTCCGGCGCGTTCGCACGGGTGGCTGGGTCCTCCTGTGTCCACTGGGCCTGACGCCTCTCTCCTGCTCCGTCAGAGCTGCTGGTCCGACTGAAGTGGTGGGAGGGCGTCTCCCTGGAGGCTCTGAAGCACCCAGATGTGCCTCCAGGAAGCAAGCATCTGCCCACCTGCTGGCTGCCCCGGTATCCGATTCCTTGTCTCTTAGCAGGACCCTCCAGTGTGTGACTCTAGATGGGAGGCAGAGCCCCAACTTCTGGAAGCCAAAGGGGTGCAGACAGGCCCCCGTCCCCGAGTGGGCAGCTGGGCTGTGGGCACACAAGCCACTGTGGCCAGTAGGGTGTTTATGCCCAGGATTTTGTTTTTAATTTACAGTAACATTGATGTGATGTTTTGGTGAACGGTTTTGTGAATGTTAACACATGCGTAGAGTGATGTCACCACCACCTCAACCAGGATTCCGAACACTTCCCCTAGACTCCCTCCTACGACGCCTCAGCCGAGGACCCCGACCAGAGGGAGGATGATGATGGGAAGAGTGGGGACTGCCACAGACCGCTCACAACGTGCCAGTGTCCAGACACTGGTGTCCAGGGGCGGCAGCGTCCCCCACCCTCGCTGGGCTGCCTCTGGGTGTAACCATCTGCCTCCCCTGGGACCAGCCTTTCTGGCTTCCCGCCAGGCTTCCAAGCCTGCTTCTCCGCCCTCCCCATCGGCTCCAGGAGTGGCTGGATAAGCTCCTGTCCTACTCTAGTTGGACAGAGGGGTTTTGTCCGTCTGTTACAGCGCGAAGCCACGATCCCTGATGAGCTCAGGTGGAAATTCCCGGGGGGATGAACTGGACCAGAGATCAGTGGGGATCTTTTGGGGTTTCCTGGGAAGGAGAGACCCGCCCTGGCCCTTTCCCAGGAAGCAGCCCCTCAGGCAGTCATCTGGGAAGTGGGCTGGGGAGGGGTGCTGACCACAGAGAGCGCGTGCCCCGCGGCGGCCCCTCTCCCTCCGGCCCGGGTCCTGGAGATCCCAGGTCTAGGCCCCGGCACCACAGAGAAACCAGCTCCTCCCCCGTGCGAAGTGGAGCCCCTGCTGGGAAAATCTGGGGAGGGGGTTATTTTTGACTTGGGGCCCCTGCAGGCTGGAAGCAGGGTGGTATGGGGCGGTGGGGGCGGGGCGGCTGCCCAGCTCCTCCTTCCCGAGGTCGGCCTGGGGAAGGGTTTCCATGGAAACAGCAGCTCCAGCATCTCCAGAGATTTGGGGGGAACGGACTCTCAGAAATCAGCGTCTTCATCTCTGGGCGCAGCGGAGGGGTCCTGTGCGGGAGCGCCGCTCCCCCGCGTCCCCGTGCCCTGGAGGACTCGCTTTCTCCAAGCTCCCCTGGCCCCGCTGTTGGCCCGCCGTCCTCCCGGTCCTCTCGGGGAGGGGCATCAGGCCGCCGAGCTCCCTGCCCCGGCACAGCCTTGGGGAGAGGAGACGCGGGCGGGCGTGGGGACTCTTGCTGGGGAGTTAATCAAAGTGTCCGCAGCTTCTCATGTTCCTGTCCCCACCCTGGGGAGAATCGGGAGGGGGTGGGGACCAATCTGCCTGCGACCGATGGAGGGACAGCATCAAACATGCCAGCCTCAAGGCGTGCGCAGACATGACATCAACTGGAATACTTGCCTTTAAAATGACTTTTCCAGCAGTTTTCACCCCTGGCCTGGGTCCCGCATCTCTGCCAAGAATCCTCCCAAATTCCTGGTACTGCAATGGCCCTTGCTGGCCCGCTCCGGGAAAAAGCGCTCACCCCTGTTCTTTCCACATTCAGGCCCTGTCCCGCAGAAATATTCATTCATTCGTTCAGCAATGATTCACTCCGCTCTGATTTCGTGCCAGGCACAGCTCTAAGCACTGGAGACCCCAGCAGAATGTAGGAGGTCGGGGATGGAGGGTGAGACAGACAGAAGTCCCAGCCCTTGCGGAGCTTATACCCTGGAGAGAGAAAGAGACAGAGAATAAACAAATAAATATGTAAAATACATCATATGTCAAATGTGATGAAACGTTCTGGAGAAAAATAAGGCAGGAGAGAGCTAGAGAATGTGTTGGGATGGGGGTTACAATTTTAAATGAGGTGCCTAGGGAGGGTCTCACTGAAAGGTGATGCTTGATAAGGACCTGCAGAGGTGACAGAGTGAGCCATGCAGATTTCTGAGGCAAGAGCACTCCAAGCAGAAGGAACAGCATGTGCAAAGGCCCCGGGGTGACTGTGCCTGGCATGTACAAGGAGTAGCAAGGAGACCAGTGTGACTAGAGTGCAATAAGCAAAAGGGGGAGCTCTCAGAGATGAGGTCAGAAGTCACAGGGCCCTTGGGGAGAGGGGCAGATGCTCTGGCTTTTTGCTAGAGTATCAGAAACCCTCTGCCGTGCAGCCATACTTTGTGCGTGCTGTAAGAAGCTCAGGTGGGGAGAACTATAAGGACATCCCCAGCCTTCCCACAGTGTGATCGCCTTAGCTGAAGAGTCAGGGGCTGCGCCTGCGGTTACCCACAACCTTAATTCTCCATATCTCCCTCCCCATATGGAATTGGACTCTGCAAGCTCAACATGAGTGTGTCTGTTGACCACAATCTGGAGAGGCCCAAGTGCTGTCTCGAGGCCACACAGTCTGGCCTCCTGCCACTCCAGCCTCCGCCCCTTATTTCTCTCCCCACCCCCTCTGACACCTGCGGCGATGCGGCAGCGTCTGTATAATTATGGTGATGATTTCACAACACGTGGCTTTCCCTTTTCTTATCACCTCCCAGTGTGAAATAAACCGTTCAATAATTAATTGACAAAGATGAACTTGTTGTCCTCAGCCAGGCTGGGAGGTGGGGGTTGGGCACAGCCTCCGCAGACAAATGATGTGAGAAGTAATTGCCCTAGGAGAGGAGGGAGAGGTATTAAGATCAGATTTGCAAGGTCCCTTCCAAGAGCCTGTGGGCACCAGGCGACAACAACTGCTGGGATTTACGTTGCTAATTCATCACTAATTAATGTTCCAAATTGGGGCTGACAGGAGGAGAAATAAAGGCAGAGGCATCCACGGAGATAGAGAGACAGACACTGGGAACAGCGCAGGGCCAAGGGGGAAGAGACACACATGGCAAAACCTAGGAGGCAGAGAGAGCTACTGGGGCAAGAGCATAGGCGAGGAGGCGCCGAGACCAGACTTCGGGTCCATGTTCCCAACCACATGTGGCCCAGATGGGTCCCTTCCCCTCTCTGGGCCTCGGTTTTGTCATCTATCTCCAAGTTCTCTCTAGATCTGATAATGCTGTCAGTCCCAACTTCAGAATAGATCCAGAATCATTAAGAGTGAGGCCAGCATGCACACATGCACACAGGAGCATCACCTGGCCCCGGCCAGCAATGGTCTCTTGCCTGGATTATAGCATCTGTTTCTGCCCATGTCCCCCGACAGTCTATTCTCATAGCAGCCAGAGGGATCTTTTAAAACGAGGCAGTTAGGCCCCATGTCCGTGCAAACCCTTTCATCTCACCTGGCAGGTGCAGAAGCCAAAGCTGCAAGGCAGGTCTGAAACTCGACACCATGTGGCCGCAGTGGCCCCACCCACTCCAGCCACATGACCTCCTTGCTGTCTCTGGAGCAGGCCAGCCGCTTGCACCTCAGGACCTTTGCACTTGCTGTCTCTTAGCCTGGAAAGTTCCCCGACATGTCCACATGGTTCTCTCCTTCTCTTTGTTCAGGTCTCTGCTCACCTCTCCAGAGAGCCCTCCAGGACTAACCCTTTCAGGTCACCGGCCCCCCTGCTCCAGCAACCACAGCACTTACCACCCACCACGTCACTTCTCTGTTTACTGACCATCTCTCTGCTCTGGAATGTCACTCCCTGAGCGGGGACGGTAGCTCTTTGGGGCACGACTGAATCCTCAGCGCCTGGCTCGGTGTGGGGCTCCAAGTAGGTGCTCAGTGAATAGTACTGAACGAATCCGAAAATGCTGTTTCAGAGAAGGCTTGAAAGAGTAAGACACAGAGCAGACAGGAGAGTGGGGAGTCAGCGCAGGACGCGTGGTGGGGGGAAGGCCATGCGGAAGCTCTGCCCTTTGTTCTTCAAAGGGTTCAGCAAGGGGTGACAGGGACCGAGGACAGGACTGGCTGGAAACAGGGTGACATCTACTGAGCCCCAGGACAGCGCATGCATGTCAGCTGGCCTCCCGCTGCGGGTGGCACAGAAGCCTCCTTTCAAGGCAGGCTCCTTCGGAACGCGGCGGCGCCACAGCACGGGCGCCCCGGCGTGGCCCCCTAGTTTAGGAGAGGATGAGAAACCGTCCGACTGCTACACGGTGGGGGCCAGCTGGGGAGAATGGAGTCTGTCAACAGAGTGGAAGATGAGGCGGGCGCTCGGCAGGCCGGGACGGGAACCCTGTCGATCCTCGGAGCTGTGCACGAAACGTGGCCATGAGAGCCGCTGCGTTTGCGGGGCCCCTGCTGCGTGCGGCGCCCTGAGACCCGGGGCGCCGAGACCTGGGTGGCGGGCCCCTGTCCCGTCGGGCGTGCGCGGCTGGGCTGGGAAACAGGTGTGCGCACCGCCCGGGACTGCAGTGCGTGTCTGTCTAGAGGGGGCGAGGTGTTGTGTCAAACCCTGGCCCTGCCTCCCATGGCGGGGAGCCTGGGGTGCCCCTGAGGCTGCCGGAAGCTTTCTTCCTCCTCCACCGCGGGACTGTCAAGCGCCCAGCTCAGAGCCCAGAGGAATTCTGTGCGTCTCCCTCCACTAATAATAATGATGGTGGTGATGTTGACGACACGAGAACACACAGGCCAGTGCCTGAGACCACAGGCTTTGGAGTGGGACGGCCTGAATCCATGCCCTGGCTCTGCCATTTAATCGGCTCTGAGTTTCGGTTTCCCAAAGTGCAGACGAGGGCGGTGGGCACCTGGCTCACGGCGCCCGGGAGCGTTGGTGCGTCCGTGCGGAGTCCGGCCGAGTCTGTGCACGCCGGGTGCTCGTTGAGAGCACTGGCGCGCTGGCGCTGTCGTGACGAAGCACCACGGCCTAGGCGACCCAAACGGCAGGAACGCGTTTTCTCATAGTTCTGGAGGCTTGAAGCCTAAGATTGAGGCGTCGGCAAAGTTGGTGCCTTTCGGGGGCTCTGAGGGAGAATCAGTTCTGGTGGTTTGCAGGCGATCTTTGGTGTTCCTTGTCCATGGTGTTTTCATATCTTCTTCCCTCTGCACGTGTCTCTTTCTCTTCACGTGGACATCTTTTTATGAGGACACCAGTCATATTGGATTAGGGGTCCCTCCTACTCCAGAGTGACTTTGTCTTAAGTAACTACATCTACAATGGCCCTATTTCCAAATCAGGGACATTGTGAGATGCTGGGAGTGAAGATGTCAACATGGAAATTTGGTGGTGGGGACACAAGTGGACCCACAGCACTGAGTGTCAGCAGTGGTTATTGAGGTCTGCGGGAGAGGGAGCCACCTCCCAGAAGGATGGGGGAGGCATCCAAAGGCGGGGTGCTTGGGTGAGGGTTGGAGGGTGCACAGGACGGTCTGCAAGGTGGAGGAGCAGGGGCGGCGGAGGCCATCCGGCTGAGGGTGCGTGGCGTAGAGCCCCGCCAAAGTCTCGCTGTCAGGGCCGGGAGTAAGTCGAGTCTGTGAGAAACTGTCATAAAGTTTATTTTAGTGCAAAACTTATTTTGGGGAGGTCTGAAAATCAGGCGGACATTTGAGGAGCTTGTGGAGAGGTTGCACGTGGCTCTTGTGTTAGCCTGAATTCGTTTCCCTGGCGCCTAACAGCTCACGCTGGCCTTGAGAGTCTGAGGGGAGAGGAATGTCGGGTGAGAAGAGGGAGGGTCTGGGGACATCAGACATGGGCAGGACCCTGGCTGGGAGGTCCTGCGAACCCTGCCCTCCCCTCACACTCTGCTGCAGCCCCCAAAGTTGGAAAGGCCTCGGTGGCCTGGTGTGACAGTTGGCTGTGGCAGAGAGGGGCCGTCCGCCAGGTTTGGGGCAACACACAGCACCGAGATGGAAGAGGCCGCGGGACCCACTTGCCCTCCTTCCTGAGCAGCAGGGAGCTGCACCCGGGAGCTTGCCCTTCAGGGTGGGAAGGGAAGCCCAGGCAGCCTGCCCTCTACCCACCACGCCCTGTCTCCATCCCATATCAGGGGTGGCACTTGGGTTCAAGGTGGAGGTCCGGAGACTTGGGTGGAGCCATGCCTCTGAGGCTAAGGTGTTGGTGACATCGCGTAGGTCACTCGACGTCTCAGACAGTCTGCTTGCACAGCTGTGCAGCGGGGCAGCCCTTCTCAGGAGGAGGCGCTTCGGTGGAGGAAGGCTGGGACTGCGCAGGTACGCACACAACGAAGGGAAACGTTTTTTCTCCTCTTTTCCTCCCTCCCCTCTGTTTCTGGGCTTAGATTTGCCTTTGAGCGGGTAATCTGCACAGGGCTGAGAAGGAATCCCTTTGAGAGGAAGGAGGGAAGGAAAGCTCCCATCCCCATCCCCACCTGACTTGGGACTCATTTCCTTTGGCAGCTTCCTCTCACAAGGGACCACCTCCCAGCTCCCCTGGAAAGCGACAGAGGGCCCAAGAGCACCGGAAGGTGACAACGTTGTGGCCATTTTCAGGACCCTCCCCACGTGGTCCGGGTTCTCGGGGCACGAATCCCTCAGCCGCCCCCTCTGTTACGTGTATTTTTCCTGCTGCGCCCTCCCTTCCTCTGGTGCCACTGGACAAGGCGAGCCCCCGGCATCCACGGCCCCAGCCTTCATGTCTGGTGTGCGCCAGGATGGCCCTGCCTCTGCCACAGCAGCTGTGCCATCCTGGGCAAGCAGCCCCTTCCGGCCCAGCTCCCCAGCTGCAGGGTGGTAGGACTGTCTGTCCTGCCTGTCACTCAAGGGGCTGGAAAATCCCATATGACCATCTGCACAAAAGAGCTTTCTAACCTGGGTCGGGCGGAAGGGACGCATTCGGCACAGGAACTGCAGGCCTGCCACGCACACATCCTTCCGTGCTGTTCTTTGAGAGTGCGTTGTAATCTACCCAAATTACAAGCACATGTAAACATCGGTCCCTTGATTCCCTAACTAAGAATTTGCCCTGCAAGCAGACTTTCTGTCTTCGATTGGGTTCCCTGGAAACAATCTCTGAGGCAGAGATTTGCATACAGGAGGATTATTGGGGAATGTTCTTGGGAACAACACCAGTAGGGGAGTGAGGCAGGCAGGATGAGCAGAGGGAGAAGGGGAACTGCAGTGTAGACCCAACGGGAGCTCTGGGCTGGGATGGCCCCACGGGGACATCCCGAACTCAGGCAAGGGGTCCCCATAGACCACTCAGCGGATGTTTATGCCCCAGGGAAGGACGTAGCCCTGACTGAGAGTCGTGAAGTGCAGTTCCTGAGGCGGTTGGCGGCTGTGAGCAATGCTCCGCTCCCGGGAGTTGGGGGAATGAGTGTCCCAGTCCGGAAGGGGGTCTGAGCAGCGAAGCATAACGTCCTGCACTTGCCTCCAGGAGAAAGGACATATGCCTAAGGATGTTCGCTGCAGCATTTTTTTTCAAAGGAAAAGGTTGGACCATCTAACGTCCATTGGTAGGGACCTAGTTGAAAAAAATGATAGTACATCCGTACGGTGGAATTTTATGCAGCCATAAAGAAAGCAGAAGTTGTTAGAGTACTGATGGGAACAATCCCCAAGACAGTCAGATGCGACAAAAGTAGGACGTAGAAAGTATAAAGAGTGTACCAGCATTTGCATGAAAATGGGGGGTGAGAACATCATGTAAACATATTTTTGTGTGTGGATAAAATACATCTGGTAGGATTCATAAACTACTGGTAACACTACTCAGGTGTTACCAGCAGGTAACAACGCAGGAGGCTGAGGTGGGAGGATCACTTGAGCCCAGGAGTTCAAGGCTGCAGTGAGCTACGATTGCACCACTGCACCCCAGCCTGGGTGACAGAGCAAGACCCTGTCTCTAAAAAAAAGTTTTTAAAAATACTAGTAACAGTGGTTGTTTTCTGGTTGGGGAACTGGGTGGTTGGGGGTCAGCAGAGAGGGATCCTTCACTCTGTGGGTGCTGTCGTATCTTCTGAATATGGAAGCACGCAGTTGTATTACCTACTTAAATAAATTATATTACCTAATTAAATACGCCAAGTTAAATGCTGTAAAAGAAATCCACCTAAGAGGTTTACAAGAAGGGGGTGAGGACTTTAAGAACCCAGGTGCCAGGGTGAGTGGGGTGTTTTGGAGGCTGGCGGGGGCCCAGTGGAGATCCTTCCTCTCGTGGGAACAGGTAGGGAGGTCAGGGCCCCAGGGAGAAGGGGCAGTGAGCAGCTCTCTTTGGATCTGTGAGGAAAAGAAGCCTGCTGGGAAGGCTTTGATTAAGGCCAGCCCCTGACTGGCTGTGTGACCTCAAGCAAGGTCACCTAGTCTCTCTGGGCCTCAGGCACTTTGCCCGTCAAGCCGGGATGCTGTGCACACTATGGAACATAGAACGACCATGAAAAGCAACACGCTAGATGTACCAACAGATACAGGGATAGATGTTAAAAATATAGTGTTGAGTAGGAAAAAAAGAAACAGAATTCAGGTGCATAGCACAATGCCATTTATGGACGTTAGGAACAGGTTCTCAGGGAAACCGACACTACATGTTCAGCAAGGACAGGCGTCTGTGTTCCAGGGCACGTGTAGACCAAGCGCACCGCAATGTGTGCTCACGCGGGTGTCATGGGGAGGGAGGGTGCGGGTCAGGCATGACGGAAGGGAAAGAAAGTTAAGACAGAAGAAGCTTTGCACAGCCTTGAAAGCACACCGTGAGCTGAGGGGGAGACGCTCTAAGCCTTGGCCCCTGAGGTCCCCTCCCCACATAACGGCCACTTTACAGGGATGTCGCAAGGATTTCGAGAGAGAATGTAAAAGGAATGTCTGAGCAGAGTGGGGACTTAAGTGAATATTTTAAAAATCGGAATCCTTACGTGGGTGTTTTGTTATCTTGCTCCTCATTCTCTTTAACTTCGACAGAAACGCACACCCCCATGACCTACGTGGGAGCACCGGGCCCAGGGAAGCCGAGACGAGCCCGCGGTGAGTAGTGGGGCCGGAGTCTGTCCCAGATCTGCCCCCCTCCAAAGCCAAGGCTCTTTCCCACCATATCCCGACGTGCCCCTCGACCTTTTTGCCAATGAGAAACCTGAGACTCACGGGTTTAATAATGCACCTGAGGGCGCACAGGTGACGGAGGCCTGGGCGTCAAGGGACTTCCGTGTGGCTGGGGAGACTGGGCAGCTCACGTGCAGGGAACTGGCATTACAAGGAGGCAGGACCTGAGATCTGTCTTTTCCCTCTGGCTGCTTTTAGGAGTTTCTGTTTTTGTTTGAGCTTCTCTTACTAGCCAATGCCCATCTTCAAGAGGCCAGTGAGGACCCACTGGGCCCTGAGCCCATAAAATTCAGGCAGCCTCACCAGGTGGTCTAGGTGAGGCCTTTTTATTTATCGTTTATCCTGCTCGCCAATGTTCTTTCTGTCTCTGTGAATCTACATTTTTAGTCAGAATTGGAAAGTTTCCAGCCATTTTCAATTCAAATATTTCCTTTTCTCCATCCTTCTCTTTTCTTCTGAGACTCTAGTCTTCCACCCTTCTTTCATATTTCATTTCCTTGACTTGCTCTAATATTTTATGCATAACTGTTTTGTGATCACTGTCTGATAACCCTAGGATTGGAACTCCTTGGGAATTCAAATCTATTATTTATGGTTTCTGCTGGCTCTCACTCATGGTGGTTCATTTTCCCAAGTTTGGTGAACTTTGATGGTGAGTCTCTTTTGTTTAACCCTGATTTGTCAGACTCCTGGGGTACTAAACTGGAATGTTTTCCTTCAGAGAGCATTTACAATAGCTTTTTCTAGAAGCCAGAGGACACCAGGCACTTGAGTTTCTGCTTTAAAACAGCAGTCTCAGTCAGTTTTCCTGCCTTCCCTACAGTAATCCCAACTGTAGAGCTGATGCCAGCATTTTCCTTCAGAGATGTCTTGAAGATTTCCCTGACTTCCCAAGTCCCATGTCATTCAATATGGTTTATGAAGGGTTGAGGCGTTTAATATCGAGAGGGTCTTTGGAGTGTCTAGTCCATCATGTTCTATCATGAGATGTATCTACGCGTGATGTGAGGCCCAAGTACTGCAGGGTTCAGAGCAGGACATTTAGTGGCCAAGGGCTGGATCAGTGGAGCATGATGGGGGCGGGGAGGCGCAGTGAGCATGTTAAACGAGTAAATTCCCAGACCTACTCCTGGGACTCTGACCCAATAGGTCAGGGGTAAGGATCATGAATCAGCATTTTAAACCCTCCTGCCCCATGCATTCCATGTGATTAGGATGCCAATGGTGCAAACTCTGGGCTGTGGCGACCAAAGAAGGCTTCATGGAAGAAGCTGGATTTGATCAGAGTCTTAAAGGAGCTCAGCTGAACGAGGCAGAGTCAAAGACATGGAACGGACAGTCCAGTGTGTCCAGCGTGTCCAGTGCTGTCATCGAGGTGAAGCAGGGAAGTAGGGAGGGCCAGATGGTGGAAGTCCTGAAATCTCAGGCCCAGGGTTTGGCGCTTTATCCTAGGCAATCTTGGGAGCCATTGAAAGCTCTGGGGGAGGGGCTGCAATGATAAGACATAGTGGGACTTTAGGAAACTTAATCAGGCAGCAGGGAGCCAAATGAATTGTATTCCCACAGTCACTCACTTACTATGGAGAATAATTAACTAAATCACGCTGTTATTTTAATAGAGTTGTGTTTTTCAGAAAGAAGAACAGTGACTAGCTAATGCTCAGCGTTCTGGTCTGTCAGCTCCTGGGGCCGGGCGGGGGGCGGGGGTGCTGAACGGGTGGTTCACACGGCTTCCTCGGGCCCCGGGATCTCCCTGGCGGGGCTGATTCTGAACTTTGTGGGCCAGGGCCCAGGAGGTCCTAACTGGCTTCCTGGGAACGGGCCTTGGTTATTAAGAGGAGTCCGTATGTTAAGGCCTGTGCTCCTGCCTTAGACCCTGTGATCCCAGAGGGCAGGCCATGTGATGTCACCCTGACAGGGGACCTGGATGCTGTCACCACAGTAAGGTACATGGTAACAATTAAACTGCTGTACTAGCCCACTGAGCTGAAGGCGTGATTTACAGCCTCCCAGCTGCTTTCACCAGCCATGTCGCCTTAACCCCGCAACAGTCCCAAGTGGGGGGCTCTCTTCTCCCTGTGATGGATGAGGTGCGTGAGACTCAGAGAGGCTCGTGGACTTGCCAGAGGTCACACAGCAAATCGGAAGCAGAGCTCGGAAGCGAACTGGCGGCAGCCTGGAGTCCTGGCCACTGTGCGGCTGGTGGTGGAGGGTAGGGGCCTCCAGGTGGGCGCTGTCGCAGTGGGCCATCGTGCTCAGGGGTGCGGGGGAGCTTCTGCTTCTCCTGCCCGCCCCGGCAGCTCTGGCTAGGTCCTGTTGTCGAGGACTGCGCTTCCTCAGAGCAAAGAAGCTTTCAAAGGCGGCTCCCCGCCGCCCCCACCTCTGCGCTGGACGGCACCGAGCCTCAGGGGATAAGCGCCCAAACTGGGGGAGAGCCGGCCCCACTTACACAGATCCTTCCCCGCGCCAAATCCTACTCATCCTGGTGCCTTCTCTTCTCTCGGGCAGGAAGTCCTTCCTGCTGTCTGCCTCCAGCTCTCCTGTCACTCCCGTCCATTCCCCAAAGCGAAAGTCAGAGTTTCTCGCACACCACAGTCATCTCCATAGACGCCAGGCTGGAAGCGGAGCCCGCTCAGACCGGGAGCTCGGCCTCGCCCCTTGCACCGGTGGCTCCCTGAGGGCAGGGCAGTGCGACCCCCTCAGACTGCAAGCTGCCCGAGGGCAGACCTGCGCCTGCCCCCTCAGACTGGGGGCTTCGCGCACTCTCTCCTCGTCCGGTCCACGGGGCCTGGGGGACCCGAATGCGCTGGAGCGGAAAGCTGTCTGCAGCTGTCCTTCGACCCTGGGCTGGGCTCCTTGAGTTTTCTTCCTAGGTGAGCATGCAGACTGCACTGGGGGGGCTGGGCCAAGGGCGAGTGCGGGCACATTGCCCCCGGCCGGAGCTGCGACAGCGGGTGTGTGCGCACGTGCAGCCTTGCTCCCGCCCGGAGCGGGTAGGCCGAGACTGGGCTGGGACAGCGCTGCGGGAGCCCAGAGGCCGCCTCTAGGCCACTTCGTCCCCTCCCTGCACCAGGCCGGGTGCCCCAGACGTGGCATCCTACATGCAAAGAGAGCTGCCTCTCCTGTTCCGAAGGGGACAAAGGGCTCCCCAGCCCCCTGGGTCTCCCACCACTGGGCCTCCAGCCCTGGCCGCACGTGCCTGTCTGCAGTCTCAGCTTGGGCCTCGGGCGGGGGCTCCCAGCATTTCTTCCTTCGTGTGGGCAGCCGCCCAGGAGGAACGCGGTGCCCGCCCGCCCCCTGCAGAGTGGATCAGAGCAGCGCCCGCGTTCTCATCCTCCATGTGGCCTCAGGCCCAGCATTTGCCTCCCTTGCACCCGTGAGACGGGAGGGACCGTTGCGGCCATCTTTAGAAAATAGAATCTGCCACAATCCGTAATATGGAACACCATGCGATCATTCAGAGATTTTTTTTATGTATATTATCAAGTATAAAAAACAGGTTATAAAATATTTATGAAAAAGAGAAATGTGTGTGCATGTTTATGAGAAAAAATACTGGAAAAATATACATCCAAATGCTAGCAGTAGTTTTCCCTCTGTGATTTTTACTTTTGGGTACTCTTATGCATTATCTAACTTTTTGTGCAATGCATTATTTTTCTAATTAAAAAAACAATACAAGCTATTTCTATGTTGAAAAACAAATAACAACACAAAGAACACAATTAGGACGGAAATGGTATGAAACAAGTAAAAGGTCCTAAACAGAGGGAAACAAGTTTCTTTAATACTGAACTTCTCGAAGGCTTTGATATTCTGATGTATGCTGGGAATTCACAAGGGAGAATTAGGGGATAAAACATTTCCCACTCTAATTTGACCAAGAAAGAGTGTGAGCAGCATGTGTGCATGTGCGCACCTGGGATATGTGCATGTGTTGTATGTGTGTTTCTGCACGTGTGTGTGTGCATGTGGTGTTTGTGTGTGTGTTGTGTGTGAGCATGTGTTGTGGCATCTTGAGGGACCTGCGATGCTCACACACACTTCGGGTCACGCTGGTCCCGACAGAAATGGTCCTGAGCTCTGTGGAGAAAGAGGCCAGTCTCCCCCGCTGAGTGGCCCTTGCCCACTATTCCTGCCTCTTCTTTGCCCTGCTAGTGGCCTTGAACCCCTTCCCCAGCCCTGCTCATTTGCAGCCCCCACCCCCTCACTCCTGGCAGAGGCACACGGTGGGGGTTCTCCCTGCTCTCTCCCCCTGCTCCCTGATGCCTTCTCTCGAGCCCTTGACAAAAGTTGCAGGAACTGGGTGGGATAAGTAAGAAAGAAGCCACATGAGTGACTGTAATTAACAATAGTTCGGGTGTACTTCGGAATAACTGAAAGAGTGGAACTGGAGTGCTCCTAACACAAAGAAATGATACATGCCCGAGGTGATGGATAGCCCAATTACCCTGATTTGATTAATTCCCACTGTGTGCTGGTATCGAAACATCACATGTACTCTATAAAGATATACAACTATTATGTACCATAATAATTAAAAATAAAAAAAGAAAGAAGGCTCATGAGCAAGACAGAAGTTGAGAGGGGGAAGGAGATTCCAAAGATGGGGGGGTGTATAACAGAGAGATCCATCTCTTCTCCCAGTGGAGACAGCCTACAAGGAGCTGAGCACTTCGAGCGCTTAGTTCAGATGCACTAAGACAGGGCTCAGTGACTCATGGTTATTGTCATTGACCACGAGTCACTACTCTTCTTCCTCAACCCTCATAAACATGCACACGTGCGCGCGCGCGCACACACACGCACACACACACACACACACACACACTACCAGTTGGATTGTGATCACTTCATACAGACCCTGAAGAAATCTTAACACCCAAAGGCTTAGACGGAGCTTCCTCCCTCTCTAGAGAAATTCCCACACATTTGCACCAAGATATGTGTACAAGAAGGTTCCCAGCAACACTGTAAAAGCAACAAAGTTGGAAATAAATGACATGTCCATCAAAAGAAGAATGAATAAATAAATCATAGCATAATCCTACAGTGGAATGCTATATAGCAATAAGGATGAATGAGCAAGGCCTACACACAGAACACGGATCAGCCTCACAATACATTATTAAGAGAAAAATGAAGAGCAGAAGAATTGCACACAATGTGATATCATTTATACAAACTTTTAAAATATGTGTCCTATACCACGTATGGTCTAGGGTTATGCATACACACATAGAGTAACAATATAAAGAACACAGGAAACCAGCCTGAGCAAGAGCGAGACCCCGTCTCTACTAAAAATAGAAAGAAATTAATCGGACAGCTAAAAATATATACAAAAAAAAAAACTAGCCGGGCATGGTGGCGCATGCCTGTGGTCCCAGCTACTCGGGAGGCTGAGGCAGAAGGATCGCTTGAGCCCAGGAGTTTGAGGTTGCTGTGAGCTAGGCTGACGCCACGGCACTCACTCTAGCCTGGGCAAAAGAGTGAGACTCTGTCTCAAAAAAAAAAAAAAAAGAACACAGGGAAAGGTAAACACCACATTCCGGCCAGCAGTGGCCCTGGGGAGTGTGAGTTGGGTGGGGAAGGAACAGGAGACGAAGACAGGGGCATCAACTGAGTCATGTTAATTATCCATTGATGAGTTAATTATCCAGTCTGAGCATCAAATTATCACACAACTCAGTAGCTTAAAACAACACACATTTATTTTCTCTGTTTGATATGACACTGTAGATTTTCTTCTTAGGTCTGTTAATATGATGAATTACATTGATTGATTTTTTGAATATTGAACCAGTCTGACATTCCTGGGATAAACTCCACTTGGCCATGAAATATTATTCTTTCTATATATTGCTGTATTCAATTTTCCAGTCTTTTGTTTAAGGTTTTTTTTTTCTATGTCATGAGAGTTATTAGTTTGTAGTTTCTTTTGTATGGTCTTCGTCTGGTTTGGGTATTAGGGTAATGTTAATCTCATAAAATGAATTGGTAAGGGTTCTTTTCTGTTTCTGTTATAGAATTGGTATTATTTCTTCTTTAAACAGAATTTGGCAGAATTCACCAGAGAAACCATCCAGGCGACTTTTTGGGAAGGGTTTAAATGACACATTTCATTTCTTTAACAGATACAGGATTATTCTGATTTTTTATTTCTTCTTGAGTGCATTTTGGTAGTTTGTGGCTTTTAAGGACTTGGTCTAGTTCATCTAAGTCAAGGGTCACCACACTTTTTCTGTAAAGAGACGAAAAACAGTGCAGGTTTTTGGGCCATACGGGCTCTGTTGCAACTATTCAGTGCCGCCGTCGTGGTGCAAAAGCTTCCATAAACCATGCGTGAATGAGTGAGCACAGCTGCTGTATTAGTTTCCTGGAGCTGCCATCACAAATTACCACAAACTAGGTGGCTTAAAACAACAGAAATATATTCTCCCACAGTTCAGGAGGCGAGAAGTCTGAAATCAAGTTGTCATCAGGGCCATGCTCTCTCCAAAGCTTCTGGAAAAGAAACTTTCCTTGCCTCTTCCAGCCCCGGGCATTGCTTGGCTGGTGGCAGCGTAAATTCTACTTTAGTCTCCACATGGCTTCCTCCCTCTGCGTCTCCATGTTTGTGCGTCTCCAAATCTTCCTCTCCTCTCATACAGCATAAGGACACCAGTCATATTTGATTTAGGGCCCACCTCATTTAACATTACCTTAACTAATTGCATTTGCAAAATCCCTATTTCCAAACTAGGTCACATCCTGACGTTCTAAGTGGACTTGAATTTGGGGGGAATGCAACTCAACCCAGTACATTCGTGTTCTAATAAAACTTTATTTTAATAAAAATGCAGTAGGCCAGATTGGGTCCATTTGCTGACCCTAGATCTAAGTTGTCAAACCTATGGACATAGAGTTGTTTGCAACATTCCCTCTTTCATTCCTGATATTGGTAATTAGTGTCTTCTCTTTTTTCTTTGTCAATCTAGCTATAGGCTTATCAATTTTATTGATCATATCAAAGAACCAGATTTTAGCTTAATTGATTCTTCTCTGATATTTTTTTGATTTCTGATTTCAATTTCATTGATTTCTTCTCTGATATCTACTATTTACTCTTTCTGTTTGCTGTGAGTTTATTTGTACTTTTTTCTAGTTTCTTTTTTTTTTTTTTTT
>NW_012151663.1:49063-49705 GCF_000956105.1 Propithecus coquereli
TGTTTTCATTTTCATTGAGTTCAAAATATTTTCTCTTTAAGATTTTGTCTTTGACCCATAGATTACTTAGGATTTTATTGTTTACCTTCTACACATTTGGAGATTTTTCAATTATCTTTCTGTTATTGATTTCTAGCTTAATTCACTATAGTCAGAAAACATACTTTGAGTTTCAGTTCTTTAAATTTGTTAACACAAATTCTCAAGTTTTGGTATTGTCCCATATACCCCTGAATCTCTGTTCATCTGTCTTTTAAAATCTTTTCTTCTGTTTGTTCTTCAAATTGAATAACTGTCGATTACCTAAATTCATTGACTCTTTTTTCTGTCATTTCCACTTTCTAATTGAGCCCAACTAGTGAATTTTTATTTCAGTTATTATATTGTTCAGCTCTAAAATTCCTGTTTGGTTCTTCTTTATAGCTTCTATTTCTTTGATGAGATTTTCTATCTTGTCATTTCATTTTAAGAGTGTTCACCCTAACTTCTTGAAGCATGGTTGTAATAGATGGTTTAAAATTTTTGTCTGATAATCTCAAATCTGTGTCATCTTGGGGTTGGCATCTGTTGATTTTCTTTTCCTTTGTGAATTAAGATTTCCCTGGTTCTTCACGTGCCAAGCAATTTTGGATTTTTTTTTTG
>NW_012151663.1:49845-181309 GCF_000956105.1 Propithecus coquereli
GGGTCTCACTCTTGCTCAGGCTGGTCTCGAACTCCTGAGCTCAAATGATCCGCCCGCCTCGGCCTCCCAGAGTGCTAGGATTATAGGTGTGAGCCACCGCGCCTGGCCTCCATTTTGGATTTTATTCTGGCCTTTTTTAATATTATGTTATGTGATTCTGGGTGTTATTTAAATTCTAAGAAGCGTATTTGGCTTTTTTGTTGTTGTTGTCATTAGCAGGCATTCAACCAAATTAGGTTTAGACTGCAAGCTCTGACCCGCCTTCTGCTGGCTGTGAGTACAATGTGAGCTTAGTTTTCAAAGTATTTGCAGTGCTTTGATGGTCAGACCCATGTGTGAGCCATGTGTCCACTCAGCAGACAGTCTGGGATCTGGGTGGTGATCTGCACTGTAGCTTAGTTCTTTAATCCTTAAATTCCTTAATAAAAGCTGTTTAAGATCAGATCCAGGCACACAGCTCAGAGGAGAGGCCTGGAATTCACACACAACTTTATTGGATTACTTTCTTGAGCTCCCTCTTCATGATCCAACCAACGCTTCCCACATCCCTGGAGCCTCCCTCCCAGACCTCTAGCCAGAACCTGAGGTTTTGGTTTCCCGACTCTTCTGCATTCTTCCCACTACTGCCTCTATCTATGTCTGGGGCCAAGCGATGGGAAGACAAAGATAAAGAAAACAAAATTCAGTGGGAACTCACTGAATTTTCACTGAATTCACTGAATTCACTTTGCTCTTGGGATCACAGCTCTTCTGACTAGCGGTAAGAACTTCGCTCTCTCAGAGGTTTGGGGGAGCTATGTGCCCCGCTGCCTACATCTACCATTGCCGTACAGCCATCACCACTGCTACCGTGGCGTTGTTTGGGAACTGGGGCCAGAGAAAAGGAATAAAAGAGAAAACAACAGGGGATTTCCCTACTTTACTGACCCGTAGGAGTCCCCCATCCCATTCCTTGGTCCAGAAATGGAGACTTCTCACGGAGCTCTTTCTGTGCACTACTGAGCTTCAGGCTGCCTTTGAGTCAGGATGGGTAATACCAGAGGGGCGAAACTTCTCATTCTTCCTTAATCCATCTGCCACCGCTTATTTTTCAGAATCCTCTGACATCTGCTCCATGAATTCAGGATTTATTTCATGCAGTGGGAGAGACAGGGTGGGGGTATGCTTACTCCATCTCCTCAGAACCAGAACCCAAATCCTTATAAAAGAGGAAAAATCCAATTCCTTTTGCTGATGTCTGAAATTTCACCATTAGGGTGCCCCGTTACAACGGCAGCCACCCTGTCAGTGTACTTCCGAGCACCACCTTGCCTATAAACTCATCGACAACCATCCTAAGGCACAGGTGTACACTGATGCAAACCCCGGTCTCTGCCCTCCCCCGCCCAGCCCCTTCCTCATCCTCTTTTGTACTCACAGGGAAAGTTCCCCCAGCCTTGAGACAAAAGAGGAGGACTCTTCCCCAGTGATGACTCTGCTGACGGGGCCAGCACAGCAGGAAGGGTGAGACTGAGTCAGAAGCATGGAGAGCATCTGCCACTGTCCTGGGGAGGAGTTGGGAGGAGGGGGCTGTACATCTGGCTGAGCCTGTGGGCCAAGACTTTCCACCGGTCATGTTTTAATTGCCTGTTTACTTGTCTATCCCTATAGCTGGGGGATTTCTTCAAAGGGACCTGAGCTCGGTTTCCTGAGTCTCTCCAGAGCTCGGCACTGTGCCTGGCATGTCAATAAAGGGCTGATGAGTGGATGCATGCATGAATGAATGAATGAGATCTAATTCTGTGCCCTCCTCCTTTCCTGACCCTCGGGAGCTAAATAAGTTACCATTTATTGGGCCTCTAATATGTGCCAGATATTTAACATTTAATATCTCGTTTAATCCCCCACTGGCAGAGGTAGTATCATTTCTCTTTAATGAAAAAAACTGAAGTTAAGGAACTTGACTAAATCACATAGTTAGTAACATGGGATTCAAACTCAGGACTGTGTGCTCCAGTCGTTCATCATTCTTTGATCTCTCCTTGATTCTCCAAACTCAGTGCCACCCCTGAGGCCTGGACCCCACCACCCCCATGGCAGAGACTGTCAGTTATCCCCCCGAATCTATTATCCTCACATTCCCAATGTTGACCGGCACCTGGAGCCATTTAGAATAAAGGCCGAATTTTCCAGCCTCCTTCGCAGCTATGTGGAACGAAGATGTATTAACAAGCGGAGTCAGTACGTGCAACTTCTGTGGAGTGTCCCCAAAGGGAGGGGGCGCTCCCTTCCCGATCCTTTCTTCTTCCTGCTGGCTGCTAAGTCTGTGCGACTCACTGCTGGAGTCCAACAAGCCATCTTGGGCCATGACACAGAAGCCGTCTACACAGGATGGCAGAGCAACAAAGCAGAAGGGGTCTGGGTGTCAGCCGTGGACTGACACCCCTAGACTTATGTGAGAAAAATAAGTGCTCATCTCGATTAAGCCACTGCTCTTTGGGGGTTTCTGGTCCATACGAGCTTAATCCATTTACGACCACCCCTTGCCTGGATGACCACAGGACCCCCCAGATGGCCCCTCCGCTTCTTTCATTGCAACTGAATCGATCCTAGAAACCACCTCCTCTTTAAATACTACTTTCTTCATGTTTTTTTTCCCAACTCACAATCCTTCAGTGGCTCCCTATTTCCCACTAAAAATAATTCCAAATACATTCAAAGCCCCACTATAGACTGCATGTGTCTTGTCTCATGTTTCCACAAAACTATGTGCTAACTAAACTGATTTCCCTGATGTCTCTGCCACATACTCTGTTAGTCAGGGTATGCTGGCTGCTGTGACAAACAACCCCCAAATCTCAGTGGCTTGTCACGGCCAAGTTGAACCGCCCACTCATGTGACAATCCAGTGTAGCTGGCAGAGTTCTGCCCCACACAGTCACTCGGGGACTCAGGCTCTCTCCATCTGGCGATGCCACCGTCTTCAGATTGTGGTTTCCAAGGTTACCATGAAGGCGAGGAGAGTGTGGGGGATCAGGCAGAAGGACTTGCGGAAAGCTGAGAGGCGTATGCATCACTTTCATCCGTGTTCTCTTGTCCAGAGCTCAGACACGTGGCTGAGCTGAACCGCGAGGGAGTCTGGGAAACGTGGTCTTTCTGTGTGCCCAAGAGAAACGACACAGCCGTGGTGGGTGTGTAACATTTCTGTGTCACACGTGCCTCACACTCAGCTCTGAGCCTTTGCACGTACTCTTCCTCTTACCTTAGAATGCTGCCCTCCAGTTTCTGCCAAATCCTCCACCTCTGTGGAGGCCACGCTCGGTCTCAGTCTTTTCCCTGAACGCTCTCTTCCCCAGTGCGTAAACCGTGGAATTGCCGGAAGCATGCGAGTTAGCGCAGGGTTGCCCCGGCCTCGGTTTGTTTTATGTGCGCAGGTCTGGACAGCAGCTGCGAGATCCTCTGAGAAGTCAAAGGCCGTGACTTACAGACGTGTGTTTCCAGACGTGTTTGTTGGAAGTGAACGTCATCAGCAGTGGGACAAATTGAAGCCTAAGATGCAATAAGGACATATTAATAGCATCACTTCCGTGACATTCTTGCCCAGGATGCATAAATAACTTGTATCTGGTCATGAGGAAACATTAGGCAAATCTGCACTGAGGGACGCTCTGCAAAACGACTGGCTGGTAATCTTCCAACGTGTTTGTGTTATCCAAGTCAAGGAAAGATCAAAGGACTGTTTCTGAGTGAAAGAAGCTAAAAAGACACGGCAACTAAATGCAACATGTGATTCTGGACTGATCTTTTCGCTATAAAAGACATTAGAGGGACAATTTTCAAAACGGGGATGAGGTCTGAGGGTCAGATGGCAGTAACGCAGGACAACGCCCCTGTGTGCAGGACAGACACGCTGAAGTATTTGGAGGTCACAGGGCACCGGGTCTGCAACTTATTTCAAATGGTTCAGAAAATAAAAGTTCTTTGTAGCATTCTTACAACTCTTCTGTGAGTTTGTAATCTCAAAACAGAACGATAAGTTGCTTGTTGGAGGAAAATATCAATAAATCTCGAAGTACAGGCGAAAAGGCGCATTTCCCAGGCAAGCCTCCTCAGGCACCCCTGTGGCCCTGCCCAGGTGGTCTCGGCAATCACTCGTATTAGCCTGACGATGGCTGTTGATTGTTGACACGGCAGCCATTTCCCCTCCTCCTTCTCTCAGAGGACCCCGATTTTGTTGGGGTTCAGCAGAGCACTCAGCCTCTTTGCCGGATACCGGGGTCCAAGTCCCTGGTAATGGTGTGCCAGCTCTTTCACATCAACCCTCCCTCCAGAAACAACAAAAAGTGCTTGACAAATATATTTTAAGAAATAAACTTAAAAGCTTCAAAAAGATTTTAAAAAGTAGCAGGGAAGACCAAGCTAATTTGGGGATGAAAGCTTGTGACCAAAGCTGTAAGCACCGAAGCTGTTTATCTTGAGGTTATTTGCAGACGCTGCTCATGTGGGCTTGGTTCGGGGGAGGCTGGAGACCAGAGGGTGGGAGTCAAGGGCCACCGAGGCCTGAAGTGGGGGCTTTTCCAGGAGGCCCTCTGCACATTGAACGGGGCCCCAAAGGGCGCACCCTTCAGGTAGGGGTGCCGGAGACTGGCTTTCCCCAGCTCCTCTGCAGCTAGGGGTGACTGTGCGCCTCAGTTCTGGCCAGTGAGACACAGACGTCGCTGGAGCACCTCTGGGAAAGGCGCTTCTCCCTAACGGAAGGAGAGAGGGCAGGGGGGGCTCTCGTCTTCTCCCTCCTTCCTCGCAGCTCGTGATGTCGTCTGGCAGGGCTGTGAGCTAGAGCCCCGGCGGCCGCCCGTGACCACAGGTGGGCGCTGCACACACTGAGGCGGGCGGAGCAGAGGGACCGGCGAGGAGCCTGCGTCGCCGGCCAGCTCGGGAACCTCCCACCGCAGACTTCGCGCTACTTGAGAAGAGCCGTTTAGAGCCGGGTTTTGGTCCGATATTCCACTCCTTCTAGCAGAGGCGTCGCTCACTGAGGGAACAGTGCAGGGTGCGGTTGCACACACACGGCTGCATGGCAGGTGGCCTGCCCACTCTCCCCGCTGTCACTCGTCCACCCTCGGAGCCGCAGGCTGGCCCCGCCCAGACGCCACCGGGCTCCCAGGCAGAACAAGGAAGGTGGCGGGAAGGTGGCATCCCAGGCCCCCGCCCCCACGGGCTCGGAAGGTTGGCGGCCATTTATATCCCTCCTCCCCTGTCTCCTGTGCCTCGGGGTTGACGACAAGCAGGGTTAGGAGGCGGATCCCAGGCCAGGCTCTGCTCCGCCTCCCCACAGAGTTTGCGGCATCCCTGGAGCTCATCTGTTGGATCTGTGTAGTGGGGAGATCGGTCCTTTTCTATCGGTGTCTTGGGGTCAACATAAGGGTGGGCTGAGAAAGCCCCTTAGGCTGCTTAAGTCTCTTACCCCTCGCTGGTGCTTTAAATCCTTCATCTCATTTAATCTAATCCCCAGAAAACTCACCCAGGAGGTGGGTGTTATTCGAAGCTGCTAGTTTGCAGACGAGAAAATGGAGACTCACTGAGCTTAAGTGACTTGCCCAAATCACACAGCTTGTAGGTGTCTTGGTTCATATCTGCCCAACTCCAAGGCATGGCCTTTCCGACCACCCTCCGCATTCCCTTCTCCCATCCCCAGCCCTACAGAAGCTAGTGTCACAGGTGGGTGGGTGGGCAGCTGAGGGCTGGAGGACATGAGGGCAAGGGCAACCAGGGAGGACTTCCTGGAAAAGGCAGCGAGGCCTTGAAGGCTGGAGAGGAACTAGAGACAGATGGAAAGCCAAAGGTCAAAAGAATTGGGTCAGGCCTCAGAGCTTGGGAGGGAGCAGGGGAGTGCCAGGGAGCTGGACTGGTACCAGGAGGGGACAGTGGGTACAGTTGAGTGAGAGAGTGAGTGTCGCCCAGGGTTAAGCACCCAAACTCAAGAGCCACAGGGCTGCACTGCCTCCCAGCTCTGCACTTATCAGGATTATGACTCAGAACAAATTCCTTAACTTCTCTGGATCTCAGCTTTTGCATCTGTGAAATGGGGATGATAATAGTACGCACCTCATGGATTGTGTTGATTAAATGTGTATTGGCTACAACAGTGTCTAGTACTTGGTTAATGTCATGATCATAGCTTTCCGTTTTTGCAATACTTCTTTTTGCCCTGTAAACCCCAAGACCTTGACCCTCAGCAGAGAGAAAGCTCCCAGGCGTGCCCCACCTCTCAAAGCCTTGATCTTTCTGCTGCAGGTGCCCATCGTCCCTAGAGCTTCACCAACCCGGGCTCCCTCTAACCTGCCCTTCTCCCTCCCTCCTGTATGTGGGGGATGAGAGATAAGAACCAGCAGCTTCAATTAAAACTGAGTCGCTTGAACAATAATGGAAAAGTAATTGAGCTAAATTGAAATGTAATTGGAAAAAAAAAACCCAATCATGGCTTAACATGGATTTGGAAGCCAGGCTGGGGGCAGGGGCCCCTCCACTCTGCAGCCTCCAAATCTCCTTATCTCGCCCCTGTCCCTCAGGGAGCCCCGTCACCTCTCAGCACCGAGTCCCCACAAGCTCCTCCCCCAAATTCTGGAGGCCCCTCCCCATCCCCTCCTCCCCAGTTACCCTAAAAAGCATGAACATCTGACAATGTCTGGAGACAATTTTGGTTGTCATGACTGGGGGATGGGAGGTGGGTGCTACTGGCATCTAGCGGGTAGAGGCAAGGGATGCTGCTAAGTGTCCTACAGTGTAAGGGACAGTCACCACAATAAAGAATTATTGGCCTAATATGGTAAAGGTGCTGAGATCAAGAAACCCTGCTCTACTCCAAATTCCCACTCCGCTGAGGCCCCCAGTCCTCAACTAAGGGGCCTCTGGTTTCCTCTTTCCTTTCCAGAATCAAAGAGGCAGCCCTTTTGTGTGTCTCCTGTGAACCCCAAGACCTTGACCTCAGCAGAGAGAAGGGTAGGTGTCCTTACTTCCTGGGGGCCACATCCTATCCCCTTCCCCACTGCCAGGGGAACTCACCCTCATTGCCTTCCTCTCTTCCCCACGCCTCCCCTCTTTCTTTTCTCCTCTCCCTCCTCCCACTCCCTTGCCAAGACTGGAGGCCGAGGGGTGGACAGGATGACCTTTAAGGCTCCCTGCCCATCTCCATCACCCCAAAAGGCCTCAGAGGCCAGTCCTTGCAGGGACCCTTCTGGGGGCACCCTAGGATGTAGAAGCACAGGTGTCCTTAGAGATCATCCCAGCAGGGAGGACAGGCCCAGGAAGGAGAGGACGTGCTCAGGGCTGGCTGGCACAGAGCCGGGCCACCCGGCCTCCCGATCCCCATCCGTGCTGCGGCCCCTGCACCTCGAGGATGAGGAGGGAGGAGCTTCTCCCCTCTGTCCACATCTGAACTGGGCCCTGCCACCCACAGACGCCAGGCCTGACCCCTCCGCCTCTCCCACTCCTTCCATCTCTCCCCTTCCACCCCCTCCTCCGGGCTCCGGGTGTGTGACTCTAGCACAGGGGTGGGGACTTGGGGGGCAGGGAGGTGAGCAGGAGGTGCCTGTTTGGGCTCCCGATAAACTCAGGAGTCAGCCGGCGTGAAATGAAGAAATATGGCTCCCGGTAAATATTTATTTTCTATCAGAAATTAGCAAACCAAATGTAATTAAAAACAGCTCTGTGTGTGCCTTCCCCACTCCCACCCCAACCCCAAGTCTAGAAAATGACATCTTGGAATAGTGAGTCACAAAGACTGTGTCCTAATTAGCAGGCGGCCCGCTGCTGCTGTGGCTGCTGCCCTCAGACTCCCAGGAAGCGGCCGGTGCCTGGCACGGGCCCAGGTCATTGAGGTGGCCTCTGCGGGTCTTCTCTGGCCTCCACCAGGTCTGAGGGGTTCGCACCCTGAGCGAGGCCGGCGAGGGCAGAGGAAGGACGAGGCGGACCTCTCGTTGGTGAGTCCGATGGGGGAGGCAGAGCCCCCCACCGCCTCCGCCTGGCCCCCACCCAGCCCCAGGAAGGCAGCGGGGGTGCTGGCTGAGGAAACTGGCTTCGGGAAATCAGGAGAACAGGACGCCCTCACGTTCGAGCTGCGCGACCTTGGACAAGCCCCCCCGAGCTTCAGTTTCCTCGTGTGTAGAATGGGGACTGCGAGGCCACCTCGCAGATTCGCCAAGAGTGGAGTGAGCCTCTGCTTGTGCCGGGCTGTGGGGACAGCGCAGTGACCCAAACAGACATCTCTGCGCGCACGGGCATTTGCTGGAGGCCGTGGTGGTGCCCGTCCACCACCCCAGGCTGCCGGGGCCTGCGGAGCGTCGCCCGCCTGGGCCGGGCAAGTCACTGCCCCTGCTGAGCACCCGCTAAGTGTCTGGCGCTGTGTCCGCGCTGCTCCCCCGAGGTAGCTCGGCTCGTTAGACTCGCCTCCCAGCCTGAGCCCCGCACTGCCTCCGGAGGGGGCCCAGGGAGACCGCAACTTCACTGCTCTGTCCCTCCCCTTAGCTCAGGCTGGGGGTTGCTGCGCGCAGTGAGTATTTGGGGTCCACCTTCCAGAAGTGCTGTTTCCCTCCTGTCCTCACCTCCCTTTAAAAATCCGCAGTATCTTAGTGCCGGCAGGGTGAAGTCCAGCCTGCTCACGGGGTCTCTGCAGCCTACGTTTCTGACCTGGGTCACATAGCCCCTTGACTTGACCACTGAAGCAGATGCTGTCGAGCCCGTCCAGGACCCGTCACCCCTACCCCCTGCCATGCACCAGCCCAACTTCCTTTGCCTAAGACCTCTCTCTGGAGCAGCCCAAATGATCCTGCTATGCTTGCAAATGCCACCTCCTCCAGGAAGCCTACCCTGATTGTGGGAGCCTGCTCAACTCTACCTCCTGGATCAGGCTGCCATCAACTCTGTGCAAACTCTACTTTGGACACTTGGCACAGACTGCCAGGTATGAGGAGTTCCATTTCGCGTGTCTAAGTTTTATCTCACCAGATAGATTACCTTCCTCCTTCCCCCACTCCTGCCACCAAAAGTTTTGGGTTCAAGTCTTGACTCTCTGACGAAATAGCTGTGTGACCCAGGGCAGGTTATTTAAACTCTCTATGCCCCAGTTTCCTTATCTGTAAGTCACAGATGATAATAATAGAAACTCCTTTCATGCTTGTTTCTAGTAATAAAGGAGATCAGATAAACTATTGAACGGGATGCAAGGCGCATAGCAGGGACGAGGACAGCTGTGTCCCTGTGGTTGATAACTCCAATACGGTCTTCCCAGCCCTGTCCTGCTCCTGGGACTGGCGTCCCCTTGTTTTGGGGAGCCGACCCCACCAGCGCAGCTCTGTGATTCTGGTAGGGGGTGCTTGGCCTGGGTGCCCCTCCTTGCCCGCCGGACGATCCGTCGAGCAGTAGCACAGCTCAAAGCTGGGCCAATCAGAATGCTGCCCTGGGATTGTTCAGCCTGGAGCCGGGAGAGTTCAGCCTCCACGTGATGGACATGCCGCCATACATGGGGGCCGAGGGCCGCCAGCAGCCACGCTGCCGCCCGGTGAGGGGAGGGTCTGCGGGACTCGGCCGGCAGAGACGGCACAGAACGAGAGAGCTGCGGCAGCGCTTCAGTCCCGGGTCCCTGTCGTCTCCGGGGCCCTCCTGCCTGCCAGTCCCTCCCTCGAGAGATGTTCCAAACCCTCCCCGTAGATCCCTTTCTTGCCTCGGCTCCACCGTGCAGGCAGGTTTCTTTCACGTGCTCCCGTCGGTCCCGCCGCCCGCAGGCAGGAGGACGGGACCCCCCATCGGGCGCTCTGGCCCGCCCTCAAGTGCTTCCTGCTGCCGCTCCTCACGAAGGATGCGCTAGGAAGAGCCTGCAGCCCCAAAGAAGGCAACTGGCGCTCAGGAAGAGCTTCCCAGCGGCCAGGAGCGCGAGGGTCAGTGGAGGGCTGCGCCGGGAGGGCTGCGCGGGGAGGGCTGCTCCCGAGGACCTCTGGGGCCCTGAGGCGCCCCTCCGCCCGCTGGCGCACACCCGGGGGCGTGGGGCCTCC
The DNA here is from genome assembly GCF_000956105.1 of Propithecus coquereli. Lineage (NCBI taxonomy): Eukaryota > Metazoa > Chordata > Mammalia > Primates > Indriidae > Propithecus > Propithecus coquereli. The sequence goes on from NW_012151663.1 coordinate 59,871, forward strand.
CAGGAGGCGAGGAGGCGGCGGGGCCTCCAGCGAGCCAGCCAGGCGGGGCGGCGGCGGGCCGCAGTCTGATCGCTGCGGTTCTCCCCGCAACTCGGGCTGCTCGAGGGAAATCGCCTCCCTGATTGGCTCTTCTCTCAGACAAGCCGTAATGAGGCTAAACTTCATTCCAAGGGTGCTTCACCACCCTGAGCATCACCGGATGCCATCTGCAGCCCCCGCCGCAGTCACCGCCCGCGTCACAAGGGGCCCTGGCGGGGAGGCAGGGGGAGGAAACCCAAGAATCCTGCCTTTCGTTGGACCCAGCCACCCAGACACAGCTCCAAAGCCGAAAACGCAGGGAGGAGGGAGCCTTGGGGCACGAAGCCCCAGCCTGAGGGGGACACGGCCCCATCCTTGGGGAGCCCCAGCCTGAGGGGGACACGCCCCATCCTCGTCCTTGGGGAGCCCCAGCCTGAGGGGGACACGGCCCCTGCTCTTGGGAAGCTCCTAGTCTGAGGCAGGAGGCATAAGCTCTGTCTTTGGGGCACGCAAAATACCTCTCGGTTCATAGGTTAATTCAGAAATAGGAAGTTGGTATTATCAGGTAACTACTGGTCTGTCACAAGCTGCCTGGGATCACTGGTGGATGCATGTGTGGGCAGCGCAGGTGCTCACAAAGGCTTGTTGGCTTCGAATCACTAGACTTGCCTTATTCTCCCACTAGACCATAAGAAGCCTGAAATCTGGGGCCCTGGCACCCAGCACGGTGCTTTCCACAGCGCGTGTACTCAACACGTGTTTGTTGAATGAATGAATGAATGGATGGTGTGAATGAAAAAAATCAATGACTTTCAGCTTCCCCTCCTCCCCCTCTATTTCCACCTTCGTTTACAGCAAAACAAAACTATAAGTCGTAGCTGGACACATGGCAACCTAGAATAAAGCATGCGTTTTCCAGCCTCCTTTATAGCTGGGAGCGGCCATATAACGACGTTTTGGTGAATGAGATGTGAGCCAAGAGTGGGAGGTATAACTCCCGGGTCACACCTTTAGAAGAGAGAACGAGACCCTCCCTTCGCCTCCCCCCTTCCCTCTGGCTGACATGTGACGTGGTGGTGAAACATCGTGGACCATACGGACAAGAGAGCACCCAGGGGTGGCAGAGCACCAAGCTACACGGACCCCGGGTCCTTGACATCTTGGAGCTGCCATCCCAGCCCCTGACTTCTTACACCAGACTGTTACGTGAGAGAGAAACACATTTCTACTTAATTTAGCCACTTTTACTTGGGGTCTCTGTTAGAGCATCTGAACCTCCATCCCAGTCAATACACAAGAAGGTGAACACACGCATGAGGGAATTCATGAATAAGTGAATGACCAATTCAGCGACTGTCTAAACTGTTGCTATTACAGTGACAGTAAAAACCCCACAATACCTCACTGATAAAGCTTTAACCATATGACATTGGTGTACTTAAGTGGGAAGGTTTCAGGGATGGTTCAACAGCAGATCAGTCACCAAGGACCCCAGGCTCATTCTACCTTTCTGCTCACCATCGCAAGATGGCTGCCACTGTCCGGCCATCGCTGTTGATCCCTCACACAGTCACGCTCTCCGGCGGGAAGCAGGGGAGGGCCAGGGTGATGAGACAGAATCATCCTACACAGTCTCCTTTTTTCAAACAGGGGGAAAAAATCTTTCCCGAAAGCCCCCAGCAGACTTCTTACAGCTCATGGGCCACACCTGAGTCACGTCACCCACGTCTAGCTGCACAAGAGGCTGAAAAATGAGTAACTCAGATGTTCAAGCTCTATAATGGGAGGTGGACCCCAAAAAAGGCAACAGCCAACGGCATTAGCAACCAATAGTGGCTTGCCACAGTGCCTAGGCAATGAAAGAACAAACTCCTGCAGTGAAAAATACAACTCTATTCTCCTCTGCCCTGGTAGGTGGGAGACTCTCAGGGCCAGGCTCCAGGAAGGGAAGAGCAGACAGTGGAGGGAAAGGGGGTGCTCCTGGGACTTAGAGGCAGGGAGGAGGTCAGAGTTCCTGGGGTCAGGTGCGTGGTGAGGGAGGGAGGGATCCAGGGTGCGCAGGACACCTGTGAGCTGGGCTGGGGTGACTCACGGGGCACCGCGAGAGGGGACAGAGAAATCCACTGTGGCTGGAGGAGGACGTGGTTCCTGGAAAAGGGAACTGAACTCAGTCAAGCCTGAGAACCTGGACAGAGCCTAGAGGGACAGACAAGGGTGCGAGGGCCCAGACGTGGCAGTGGTCCCTGGATTAAACATGTGTTGCAGGATTCCATCTCAGTGAACCCAGACATACAAACACAAAACTGTTTTGAACTATTGATGACTGTTTCTTATGCCCAGTCCTTTAATAGCAAATAAAGCACAGAACACTGGCCGGGTGCGGTGGCTCACGCCTGTAATCCTAGCACTCTGGGAGGCCGAGGTGGCAGGATCTCCTGAGCTCAGGAGTTCGAGACCAGCCTGAGCAAGAGCGAGACCCCGTTTCTACTAAAAGTAGAAAAATTAGCCAGGTGTGGTGGTGCACACCTATAGTCCCAGCTACTCAGGAGGCTGAGGCAGGAGGATCGTTTGAGCCCAGGAGTTTGAGGTTGCAGAGAGCTACAATGACACCACCGCACTCTACCCAGGGCGACAGAGCAAGACTCTGTCTCAAAAAAACAAACAAACAAAAACCCAAAACCCACAGAACACTGGAAGTCGGAACTTTGAGGGCCCGAAGGAAATCATTTCATCTAAGCCCCTCCCATTCTGCAAGTGGGAAAATCAAGTCACAGAGACAGGAAGAAAAGAAAGTCCATGGTAGAGAAAGTCCCAGACTCCAGGACGCTGGTCTCGGCCTCGCCCCCTGGGCACGACGGCGTCTCTCAAGAGAGTCGTGGCCTCCATGAAGGATCAAGAGCAACAGCCTGGGCCTCTCCAGAGCATTCAGGAGTGCTGAGGGGTGCAGAGCAGGGCACCTGCCTCCATTCTGCCAAGGCCTCTCCCCGGGTCACGCAGGATGCAGGGGCTGGGAGGAAGGGGATGACAGCTGGCCACAGTGAGTAAGCTGCTGGCAAAGGGGTGAGCTGCTGGTCACTGGCAGCATTCAAGCAAGTCTGGAGGGATGCTGTAGGGAGGACTCTGGCTGGCCACGGGTGGATGACCACAGGTTCCCTCCACTGCTCAAAACCTTGGCGGCGTCTCAGGACTGACTCAATTCTCACCAGCCAGGAGAGGGCCAGAACCTGCTCTGGTCTGAGGGCCACAGACCACAGACACCTCTGCCAGCCCTGAAGGCTGTTCCCATGGAGACAGGAAGTCACTGGGATGCCACATACTGCCCCCACCCCTTATGCTGCCCCCACTGGAGTCCCCAGGGGAGCAATGTCCTGGGGACGGGAAGTAGACAATCCAGAACCTTCTCTGCTCCTCTAGTTTTAGACAAAGAAAAGGATCTCAAATTCCCACCATAGGGAGAGGGGAAGTGGGACTTTCCAGCCCCACCACACCACACCCCATCCTGTTCCCATCTTTGTACCAGGGCGGAGGGAGAGGAGGACACCTCCCAGACCTAGTACAGACTCCACCTCCAACCTCCACCCACTCCTTGATGTAGGAGACAGTGGCCAGGGCAAGGCCAGTGACCTCCAGGAAACCTTCTGGATTTCCTGGGCCGGTCCTACCACCAGGGTAGAGGATCTGGGCTGGACAGGGCTTTTCTGATGCCGCTGGGGCTTCAGGGAGGGGAGGACTCTCCCCAACCCCCCAATCCTAGCAGCTCCCCGCCCGGGTCCACTGGCAGCCTCCCCCCACCCTGCAGCCATCCTCCCTGCGGAGTCTCCCTGTCCTTTCTGTGCTTTTGGCTTGTCCCTTCTGTGTTCTCGACTCTCATCCAACCCCACCAAGACCCCCTGCCTCAGGACTCAGCCAGACCCCTGCCTGTCCCGGCTCGTCTCCGAGCTGAGTGCACGCAACTTGCCCGGAGCAGGCTGCCCGGCCCCTGGCACGGAGCCTGCGGCCCCCTCCAGCCACGCTGCTCCGTGCCCAGCCGAGATGCCACCAGGCTCAGCGCGGTCTCCGTCGCTCAGCTCCCACCATCTGCCGCCTCTTGGCAGGGCTGGGGCTCGGTTTGGGGACTGGGGCTGGGAAGCGGGAGAAGGGTGATGAGCTCTCACTTAGGCCTGGGTGATGGGGGTCCCCAGTGTCCCCCAGAGGGGACAGAGTCAGACAGTCCTACAAACAGAAACAGGGCTATGTCCCTGGGGTTTCCGTTGACCCTTTTGTGGGGGCCCCCTTGCTCCACATGCCTAGAAATACCCCACTCCCCCATTTCATTCAATCCCAGAGCTGGAAGAACCTTCAAGCTCACGCCTCCCCGCTCCTGCCCCGACTCACAGCGAAAGGCAGGCCCAGAGAGCCGGCTGGGATGCAACACTGCAGCCAGGATGGGGTCGGCTTCTCTCCTCAGCGTCTTTCCGCTCTGGGGGCGCAGTCCTTTTCTCTCCACCCCTCCTCTACCCCTCTCACCTCCCCCTCCCTCTGTGGAAGGGGGCGCCTTTCTGACCCTGCTCTGAGGCAGATGCCCACGGCATTCCAGGGGCGTGAAGCCTGCTGTGTGCAGAGCCGGGTGCTGGGCTCCACGGGAGGAAGCCAGCAACGCCCCCCCGCCCCCCCATGGGCAGCACAGCCATCGGGGTGGGGTGCTGGGGTGCTGGGGGAGGAAGGAGCTTGTTGTAATAACATCTGGTCAGGCCGCAGCAGGAGAGATGTAAGTTAGATTTAAAAAACAAAAAGAAAAAAATTCCTACCAGGAATGAGATGGTAAGACAAAGGAGTGTGGGATACCCGCCCCCCAAGGTTCTAGAACTCTCCCCATCTCCTCTTAAGAACTTTTAACATCATCAAGAACCCTGGATGCTTCCAGTGAAGGGTCTGAGAGTTTCCAAGGGGGCTCTCTGCCTGTTGGTGGCAGAGGAGGCTGGGAAGGGGGAGACCCCTGTCCGTGCCCCTCCCCCCTCCCTCCAGGCCCTCCTCACCCCTCCCTGCAGGGTGGGTTTGCCCACACGCCGGGCTCAGCTGCCCCACGCTCACGAGAGGGAGGGAGGTGCCAGCACCGCACAGGGGCTGCCCGTGCCACGGGCATCCCCAAAAGGAAGAGGGGGCAAGAGGCCCCCTTGGACCCCTGGCCGTCTCCACGGCCCCTGGGGTTTCTCTCAAAGCCAAGCAGTGGCCTTCCTGCGTCTGTGTCCCTGGCTTTTCTCTATCTAAACCTTGAAGAGCACCTCGTCCGGAAGCCTTTGGGGACGGGGGTCAGTGGTTTCCTCCCACTCCCAGCCGGCGGATGCCCAGATTGCCCATCTAGGACCACGCTGCAGTGGGCTCTCCCGTGCTTTAAACGCCGCCCTTCCAACACGGTGATGGCGATGATAGTCAACACTTGCTAATCACCTATTTTGTGCCAGCTGCTGTGCAGGTTATCTCAGTTCCTCCTTGGTTACTCGTATTCTCCTGTTACAGGTGGGGAAAAACACCCAGGCTCAGAGAGGTTAAGCTATTTGTCCATGGTTACACAGCCAGCAAGTGGAGGAAAGGGCCCGGATTCGAACCCAGGGGGTGTGGCTCTGAGACCTGCGCTCTCATCCGGGTTCCTCTGCCCCGACCTCTGGCCCTACATGGCCTCTTCAGAACCACCTGCTCTCTCCAGAGCCCCCCCCGGACCAGCTCCAGGGAGAAGGCAGCCCTGGGTCCCGTCAAGGGGCTCCCCACTCTTTCCCACAGCCTCCTCAGCCCCTCTCAGCTCCTCTCAGGAGTCCCCACATGTCACGCAAAGGCATCCCGAATGATTTTCATTGTTCTTTCCCCTGATGAACACACGGCACTTGCGTGATACTACTTTCCAGACATGTTCTTTAAGGCACAAAGGTAGCTATGGAAAGCTCTCGGGGTGGTAGGGCAGGAGACCGGCTCCTAGTCCCGGCTGCAGCCTTTGTGGCCGTGTGACCCTAGGCAAGTCCCTCCTCCTCTCTAAGCCTCAGTTTCCCCATCTGTAGAGTGGACATGATTGGTACCCTGTCAAGGTGAGGATGAGGGACAAAGGAGAAATTAAGGCAAACTTGGAAGGGCTGTGCACACAGGAGGGATTATTCTTTTATTTTTAAAAGGATATTTGACGTTACTAGATAGTAGTCCAGAGTACCAGGCCTCAGTCCACCCACTCTTCCCTCTTTCTCTCCTGCTTTTTGGGGCTACAGGGACTTGGCGTTCTTGAGGCAAAAGAGAGAGCGTGCAAGGGAGGCCCGGGACAGAGTGACAGAGCACAGGACCCGGGCTTCAATCAGCCGCTTGCCTCACAGCCAGTCGTGTAGTCAAGGCTGCTGCAGGCTCGCACGCGTGGGCCTGCACGTACACGCGCACGTGTGCAAGCACACGTGCACACATGCACACACGCATGGGCGGGGGCATGACACTAAATTCTAGCGTTTGTTACTGGAAGTAGTAGTATTCTCCTGGGCATTTCTCTTTCTCAAAATTCGACTGGACTTCGCCTCCTCCTCGCCCCTGGTCAGCCCAACCCAAGCTTTCTCCTTCCCCTCCCCATTGCACGAGTATTTTTATTTGAATAAATCAGCAGGAAAAGATTTCAGTTTCAAGCCCCTTCCCAAACTCTGCGATGTATAGTTATAAAAATAATGCTAAGAACAGAAAGTGACTTTTGTTTCTAATCTATAGTCCTTGATGACTCTGGCTTTTCTTTTCTTGAGAAAATAGATTTTTTTTCCTGGTTATTAAAAATAATACGTGTTCATGTAACAATATCCAGGCAATGCAGAAAGCCTAGAGCTGTTAGTCAGAAGCATCTGAAATTTCACCACTGAGATAACTGCTATTCACATCCCAGCGAGTCGGCTTTCAGACTTAAAAAAAAATGCACACACTCCTATATCCACATGGATATTTTTATATAAAAAGAGATGGTAATGGGCCTGTTCTTTTCTGATCTGCCGTTCTCGCCCAGCGATACATTGCGGGCGTCTTTAAACGGCAGCGGAGGCGCCCACCGTGCGGACGCCGGGCATTCTCAGCCTCCCTGACTCATGTTTCGCTCCCCTCCTCGCCAGAACGAGTCTGTGGGTGGCTCTGTGGGAACGAGGGGACGGGACGGGGACGGGGCTCTGCTTAGGGCTTCACAAAGTGCTGAGTGCGCTCAGCTGAGCTCGCCGGCCTCCGGGGGCCTGAGAGAAACGAGAAGCCTGAAACATCTTTCGAGAAAACCGAAACAGCTGACAAGACAGGGTGACGGTGCCAGGGGTAGGATGTGCTTTCGGGGGACCTGCCAAGTGGACCTCAGAGCAGGAAGCCACGCTGGGTGCGGACAGGGCTGCAGCCCAAGAAAGATGACTCTGGAAGCAGGGGGTTCGAGGGGCAGCGTAGAGGGTGCCTCCACCCGGGTTTGGGGTGACTTCAAGGAGAAGAGTTTCGACTTTTTTCTTGGATTTATTTATACCCAACTCCTTTCTAAAAAGGTGTTATAGTAGCTTTCAACAAAAGACATGCAAAAAGGTCAGGCAGCTAGAAATAGAAAAGCACGACCAAGGGCAATTCCCATCTGAGGCAGAGGACAGGGCCCTTCCCCAGCCCCTGGGCTGAGCCCCACCGGGAGGAGGGAGGGGCGGGGGTCTGGCACTGTGGACCCGCACTGCACCAAAAGTCAAAAAGCTACATTTACCTCCAGGTTCTTCCTCTTCTGAATTTTACGAGCTGGAGTAACCACATCGCCTCTCTGAGATACGTTTATGGTGCCTGCCAGCCTCCTGCCCCTCCGGAGTGGGCCACCCGCAGCCTCTTTAGACGTGGCAGCCGCCAGGTAGCCGTGTTTTATATCCACGACTCCTTCCTCCAGGCTAGTGGGTTGGATCAGGTGGCACCCACACGAGGGAGCCAGCGCGCCGGCCGCCCGGGACCGCGTGGCTGGACACGAGACGGTGGGCAGTTCCGTCAGCCCATTCTCCAGAGACGCTGAGCCAGTGGCTGCTGGCCGTCGCCACCGGCAGGCTGTGAAGGGCAGCTGAGCCGGCGAGGCCGTGCTGCCGGGAAGCTGAAGTTGTGAGGGAGCAGACGCCATGAGTCAGGAGAGGAACCACGCGGACAACAAGCAGCGGACGCTGGAGAGTGGCGTACCAGGGTGGTCCCCTATTGCTGTGATAACAACCTAACCCAATCTCAAGGGCTTAACACAATGGTCATTTTATTACATCCCTTGTCTGTGGGTCTGGAATTTGGGCAGCACTTGGCTAGGCGATTCTTCTATGCCTTGTGGCATCAACAGATGGGCTGGTCTGGAAGGTCTGAGGCGGCCTCACTCCCACCTCTTCTGGAGCTTTGGTGGGGATGGCTGAAAGCTGGACGCAGCTAGAATGGTCAGCCGGAGCCCCACAGCACGGCGGTCTCAGGGGAGTTGGGCATCCGCGTGGTGGTTCAGGGTTCCCAGAGAGAACATTCCAAGAGGCCTGAGCTGAAGCTCTAAGGCATCTTCAACTCAGAATGTCACATTCCACTGTCTGTTGGACAAACGAGTCACTAAGACCAGCCCAGATCCAAGAGGAAGGGCGCTAGACTCGGTCTCTACAGGAAGGATAACAAGGGTTTACAACCACCTTACCACAGGTGAGGAGCCATAAACCTCTTTGATGGCCCTAGACCTGTCTCGAATCCAGAATACCCATCTGGTTCAGGAGAACCATCACTGTTACGACTCCAGTTTGGGCGTCTGGGGTCTGTCCCCCTCCCTGTGTATCCTCCCAGCAATGCTCCTGTGCTCGAGTGAGCTTGAGTAGGTCTCTCTTCTTGTACTCGGTGAGCCAACCTACAGAGGTGGCCAGTCCCAAGTCCTTAGGAGAGAAAGCCCAGGTATGGTGGCAAGAAGTTACTCAATGTGAGAGCTGATAAAGCTCGGGGGTAGGGGGCTCCTGGTCTTGTCACCTTTCTGAGCCTCGGTTTCCCCGTCTGGAACACGGAAGTGAAACTACCTGCTCTGCCTACCTGAGTCACGGCAACCAAGTAACACAAAAGACTCTCCCTCTCATTTGCCTGATCTCCCCGTAGCTGATGTCGCGACACCCTTGCCGTTGATGTGGGCTCAGTCTGCAAACGCTCACAGGAGAGTAAATTTCCCTCACCACTCCCTGCCCCCGTGACCTTGGCAAGCCCGTTTCTCCTGAAGAAAACAGGAGCAGATGGTCGAAATAAGTGATCTTTAAGGATCTCCCAGCTCTGAGATTCTAGAATTCTGAGAGGTGCAGGCTAAAGGGAAAGGTTGGCACGACATGATTTGGGGGTGCGTGTGCTGCCGGCCGGTGGTGAGTAAGGGAGGCAGCCCCGAGGAGGGGGCGGGGGACTGTGGGCCCAGAGCAGAGACTATGAGGGAGCAACTCTGAGGGCGTAGGAGGGATGGTGGGGTTGGGATCCGAGTGGGCAAAGGGCCCACGCCGCCCGTGCCGGCTTTATTCCCCTTCCTTGCCCTTCCTCCCCTTCCTTGAGCCTTCTCCGTTCTCTCAGCCCCTAAGCCTTCGCATATTCTGTTCCCTCTGCTCGGAAGGTGACTCTCCCTGTTGCAACAGGCTAACTCCGACCATTCGTTTGGTCTCTCCTAAATGTCTCTTTAGAGAAGCGTTCCCCGAAGCCCCCAACCCAGACAAGAACCCTCCTCTTACCTTTCTTCACGCATCCGTTTTTCTTCACAGCCCTCGCTGCATTCCGAAGTAGGCATTTCTTGCTGTAAAGACGAGCTTAACGTCCATCTCCCCCACTAAACAGCAGCTTCCACGAAGGCAAGATGTGGTTGGTATTCGTCGACTGAACAAATGAATGAGGACACTGGGGGCAGACCAGAACGCAGGTCCCCGCTGTCCAGGCCAAGAGCAGGACCCATAAGGACAGGTGCCAAAGAGAAGAGAGGCTGCCCCCAGGGAGTTGAGGGGAACCCCAGTGTCCCGGCCCGGCGACACACACAGCCTGACCCTGAGCGCTAGAACACTGCAGCTTTATTGATTGAACAACCGCGTCCGCAACTAGAGGTTACATTTGGGGGCGAAAGAGGAGCAAACAGCGAACAGAGGCGGTGTGGAGACAGAGAGCAAGGCAAAGGGGTGAGGACGAGGTTGTGTGACTAGAAAAACAACCCCAGTACGTTTCACCCATTACTAAGGGGTCTCCGGTTGTGCTTCTACCTTGGTGGTGGGGAGGGCTGGAGTGGTCAGACGTGTGGGTGTGGGCATGAGGGGCTGGCTTTTCTCCCAGGTCTGTGAGGCCTCAGGGCTGGAGCAGCCCCTCCTCCCCCGCCCCTGTCCTGGGTTGGGGATGAAGGCCTTGGTGAGCTGGCCACCCTGGGGCAGGGAGGATGCGTGGAGACCACGGGCGCCGAGGGGGCTGGCAGAGTTGGGCTGAGAGGGCGATTATGTAGGCAGCTGGGAGCGGGGCAGGAAGGTTCTAGAGGTGAGGGCATTCCTAGGAGGGCCCCTGGGAAATGAATGCAGGTGATGTGAGGGAGAGGGGCTGGGGGTGGGCAAATGCCATCTCTCTGGACCTCACCTGTACAATGGGGGTGCCAGATTAGATCATCCCTAAGGTCCCCTCCAGCTCTAAGGGTCAAGGGATCCCAGGAAAAAGTGGTCCTTCTGCCCCAACACACACACACACCCGCAGACACTCACATGGAGCACCGACTGGACAGAGGGCCCTGAACCCCTGAACCCGGAACTCAGCCTCAACCAGAGGCTCTACAGGGACTCTCCAGAGCAGGTTCACCCATCCCTTTCCTGGGGACGGACCCTGGGAATAAACCCCCACTCCCTCGGGCTGTCCAGGGGAGGAAAACACAGGATTCTGCACCCCACCCCCCAGCCCTCCAGGTCCTCAGGGGAAGTCAAGAGGATGAGGACATGGGGACACGCTGGCCCTCCCTCCTGGCCCAGGCTCTTGTGAAGACAGAGGACAGGGAGGGGAAACAGGGTCTCCTCTATCTGGGCCCAGGGGGATGGGCAGCAGCTACAGCCACTGTGGGCAGAGGCTGACAGCCTCCGAGTGGCACCTAGGCCTGCCATGGGGAGGGAGGGTCTGCGGCCTGGGATGAGAGGCCAGAGTTTGGGACAGGGAGACAGTATCTCTTCTAGAGCAGGATCCCAGTAACGTCCGTAACATCTCAGCCAGCACCCTGCGGACAGGGCAGTGTGACCAAGCTCCCCACGGCAATCTGGCAGGAGATTTCAGGGGCAGTGGCCAGCGGTGTGACAGCCCCAGGGCTGCAGTACCTGGCTTCCAGGGATGGCTCTACCCAAACGTGCTGTGTGACCTTGGGCTAGTCCCCTCCCACACTGGGCTTCAGCTTCTTCATTTGCACCACAAAGGGCTTTGACTTCCAAGGCCCATCCTGGCTCCCACAGCCTGAGCCAGGGGCTTTCACAGAGCACAGGGAAAAGGAGAATGAATGGGAAAGAGGTGACAGGCCCATCCCAGAGAGGGCAAAGGTGGAGAAGCATTCCAGGAGGAGGGGGCTCGGTCTTCAGGCTTAACTCAGCACCCCTAGGAGGCCGTCTGTGGTCCCAGGCGCAGGACCACTAAGCTGAGACTCCCATCTGCCGCGATACAGCACCTGGCCCCAGGAGTCCCTTTGTCCCCAGACACCAGCCTGCAGGGGAAGGAGTGGAAGGGCCCCAACACCCTGAGGGCTGACCCTGGACTCCCCATTTTAAGGCCACAAAATGCCTCCATCACCCTGACCCAGAGGGCGAGGCTACCACTGGGGAGATGCACTGGATGCAGCCAGCCCGGTCTCCCCTGGCTGGGGTATTCATGGGCCACCCGCCGACACACAGACACACACAGGATGGGCAACACTGACGCAGAGATGCTACCTCACAGGCACACTGTTCGGACACACCGGCACGGACACACAAGTCACTCAGGGATGCACAAAGACATTCATTCCTTGCGGACGCACAGAGACACGCACGAACACACACAGACGGCACCCGCTGGCACGCACGGACATGCACACGCCACCTCGGCGTCTCAGCAGACACACCACTCTGTCAATCCCGGGTCAAGCCGCCCTCGAGGCTGGGCTGCCTCGCCCACTGAGAGCCCGAACAGCATCGTCTGCCCAGTAGACCACAAGCTCGGGGGCCGCGTGTGCGGGTCAGCTCAGCCGGCGAGTACTGAGCACCGTTTCTGCGTGAGGCTCTGCGGGTACAGAGATGACCGCGGGAGACAAATCCCATGTCGGAGCAGCCAGAGTGAGGGGCAGACGGACCGGAAAGGTCATCTGAGGGGCACAGGCACAGAGCGTCATGGGAGTCCCGGGAAGAAGCGGTTGGGGCTGTTCGTTCCCGGTGCTCCGGCACCTACTCCAGCGAGGGCACAGAGGAAGTGCCCGGTAGGTGACAGGCCAGTGGTTCCCACTCTCAGGTTCTCCTGAGAAGGGTTTCAACATTTCTGGTGCCAATTAAATCAGTAACTCTGGGTGGGACCAAGCAGCAATGGTTTTTGAAAGACCCGCTGGTGGCCCCATTCTGCAGCGGGCTGGGAACCGCTGATTTACGGGATCCTTTCCGCCGGGCAAAGCCCACGGAGTGGCTTCCATACCAGGCTCGCTTGCACCAGGCATGGGCGGGGGCGGGAGAGGGCTGGGACAGCTCAGAGGAGGAGCTCACAGTCTAGTTGGGGGCAACAGACTCTGCACAGATGGGACGATCAAGGAACAGCACCCTGCAGGCGAGAGACGGAGGCGTGTGCCGGGAACCCGGAGCAACTCGTTTCCAACAGGCGCCTTGACCGGGCCAGAAAGGCAGCCACGCTGATCAGCATCAGGAGTTCCAGCTGCAGCCTGGCCCTGCCACGCACCAGCTGTTGGTGATGATGATAACACAGGCTTGGCGGAGCGCAGAGACGGGCAGCGTTTGCCTCGGTTCCCCGCCAGCCTCCTGGCGCTGCAGTGCTGCCCGAGTTCCAGGCCTCTTCCCTGCAGCTGTCCCCACCAAATGTTCCAGGAGGAGCCCTGTGACACCCCCCAACCCCCAAGGTGCTTGCATTCAATAGGGTCGTCCGTAAGCTCTTTGTCATCCATAGGGGATGAAAGGTGGCATTTTGGGCGTCACAGGCAGCTTGAGACTACAGAATAGGGCTGAAAGTGGTCTATTCGGCCAGCACCCCACAGACATACACGTCACTCAGGAAGACGGACACGCACGCTGACGGACACAGGTGCTCACAGAGACGGGTATCGACCCAGCCTCACAGGCAGACACATGGAACTGCACACACTCCTGCCCAGCGATGTACCCACCGTGGTACCCAGACATAGATGGGTGCACACACACACACACACACACACGTGCACACACGGCCACATGCATGCATGAAGCCTCATCCTGGAAGGGGCTGGGGCTCCTCTGTCCCAGGGACGGGGGCGGGGGCCTCTGGGGTGATGAGGAAGTGGAGAGATCTAGGTCCCATCACGTTGCTCTCAGGCTCCCAACCCAGGAACCAAGGACAGGGACCCCCTTCACAGTTCAGGGCATGAGGCTCAGCTCCCAGGGGCAAGGGAACCAGCAACTGTCCCATCTACCAACCCCACTCTACAAACCCCTCCTCCGCGCTGCCTCCGGGTGCGGGAGGGAGCAGCAAACTCCACAGTTCTTTGTGGCGCCCTGCCCTGCACACCCCTCCTACCCGGGGCATAATTTCATGCCAAGTAGATGAGAAATGGGGCTCCCCTCACTCCCAAATTCAGTGTCCTCTATGGGGGCCCAAAACTACAGAAGCGGGACTTCTGCCTCTCTCAAAGTCAAGCGTCACCCCAGAAAATGGCCTGGCCACCACTCCCCCAGCTCGTCTGAGACCGTTCTGGGGCTGAGGTTGGGGAGGGACTATGCTCGCAGGAGTCCAGCTGCTCGTGGGATGGGGGAGGTGTCAGCCTTCAGGCTGCCCAGGCCCAAGACCCCGTGCTGGGTCCTTTCAAAGGGGGCACACTGAGGAGGGGAACGCGATGTCCCAGAAATAGGCCAGGCGACCTGGGTGGCCTAGGTCTCCACCGTCCAGCCCTCACTCCGGGATAGAGTTGGGTGCAGCAGGCACCCCACCTTCCTTGTCATCCCCTGGATGGGGGACAGTCACAGAGCGTACAAAGCCCCACCTGGCCCTCCTCTGATCCTTGCCTCCCCATCCCAGAGTCCAACCAAGGGAGGGGCTCCCGTGTCTGTCCCACTTCTGGCTCCCTCCTGGCAAAGCCACCAGGCCGGAGTTTGGCCTTGAGTTAGGAGACAGGGGTCAGAAACACATCCCAAGTGCAGCCAAGACAAGGCCTGCGCTGCGCCGAGGTCCCTGGGTCGGCAGATGCCGTTCAGGCAAGTCCCGTCTTCGCAGTAAAGAAGGTGCTGGCAGGTCGGATAGAAACTTGTGCTTTAATATATCTGTGTGTGTGAGCGTGAGCGTGCGCGTGTGTGCGTGTGTCGAACCGTCTCTGCGGCCTCGGTGCCGGCCTCTGTCCTTGTCCTCTGCGCATCTTCGCAGCCGACACAGGCCCCTCCCAGGCGGGCCAGCCCTGCCCCTGGGCACCCCGGCTGGCGGGGGTCAGTCTTTGGTACAATGTGGACACTTTGGTGTGCCGGGGGCAGGTGGGGGTGCCGAGCAGCTCTCATCATCTCTGCAGTGCCAAGAGGAAGAGGGCCACGGGCCCCCACAGCCGCGGGCTGGACTGGCGGGGGGCTCCACTGCCCGGCATCACCACCACTGCGACAGGAGAGAGAGGAGACAGGCCAGGGCTCTGGTCAGCTCTGGCAGGGGCAGGGCGTGGCAGGCAGTCAGCAGTAACGGGGCCCTGTTGTTCTGCCCCACCTCTTTTGGGGGCCTCAAGGGGGGCGCCGCCCTCAATGCGCACGGACACGCTCGTAGCACCACTGTGAGGTGGTGCAGTGTGACGGTTAGCTCGGCCTGCCGCGTTCGGGCAGCAATGTACTTAACCTCAGTGGGCCTCAGTTTCCTCACCTGTGAAATGGGTCTAATAGGTGAGCTACCACAAAGGACTGCTGCGAGGATTAAGCGAAGCATGCATACACAGGTTTTTGTACTTGCCTGGTACATAGAAATTACTCGGTAAACTGGAGCTGTAGGTATTGGAAACACCTGGCCCCGGAAGACACACGCTCGCATCTGGAGCCCAGGCACACACAGACTATTCAGACACAGGCACGGGCGGCACTCTGGCACTGCCAGTGACTCAGTCCGCTCACAGGGAGGCGGGGCTGGGGCTTCTCACTGTCCTACGGACGCCCCACAGCCTGAGTTGGGCTGGGGCCCACGGTGGGCACAAGTTGGCACTGCCGCAGACACACGATTCCCATCGCTCATTCTGAGCCCCCACAGCAGACGGGCATCCACCCCCACGGTCCTCCCCATCCCTTCCCGTCTTGCACCTTTATTGGGATCCATCTGCTTCCGGGGACACTCTCCCTTCTTCAGGGTGACGTCATCTATGGCGATATCCCCCAGGTAGCCTGAGCCTCGAACCCCCTCAAAAATAATCTGGGGTGGGGTCAGAGAGCAGGGAGCAGGGGTTGGGGAGGTTCTTCCAGGTGCCAGACCCCCCCACCTCTTCCCCTCAATCTACCTGGAAGTGCCCCGCCCTGCCTGTTTCCCTCCCCGCCCCAGGATCAAGCATGAGGCTTTGGAAACGCTTCCGGCCAGGGCAACCACCCGCGCCTGGGAGGGGCCTCTGGGCCCCGCGGACTCACCTGGAAGGGCCCGCTGGGGCTGATGGGCACGTGGGCCTGCTGCCACACGTTGCCCTTATTGCCACTGAGGGACCAGGCGTGCGTGTCCAGAGCCCCTTTGTTCCGGGACCGCACCAGGAGGTTGAGGGAGCCTGTGGTGGGCGTGCAGAGGGGGCAGTGAGGCCCGGCCAGGACGCCCTCGCCTCGCCGCACCTCCCGGGCCCTCCTCTCCCACCACTGCCCACAGCCCCGTCCCCTGGGGCAGGACCCTCTCCCACCCGCAGCCTGGCTCACGTCCCAGTCCCGCAGGGACACCCCTCGTGGGAAAAGAGGACAGCAGCAAGAGTTCAGTTCATCAGGGTGACTTGCGAATGTTCTTTCATTTCTTTCTTTCCACTCCAACCCGCTAATCCCCCCAGCTTTCCCTCCACAGGGGAGTCGTCCCAGCACAGCGGGACCTGTGTCTGAGCACAGGGCGGGGCTCTCGCAGAGCACAACGCACGCCCTTGGCAGGACGGGACTGCTGGAGGTGGGTGAAGGGACTTTTACAATTTCAGCACTCATTTGCATGTTTCATGCGGTGAATGAAGCTAACCCTTCAAACGCAGGATTTCTCTAATACTGATGCTTAGGACAAAGTGAAAAAAAAGTGAGTTGATTTAAAGAAAGGCAGTGCCTGTGCTACACAGCTGCGGTGAACACAGTGCGAGTGAGGCCTTGGAGGCATCAGCCTGGGGGTGCTGAGCCCACGAGCCCACAGCCACGGGGGATTCCAGCGGTGCTGAGGGGCACGAGGGGAGAAGGAGGGGACCGTGGCTTGGCTAAGAGCACCCAGGCAACGTCAGCGCCCCCACCTGTCTCTCCCGGCCCACCTCGAGCCCCAGCAACACGAAATACCCGGCTCTGAGGGAAGGGGAATCAATCTTAGAGGGCGCCTGGTGGCTGGCATTTCCATGGCACTGCCCACAGACAAAGCCGCACCATCTGTGACACCAGATAGACAGAACTCCTGATGGGGGACAGCCACCAAATGTTACCTTCCTGGGATGAAAGAAGCTGGCTTGGATCAAGGAGAGCCAGAGAGACACAAGGTCTGGGGACAGCTGGTGCCCTGAGCTGCCAGGCAGGGTGGGAGGGGAGGGGAGAGGAGGGACCAGGACAGCAAGAAACACCCCCTGCCCAGCAGCAGAGCCAGGCCTGCGGAGTGTCTGAAGGTTCAAGGCGCCCTCACCAGCAGGAGATGGGCCCAGGCTGCAAATAGCACCCAGCAGAACAGGTACCCACCCTGGCTTTGGCAGGGCTGAAGCCACAATGCCCTTTGGGGTTCATGCCAGCCACAAAGGGACCACCCTCTCTACCCCCTCCTGGGGATCTGCCCCCATCTCCACGCCCCTGGGTTCCAGCCTCAATCCCATGCCATTTCTTTCTGCACCCCCCGCCCCAAGGACCCTGATGAGCGTGCCTGCTTTTTCACTACTCAAACCAAAACAGAATTTCTACCCCCTTCTCTCAGCACCTGATCAGCTCCAACATCCTCCCTGCTCAGGGCCTTCCTGACATCCCTTCCCAGGGGTCAGCCAGGGCCCAAGACCCTCAACCTCCCTTAAGAGTGGGCCTGCACACTACGTACCTCCGCACCTCCCTGCCACCTCCAAAGCCAAACGGAACTACGTGCTGGTGCCTGGACACACTCCAGCTTCCCAGCCTCTGGGCTTCTGCCCAGGCTGTTCCCTCTGCTTGAGATGTCCTTCCCTACTATGTCCCCCTGGCCAAATCCTTTTGCCTTCTTCAAGGTCTGTCTGGAATGCCGCCTACTCCAGAAATCTTCCTAGGTTTGAGCTGGGAGCCCCCCCTCTTTCTCGGGAACTCCGAGTCCCTAACCTGCAGCTCCCCAAGCCCAGGCCTCTCTGGGCCGTGGTACCACAACCCTGGTCCCCATCTTCTCCCTCCAACTGGCTCCTCGAGGGAAGGCCTGTGTCAGATTGTTGCAGCTACTTTTTCACCCCTGAGCTCGGTAGCGAAGAAAGGAATGATTACTAGAAACGCATAGTGTTTAGAGAGAAGGGAAAGAGACCAAAATCTAAAGGAGAAAATGGCCTCCTCAGCTGGCTTCCTCCCCGAATTTATTTCCAAGGACACGTGCAAAGAGCCAGGGCCGTTTACAAATTTCTTTAACACCTTCCATACAGGTCAGCTGTTTTCAGCTGACCTTTGCACTCAGCAAACAAGCAGCTTTAGGCCGGTGTTTGCGCCTGACCTTTCATTCACCTGCTCACATTCTTTCCATCCATCCATCCTTTCTTCTGGGCCCAGCCCCCACATCAAATTCCTATCAGTTCTCAACAATTAAACGCTGAATGGAGCGTTTCCATGACTGTCCCTAAGGACTTTCACAGAATCTCAGGGTTGGAAGTGACCTCAGGGTTTATCAAGCCCAAATCCTCCATCGTTCATTTAATCATTCATTCATTCATTCAACTAATTGGGCACTCATTGAGCACCACTGTGTGCCAGGCACTGTTCTAGGCACTAGAACAAGACGAAGAGCCCGGCCCTTGTGGAGATGACGTTTCACTGGAGGTAGGCATTATAAGGAAAATAATGCAGGGAAAAGGATAGAGAGCTGTTTTAGATGGGTGGTCCGGGACCTCTTTGAGGAGACCTGAATGAAGGGAGGGAAGAAGGTTCCAGGCTGGGGGAATATCACAAGCAAAGGCCTCTAAGGCAGGAACCTGCGTCGAGTATTTAAAGAAAAGCAAGGAGACCCGCGTGCTGTAGCTGAGTGGGAGCCAGGGAGCGTGGCAGCAGAGGCGGTCCAGGAAGCAGACGGGGGCCAGCTCAGGTGTGGGAGGCCTGGAGAAGGCGGTGCGGGGGGCCTTCAGAGGGGCCTGAGCAGGGAATCTGGGACATGGGTCCTCCCCACGGCACCCCCGCCAGATAGTCCTCCTGCCCAGGGACAGCCCACTCCTTTGCTGGGCAGATCTGATGCTTCCAGGTTCCTCCTTAGGCAAAATTTAAAACTGCCTCCCCAAGCTTTCCCTGACCTGTGTTTGTTCCGCCACCTGGGGAACTCAGAGCAAGGTCTGTGGCAGGGACTGCCCCTCCCGCTTTCTCTCTCCCAGCTCACAGGGCCTGATCTCCCAGGGCCTTCCGGGAGCCAACATGCTCCTCTTGGCAGCTGAGCCCAGTGTCCCTCCTGAGCAGGAGATACAGCGACCAACTGTCCTGGTTTGCCTAGGATGGAGGGGGTTCAGTGCTAAAACTGAAAGGCCAGGGCAAACCAGAATGGACTGGTTACCCTAGCTGGGAAGCCCAGTGGAAACAAGAGGGCTGGGTTGGGCGGGGATGTCCTTGTCACCCACCCTCGCCTACCCCAAAGGAAGCGTCTTAGGACGTCCTGACCCAGCCATGGGCAAACTGGTCTGTGTGGATGGCTTAGGGGCCCCAGTGGCTGCAGAGCCGTCCCTCCCCCTCCATTCCAGTTCCCCCGTGCAGCGTGACCCATCACTCTAGCCCCGGAGACTTCTCCCTGGTGAGCCGTCGGGCCTAGGCTTGCTTAACGGCACTCCCTCCACTGTGCAGCTGCGGAAAACATGAAGAAGCTTCCCGAGCACTGATAAGGAATGGTGGCCACGATGACGCACAGCTCAGAGGGGAAAGCAAGCACGGAGAGGCGTGAGTAAAACTGGGAGGAAATAGAATACAAATAGGCACTGGTTTCTACGTGCATAAAGTACCTCTGGAAATCTGCCCCCAAATCTAGTCTATCCATTGCCCCTGGGGCAGGGCTCCAGGTGGCAGGAGGACTGGGACGGGAGGGGACTTTCATCGTGCACCTTTTGTGCCTTTTGACCCATGTGAAATATACCGCCCTTCCCATAAATAAGTAAACAAAGGAAACTAAAAAATCCTCACTTCCTCAGTAGAGTCTTCCACGCCCCTGTCCCCAGGGTCGGTCAGGTCTCCCTGTCACCAGCTGTCTTGGCCTGTCCTTCCACTGCCACAGGGGTCGCGAACTCCCACCTGGTGCCATTGGTTGTTCAACGTCTGTCCCTCCCACTTGACTGCGGGTGCCAAGAGGACGGGCAGCTGCGGCACCGGACACCTGGCACAGGGCAGCTGCTCCGGAAGTGGTGGCTGAACCGATGGGCTATCGATCAGTGCAACACCCCTGCCAGTGCCATCTCTACCAAAGGGCACTCTCGGGTCCACTCGAACACTTAGGAAGCAGGACTTCCTCCCACTGCGCACAGCGGCACCCTTCCAGTCCCGTGTTTAGGACACAGGGAAGTCAGACCTGGGTTGCTGTGTGGCCTTTGGCGAATGCCTAACCTCTCTGAGTTGTGTGGTAACACTTCCTCAGCTGGTAGTGGTGCGGGTTAATGAGACCAGGGATGCTGAGCGCCCAGGACATCACCTGGCACCTGGCAGGCACTCAGTATGTGCGACTTCTTAGTGGTCTCCTCCATCCCTCCGGGACTTCCATCTTGTCCTGCTGAAGCCTTGATCATCTCAAAACCTCAACTTCTCCCCTTGCCAACCTTCTATCCATACCCCCTCCAAGGACTTGTGATTTAGCCAAGTCGGGAGGCTCAGGCCTCACGTGGGCCAGCTCCTGGCCTCCTGTGACCCCCCCCAGCACACACAGTCAACCACCTGGTCCCCCGACTCACCGATGTGCTTCCCATACATGTGGTAGAAGAAGGAGACACAGTAGAACTTGGCGCTGGCATTGTAGAGGGGACTCACCAGCCTTGCACGGTCGCCCAGCTCCCGGGGCCTTGATGTCTCAATGAACATGTAGTAGCCTGCGGGGGAGGGGCGATGCACCAACAGGCCCTGTCCCGCCCTTCCACCGCCTCCCTCTGCCCAGCCTCCCCCCCTACCCCATCCTCACCCCTGCCTCCCGCCCGCAGCACCGCACAGCAGTCTGGTCCGCACCCACGACCAGACAGGAAGTGCTCTGCTGCAACCTCTCTTCCTCCTGATCCTCTGTTAGCACAGGGCCCTGTCTGCCCTCAGACTGGGGCTCCCTGGGCCTGGCCCCCTCCCGAGAGCAGTCCTCCATTCCTAGCAGCCGGCCAGGTCCTCACCTTCAGGGGTACCGCTTATGTCAGTGGGGGGGCCGGTGTTGGGGGAGCGCTTGGGGTTCTGGGTGAGGGCGTTCTGCCGTGTCCAGTCAAAGTTGTCTGTCAGGTCCTGGGTGTAGCCACAGATCTTCTCATCCTCAAA
The DNA here is from genome assembly GCF_000956105.1 of Propithecus coquereli. Taxonomy (NCBI): domain Eukaryota; kingdom Metazoa; phylum Chordata; class Mammalia; order Primates; family Indriidae; genus Propithecus; species Propithecus coquereli. Next base: position 80,864 of record NW_012151663.1, read on the forward strand.
GTGGCAGGTGTTGTCTGCATTGGGGTGGGGGATGAGACCGAGTCGGCCCCTCGCCCTTCGGGCCAGCCTCGCCCTCCCCCACCACCCCTGAGGCGGCTCCCCGCCTCCTGGCAATGGAGCCGGGACTCTGCGGGACCAGGCAACAGATTTGTTCTGTAACAAGCCTTAGTAACCATTTTTGTGCTATAGACCCTCTGGGCATCAGTGAAGCCTAAGGACTATGCATCTATGATTTTTAGATGCATAAAATGAAATATATAGGATTATAAAGAATATCAATTATATTGAAATATAGTTGTCAAAATATTTTTAAATTTGTTATAAAATTATAAGTGGGCTTCTCCATTATGTAAATCATAAGATCTGGTGTTTGGTCTAATAACTACCATAGTTTCGAAATAATAATGAATGTAAATGATATTTAGAGGTGTCTGCAACTACAAGGTGACGGGAAAACATCAGCTTGCCACTGCTGACAAAGCACTGATTCCACTGCTGTGGTTTGCTGTCGACATTCATCACCGAAGGGGACGTTATATTTCTGCTAGAAGTCAGGGAATATAAAGAAATAATTGTATGCCCTTCCAGGTTCATAGACCCCCTGAATTCTATGCCCACATCCCTTAGGGGTCCCTGGCTCACAGACTAGGAACCCTGCCCCAGGCAACAGGGAGTGTGGATTAGTCTGGCCTCTTCTATTTTCTTCTGGGGACAGTAATCTCTCCCTACCTGCCCAGGCTTTAAGCCCCAGAATAAATCCTAAATTCAAGCAACTCCAGCCCAGCCTGGCTTCTCCTTCTAGCTGCTGGCCCTGCCCCATGAAAAGACAGCAAGAAGTCATTTTCTGAGTATCTCTTGAGGTTCCTTCCTCCCTCCAGGAGAGGAGCTGTGTCCCTAAAGGGAAGGGGACATTGTGTGTCTGGAGGGTGTGTTGGTGTCTCACCTGACAGGTTCGGAGAGTTGATGGCTGAGAAAGCAAGCAGGGAAACCAAGTCAGAACCGAGGTGTGGGGCTCTGCAGAGGGTGTCCTGCTTGGGACCAGGGGACAGGGTCCTCAGAGCCAGGACCAGGGGCCAGTGGGCCTGGCCTGCAGTGACAGGGTAGGAGAGTGCACAGTGTGGAGCCCCAAGCTCAGGAACCATGTGGGGATGGTGGATGGGGTCCCTGGGCGTGAGATGGGCCCACCTTTCCCACCACCACCAGCACTGTCACCTACGCTCTGTGTAGTGAATGATGCGTGAGGCCATGTCACCAGCCCCAAAGGTGGTATAGGGCGTGAGGCGGATCTCATAGCTGTGGGGCACACGGAGATCAGTCAGGATGTACTCCAGCAGCTGCCCCTTCTCCACACGCCGTACAGGGATGGCCTTGACCATGGCATTGTGCTGGTTCAACTGTCAACACAGAGAGTTCCCAGATGCATGGCAGGCCACGCTCTCTGCTGGAGCCCAGCCCAGGCCCTCGTGTGACTTGGGAGGGACAGAGTGGAGGAGCAGAATGAGCGAAGGACTAGGAAGTCAGGCCCTTAGTTTCCTTATCTGTGAGATGGGACAATCGCCCCTTCCATGTTCACCTCCCAGGGCTGTCTTAATAATAAAAATAATGATAGCACCATGTATTGAATAATTAACGAGTGTTGGGCACTGTTCTAAGTGTTTTGCCATTATTAACTCATTTAATCCTACAGTAACACTCCTATGAGGTAGAATATTATAATTACCCCCATTTTACAGATAAGAAAACTGAGGCCGAAGAGATGCAGCTTGCCCAAGCTCATACAAAACTGGATTCTAGCATAGGCAGTCTGCCCCAGAGCACACTCTTACCCTCCCACCAACTGCCTCTTGGGCTGGGCAGAACCACATGGAATGAGACGGGGCACGAAAACAGCTTAGTGACTCTGGCCTTGCGCTGCAGAGACCCCGTAGATGAGACTGACCCTCCCTCTTTAAGCTCTTGACCAAAGAGCAGATTCTATGTTCTTGACCAGTGCTGGCTCCCCCTTGACCCAGCAGAGCCTTGTCTGCCCAATTCTCAGGGCTGTGTCTGGGTCAGGTCCCTAGAAGGGACAGGTCCCTAGAACCTCCTATCTCCTGCCGCTATGTCCAGAACACTTTTTCGCCGCCTCTAAAGAGTTGCCTATAAGGGGGTCAGTGTGTCTGAGCCCCTATCTCCAACCCCTTCCCCTGGCCTGAGGAGCATTTCCAGAGTCAGCCACACCACTCCCCGGCTGCCCCCAGGCCCCTGCTCCCCCGTGGCCCACCTGGCGGACACTGAGTCTGTAGCTGAGCACGGGGTCAACAGCGTCGGGCTCCCTCTGCGTCCACTGCAGCACGTAGGAGTAGTTCTTGGACAGCTTGTGGCTGCGGGTGGGGTTGGGGGTGTCGAAGTAAAACTCCGGGCTGTAGGCTTTGGCTGAGAGGGTGGGGAGCGGGCACGGGGCCGTGGAGGGTGGGGAGGGGGAGAGACAGAGAGAGGAGGTGTGGGAGAGGGAAACAGGACGGGGTGGGACAGAGAGCGAATGGGGAACAGAGAGAAAGGGAACATTGTGAGGAGGGAGATGTTGGGAGAGGAGAGGATTGGGGAGAATGAGGATGGGTAGGAGGGAAGGTGGCAGATAGAGAAGGGACATTGGAAATTCCAAGAGGTGATACGTTGGTGAGATGAGAAAAGGCCAAGGAAGAGACAGAGAAAAGAGACATTTGGGAAGGCACAGAGAAGGGATATTAGGGAAGGCACAGGGAAGGAGGATGGGGTAAGACACAGAAGGGTCGGGGATATTAAGAGGAAAAGAAGAGAAGAGAGAGGAGGGGAACAGAGGGAGGCAGGGAAGTGGGGAGACAGGGCAAGTGTGGGAGAAGAGGGGAGAAGGGAAGGAGGCGGGAAATGTCACAGGGGCCTCTGGCTGGCGGGGCTGGGTGGCGGGGAGGGGCTGGGAGGGGCTGGTGACCTGTGGTCCTGACCCCCTGCTGTCGAGTGGGGCATCTGAACAGGAGCCGAAGCGGCACCCAGTTAGGTGCTGTTGGGAAAGCTGGGTGTGCAGTGGAATGGGGGACAGGCACGCCTGGGGCTCTCCTCCAGGGGCGCTGCCACCAGCCGCCCGGGAATGACTTGAAGAGCTGGGGCAGAGGTGGATTCCTGGGAACAGAAGGGCTTCCTCTCTGGGCTGGCAGCTCAGGAAAGGCGCGCTGTCCGGCCCAGTGCCACCCCTGACGCTCCGGAGAAGCTGCTGAGGGGCGTCTTTTCTCCTCTAAGCTACAGCTCAGGACCCTGAGGGGGTTCCCTATGTGCAGCCTCTGGCGCCAAGGATGAGGGAGGAGGGGCTTGGAACGCCACGGTGCCAGGGCTCGGGCGGGCCTAAGGCCGGTGGGAGCGGCCTGGAGCTGACCACGTGGGAAGCACGGAGCTGCGACTGACGAGGCCGAAAGGGGCGGAGCCTATGCCTCGTGTGGGCGGGGCCCAGACTCGGGGCGGGTCTAGGCCTGAGGCCGGCGGGGCCAAAGGGGCACGGCCCAGGCCTGGTGAAGGCCGGGTTAGAAAGGGGTGCGGCTGCAACACGCCAAGGAAGAGGTGGCTGAGCTGTGATGGGCGGGGCTTAAGACAAATGTGGGAGGGCCTTGAAAGGGGCAGGCCTAGACCTAGAGAGGGAGGGGTGGAGGGGCGTGGCCCGTGTCTGGAGGGGGCGGGACCGTGAGGTCAAGGATTGGGTCCGGAAGGCACGGGGCGGGGTCTAGGCCGGGCATGGGCGGGGCCCAGGCCAGGCATGGGCGGGTCTTGGAGAGGCCCGGCCGAAGCCTGGGGAAGGCGGGCTTCAAAGGGGCGGAGCCCAGCCCGCGCGGCAGGGCAGGGACTGGGGCGGAGCCTGGTGCCAGGTGGCGGAGGGCGGGGCGGGACCGACGGGACGCTCACCCGAGACCTGGAAGAGGCAGGTGGCCGAGCCCACGTCGTTGGAGACGCTGCACTCGTAGCTGCCGCTGCTGTCGCGGGTTAAGGCGTCCAGGAGCAGCTCCGCGTGGTCCGGGGCCTCGGCGGCAGGGGGGACGACGGGCGGCGGCGGCAGCAGCTGCCCTTTGAAGCGCCACGCGGCCGAGGCGATGCGCTGGGGGCTGCCTCGCAGCAGCGAGCAGCGCAGGAGCACGGGCCGGCCCAGCGCCTGGCGCACATCCTGGGAGCTGGGCTCCACCTCCGGCGGGACTGGGGGCGGGAGCGGCGGTCAGCCGGGCCTCGCCCCCCGAGTGGGGTCTGACGAGCGGCCCCGTCAGAGAGGCGACGCACTCCCCTCCTCCCATGACCCCCAGCCTGCAAGGATCTCAGGGCAGACGCACGCCCGCGACACACTCATGCAATGGCAAGGCTCACCCCTCCCCGACCTCAGGTACTCACGCCCTCCTGGCCCTTCCCTCCAACCGTGCTCCCCAGACTGCCTCTGGTCACGCCCTCACTGGGCCTCTGACCCCTCATATAATGAAAAGGAGCATAACGCAGGGGTTCAAATCCCAGCCCTGCCTCTGTGAGACCTTAGGCGAGTTACTTAACCTCTCTGTGCCTCAGTTTCCGTATTCGTAAAAATAGGGGACTAAGGGAATTCATAGGGCTGTGGAGGGTTAAATGAGGGCGTTAAAACTCTCTTAGAATAGTGCTTGGTACATGATGAGTTAATTTCCTCATTTTGTTATCAGACAGTGTACTCTCCTTGAAGGTCCTTCCTCCTCCTCAAAATCCCATTCCCACCTGTCAAAACCGAGTCATTCCTTTGTTCACTGGGTCGCTGCAAATGAAGGCGGGATGCACTTGATGGAAGTGGGGCCGGGAACACGCACCTCCGTGTCTCAGAGCACGAGGGCGGCAGGGCGGCTTTCGGGGTACCAGCAGTAGGAGGGGGTTTGGTGGGACCGGGGCGCACGAGGGGCAGCCGGGCTGGGAAGGCAGTGGGGATGGGGTGGCATGACTCACACTGCACGTTCAGCTGCACCTGGGCCTCACGGGGGCGCACGTTGAAGCCATTATAGCGAGCCGTCTGGCAGCGGTAGGTCCCGCTCATGTCGCGGCTCACGCGCTCCAGCCTCAACTTGCCGTCCGGAGTCTCCTCCAGGAGCAGCCCCGAGGGCAGCAGCACGGCCTCCTTGTCCACGCGGGACCAGAGCACGGGCGGCCGCGGCTTGCCCCGCACCTCGCACTGCAGCTCCGCAGGCGATCCCTCGCGCACAGTCACCACGGCCCTGCCCTTGGGCACGCTGATGGCGGGCGGCACTGCGGGAGGGGTGGGGGACAGGTGGGAGCGAGTCAGAGCTCCCTCCTGGCCTCTGCTCTCTGGCTGCTGCTTGCCTCCCCCTAGTGCAAGCCTCTCTCCCCCATCCGGACTTCCCAGCGCCTTCAAAGCAGAACTCATCTTTCCAGATCCTCTCCACCTCCTGGATCTCCCAACTCAAACAGCGACCTGAAGTCAGCCTGGCCTATTCCTTCCTCCCCAACACTACTAAGTATTGAGGGTTCCACCTTTTGAACATTTCTACTAACTATCTCCACTCTCAGTCCCCTCTCTGCTACCCCCCGGCCTGCCCTGGTTAAAGCCTTCACATCCTCTTGCCTAGAGTGTTATCACAGACTGCTAGTCTGTCCCCAAACATCCTTACCCTTTCTTCCAAAGTAACAGCATGCCTGGTTTTGAGCAGGGCACACTATCTCAATAATGTCTTAGAATTAGTCTTAGAATAAAGGCTAATCTCCCAGCCTGCCTTATGGCTAGCTGTGGCCACATAACTAAATTCTGGCCAACGGCTGGAACTGCCATCGTGGACAAGGTGGCACATGCTAAGGATGATGGAAGAGCAAGTCAGATGCACCCTGGGTCCCTGAGGACTTGGTGGAGCAGAGCCACTATACTAGTCCGGACTGCTCACCCCAGACTTTTACATGAGGAAGAAATACACATCTAGCTTGTTCAAGCCATTATTAGTTACGATTCTTCTGTTATTCACAACCGAACCTAATCCAACCCAACACATTGCCCAAACGAAGGGTCTTTTGAAGACTTCCACGGGTCCCATTGCGTACGGCCCATCAAACACATTAAAATGCACCCATGTCGTACATTAAATATAATTAAATATAAAGTTATTATTTGTAAATAGCTCTACAAGGCAAGCTGAGGTCCAGTTATCTAGTTAGCATAATTTATACTCTATAAACATTTGTGCATTTATTGGCTTTAATTTTGCAATTTTCTCTTTGTATTTGGGAGCCACTTGATTTATTTTTCCAGTCCTAAATAATTTCCACGGTCCTTAAAACAGTTCCATGCCTGAGGCATCAGGCCTAGAGCCAAATGGTTGAAACAGCCCCAGGCCCCTTCCTGGCTCTGAAAACATCCCAGCTCCCCACCCTTCTACACCCCCCACAGGCTAAAGAGACTTCTCTCCCTTTGAGGCTGTACTACCCTCAGGTTAAAGCTCAAACTCCTGGGCGCTGCAAACAAGGTCCTCTTGCTCTGGCCTCTACCACCCCCAGCCTCATCTCCCCTCTCCCATCCTGTGTTCCAGCTGTGGGATCCACTGTGAGAAACACACTCCCTGGACACACCAGGTCTCATGCACTTTGGGGTGCTCCCCCATTCCTTATGCTTGTCACACCCTTTCCTAGGCGTGTCCTCCCATCTGGCAAACGTTAACGGGCCCTCAAGGCTCACGTGGAGCACGCCTCTCCAAGAAGACTTCCCTGGCTTCCCCAGGATGCTCTACAAATTCCTCCTATACCTCCATGTCACATTTCCAAGGTTTGCCCTTCCATTTCCTGCCTTACCCCTGCCCAAAACATGCTCCTGTCCCCTGGCTAGGCAGTGAGCTCTGAGGAAGGGCTGTGCCTTCGGTCTGGCGCCCAGGGCTTGGCATAAAGCAGCTTGCAAAATGAATTTATGCAATCTGTGGAGTTCTGGTCCACTCCCAAAGCCAGCTCAAGTTCATCTCCTTCCAGAAGCCTTTTTTGATCTCTCCAGTTTCACCTTGTGCGGATGTCAGGGTGGAAGAGGCCTCCAAGGCCACCTGGTCCAATCTCTCACAGAGAGAAACTGAGGCCCAGAGAGTTGAAGAGCCCAAGGAAGAAATACTCAGAGCTGTTACATTTCTGCACCTGGTCATGGGACAGCTGGCCAAAGTCATCCTGCTCCTCAGTACCAGGTCCTAGGGCTAGGGCCAAGACTCTGGAGACCCTCTCCAACCTCCTGTCATTCTCGAAGTATAAACCCCTCAGCGGTGGCTGACAGCAGGCTCTGAAGTCAGATTGCCTGGTTCAAATCCTAGCTCTACCACTTGTTGTTGTAGTATCTTAGGTAAGTTTCTTCAACTTTCTCAGCCTAAGTTTCTTCATCTGTAAAATGAGAAGATAAACTACTATCCCATAGGGTAAATCATGAAAGTGAATGACATAAATATGAAATCGTCAGAACACATAGCAAATGCTCCATAAATGTTAGCTGTATCATTTCATTATTGTTATTTATTATTATTGGAATAAAGACTCAAATCCTTATCATGGCCTATTTATGCATTGAATCGTGTCACCCCCAGACTCAGATGTTGAAGTCCTTACCTCAAGTACCTCAGAATGTGACTGTGTTTGGGGACAGAATCTTTAAAGAGGTAATTAAGGTTAAATGAGGTCACTTGGGTAAACCCTCGTCCGCTAAGACCGGGGTGCTTACAAACGGAAGAGATCGGAACACAGACATGCCCAGAAGAAAGACCATGTAAAGACGAGGGAAAAATGACCATCTACAAGCCAAGGGGAGAAGCCTCAGAAGAAACAAACCCTGGTGACACCATGATCTCAGATTTCTAGCCTCCAGAACTGTGAGAAGATAAATTTCTGTGGTTTAAGCCACCAGTCTGTAGCACCTTGTTTCGGTGGCCCTCGCTGACTAACAGCCCACAAGGTCCTACATAATTTGGCCCCTGCCGACCTCTCCACACTCATCATCCCACTCCAGTCTCCCAGCCACACTCTCCTTCCCTCGGTTCTCCTATGTCCAGCGCACTTTCCTGCCTCGGTGCCTTTGCACATTGCTGATTCTTTGGCCCTTCCTTGCTGTCCTCTGCCTAGATCTCAGATCAAACATTCTATCTCAGGGAACTCCTTCCAGACTCTCATTTGTCACAGTCCACAATGATACATTTATTTGTGAGACTATCTGAAACACGTCTGCCTTCCTACTAAGTTTTATAAGGGCAGAGCTTGTTTTGCCCACCATTCTACCCCAGGACCTAGCTCAGTGCCTGGCATATAACAGGGGCTTAATAAATGTACACGGCACGAACAAATGGCATCCTCCTCACTCTGGCCTCACTTTCTCAAGCTATTCCCCCCACCTTCCCCTCCTTACATCTCCCCAACACCCCTCCAGCTGCCCACCTGTCTCAGAGGAGATGTTGACCTCAACGGTGAGGTCGGGCACAGGTGCCCCTGGGAAAGAAGCCATGCACAGGTAGGTGCCATAGTCGCTGAAGTGCAGGTCAATGAGCTCTAGGCTGCTGGTGACAGCTGGCAACTCAGGGTCGTTGCGGGTCACTAGCAGCCGCTTGGACATGCGTGCTGGTTTGCCATTCTTGAACCACTGGTAGGTCACCTTCTCCTGGGGCACCGCATCCACGTGGCATGACAGCTTCAGATCCTGGCCCAGCTGTATGTTCTCACTCTCTTTGATCACATCAGGCGTGATCTGGAACGTGGCATTCTTCATGGCTATGGGTGGATGGGGAGGGAAGGATGGCTGGGGCTGGCCTGAAGCCAGGGGCCCATGTCCCACCCCACCCAGACCCAGCTGCTCCCCTCAAACTGGCCCTCCTGGAGGTGGGGGGCTACAACCCCTGCAGGTGAAACCATCACTTTTCTCTGCTTGGAAATTGTTCTGCTTGCTTAGTGTTTAGAAGTTCAAAAAAGCTCACTGCAGAAAAGCGGGTTTGGTAATAATCATAGCCACTGTGGACTGAACATACCCCGTGTGAGAGGCACTGTTCTAAGCACTCGACACGGATTTTCTCATTTAACCCATCCAAAACTCTCTGAGGGAGGTGCTTTATGGTCCCCATTTTACAAAGGAGGGAACTGAGGCTCATAGGTTAAGCAACTTGCCAAAAAAAGTAGCAAGTCTTGAATTCAGACTCAGAGACTACACTCTTGATCACTACACTGCTTTATTTTTATCATTGTTTTAAACCTTGCAGATGCAAAATACACATTTGGAAGAATGCACTAGAATATAATTGTGGTTGTATCTACAGAGTGGAACTGAGAAGAAATGACAGGCAATTTAATTTTCATATTTTACCCTTTTGTGCCGTTTGACCCTTTGTAACAAGCATGTGTAATTTTTGTAATAAAAGACCAATACAATCATTTTACATGCAATAACATAAAAACACAGAGTTTAGAAAGAAAAGGGGACTCGTCAAAAAAAACGTGGATCTTGTTTGAAGTAAGCTAAGAGTGAGACAGAGTTCTTAATAGGTTACCCGATTTATTGGACAGGACACAGGTACAACAGCCACACACCAGGACTGTGCTGGACAAGGCAGGCTATATGGTCACACTAGGAGGTGACCGTAAGTATTTCATATAAACTGAGATCTCACCAACCCAGGTTTTAAAGGCCAAAAGGAATTAGGTGGAGAAAACAATTTCTGATGGGAAAAGTACCATCGAGAGAAAAAGTATTCATCAGCTAGCCACAATCTTGTTGCCGTCTTTCTCACTCTGATTAAACAGCAAGTCTGGGAGGGGAGTCAGAGAGAGACTGGTGCTGAGAGATGAACGAGTAAGAAAGCCCAAGTCATCCGGGACTCTCAGCTGGGTCTGGCAGACGCTGTACTTTACTTTCAAGTGCTAAAGAGCTGGAAATAAGCCTGGATCTTAAAAAGCAAAAACAAACAAACAAAAAACCCTAAAGCTGCACAAGCAGAAAAATTGTACATTTCCCCCTTAAATCAGAGTGACAAAATCAAGATCACTGTGAGTAGCTGCTGATACTACACTGGCTGAGGTTTAGTAAGGAACGTGTTTGTACTTCTTTAGACCGTGCTCCAAGTTTTGCGTCATTTTAACTCTTAGTAGTTGCCTTCAGATTCACTTAAATGCTTTCATAATAAAGATTTACATATCAGGTAGGTGGAAATGTGTGTTATTTTTACTTTATATTCAGTGAATCACATAGAAACCATAGTAGAGGGAGAAAGCCAAGCAAGTTTCTCTTGAAGCCTAGAATGTCCACATTTAGCTTTTGCAGCCTCAGTTTCCCCATCTAAAAAAATGTAGGTAACCAATTTCAGTCCTTCCTACTTCTCTGATCGTTGAGGTTATATTTGGAAATGTAGACCGTAAACTGTAAATAAAACTTTACACAAATTTTAGTCCTTCTGCCATCTGCTGGCAGATGGCTGAATTGCAGGGAAATCTAAGTGCTTGGAACACGCCTCCTGAGCGGGAGAAGCAGACAGGCCCCTTGCCCAGTTCACTGGTACCTCCCGGAGGGTAGAGACCCTGTCTGCCTCTCAACTTCCCTCCCACCCCTCCCTGTGGCCACGTACAGCGCACCAGCAGGTTGACGGTCTTCTTGGCAGGGTTGCCCACGTTGTTGGTGGCCGTGCAGTTGTAGTAGCCGGAGTCCCGGGCCTGCACTGAAGGGATGGTGAGGGTGCCGCCCTGGGCCAGAGCACCCAGGGGCAGCGGGCCAGGCCCATGGGACCACTGCAGCTGGGGTAAGGGGTCACCGCCCGTCAGCAGACACTGCACGGTCACATTCTCCCCAGGGTTCACCACCAGAGTTTCGTTCACAGACAGCTTCAGGGCTGGTGGTGCTGAGAGGACAAGGAGGTGGGGCATTAGGGGACAGTGAGGCAGGGCTGGATGTCGGGGAGATGAGGGGACTAGGGAAAGCATGGGGGCGGGAAGCCCTGGGGGAGATGAGAGGGGAGAAGACAGGGAGCAGGAGGCGGGGAGGCGGGCGGGACACCAGCAGCCGTGTGCCTGCGTCCTGTGTGGGCGGGGCACTGTCTCCTGGGGGCATCAGCCAGGCGGGCGGGAGCGTGGGCGGGGAAATGCCTGTACCCGTGGTGTTGGTGAGCCGGAAGGTGATGGCCTTGTCTGGGATGCCGCACACGTTACGTACAGACACCTGGCAAGTGTAGCTGGCATAGTCCTGGGGCCGCAGGTTCTTCAGCTTCAGGACCTTGGTCTCCCCCTGGGCGGCAGTGGACCACTCGGGTGAGGCGCCTGCTCCAGTCTCCGGGGTCCCACACACTCATTCGCCGCGCGCCCGCGGCTACAGCAAGTTCCTGTTCTAATTCCTATCTTCTCAGCTTCCATCCACACCACCTGCCCCTGCGCCCTGAGCCTGGAGCGGATGCCAGACTTGCCGCACCCTCGGCAGCGCCTCGTCACGGGCTTCTCTGGGTCTGAGGTGGCCCTGGTGCACCTGACCAGGACCAGGCCTCAGGTTCCTCACTCTGGGAAACGAAGGGGTAAAGGAGGGAACCTGCTCTGCCGTACCCAAGCCACTCACACGTGAGCCTGGCCCACAGGCCACAGGTGAGCTCTGGCAGCCGCCTGTGAACGCCGTCCCGGGCAGGACAGCATCGTCGCCATCTCCTGGGACTGCAGGGGGCCCGTGGAAGAGAGTTGTCTCCCTGCCCCCACTTCTGCTGTGCCTGCCCATGGGTTCCCAACACTCTACCAGCTCCAGGGCCTGCCTTCCCCTAACTAGCAACGTTCCTGGGGGACACGTTGCTTTGGGGTCTCTCCTGTCCTCACCACTGCTCCCCGACCTTTCTGCCCTAACATTCCCTGCCCGGGCCATCTGAACTCCAACTGCGACGCGTGCTCCCAGCCTCAGAACAGCACTGTTGAAGTCAGGGCAACCCTAAGAACTCAGCCCCCGCCCCTCCCTCGTTGGGGGCAGGAGGAACAGTGTGTGGCGAGCCAGCTGCCCGTCCTGACCTGGGTGTAGAGGGGCTCATAGATGTCGACCCCATTGTCCTGGCTGTGGGACAGCGTGTCAGAGCCCCGCTTCCAGATGAAGCGGGCGGGCGGGTTGGAGTTGACCGTGCAGCGCAGGAACACCGTCTTCTCCTGGTAGAAGTTGCCGCGCACGTCGCTCACCGTCTGGTGCACCGTCAGCACCGGCTCGTCCAGGTCTGCGAGGGCACAGCCCGCATGGAGTCAGGATTGGGTGACACAAATGGGGGGCGGGGCTGGGGCTCCGGGCGGCCCTTCGGGAAAGCTGAGCCACCCTCAGGGTACACTTCAGAGAGCAAGATGCTCTCCCAATCCTGCAAGCTCGACCAGCCTGCTAGAGGCAGGGGACTGGACTTGATGGCTTCCCAGACTCCCTCCCAGCTGTGCCTCCCAGGGACCTGCATGAGGATGCAGGAAGCGGCCGCAGACTGGAAATCCGGAAAACCCTGGTTCAGATTCTGGTTTAGCTGTTAATTCGTAGTGTGACCTGCCTAAGGCCCTTCTCTCTCTGGGCCCCCGTTTCCTCATTAGTAAACTGGAGTAGATTGGTGGTTCTCGCCCCTGTGTGCACAATGGGATCACATGGAGATTTTCTTTTTAATACTGATGCCTGGTAGAGCTCATAGATGGTGTCAAAAGTCAGAATAGTGATTGCCTCTGGGGGAATTATTGACTAGGAGGGAGCATGAGGGAACTTTCTAGAGTCCTGGAAAAATTCTATACCTTGAACTCGATGGTGTTTACACACACACATACATATGTAAGAAGTCACACTCGCCTGGGCACAGTGACTCACGCCTGTAATCCTAGCACTCTGGGAGGCCGAGGTGGGAGGATCACTTGAGCTCAGGAGTTCGAGACCAGCCTTAGCAAGCACAAGAGCCCGTCTCTACTAAAAATAGAAAAATCAGCAGGGTATCACGGCTCAAGCCTGTAGTCCCAACTACTCGGAATGCTGAGGCAGGGGGATCACTTGAGCCCAGGAGCCTGAGGCCGCAGTGAGCTATGATGGTGCCATTGCATTCCAGCCTGGGCAACAGAGCAAGACCTGTCTCTAAAAAAAATTAAAAATAAAAAAAGACAAAGGATCCCCTAGAGATCCTAGTGTACAGCCAGGGTTGTGCACGACAGGCACCAACAGTCCGCGTTCCAACATCCACAGCTGATGTCCCAGCACCCCGTTCCTCTGTCCTCCTTCCACGGCCCCCTGGACAGACGTTGCAAGCAAGGCCACGAGTGGAGGGGAGCACTGGTGAGGCCCAGGCTATACCTACCAGCCCGGTAACCTGAGAAATGACACTCAGCCCCGGGGGTTGGCAGGACCCGGGGTGGCTGATGAGGGACAGAAGAGAGGTCTGGAGTTCCACCACCCACCACTCTGTCAGGTCCCACTTGCGGGGTGGGAGGATACGTAGTTAACAGGTAGGTTCATCGCAGGGCTTAAGACGGTGCCAGACACACTCTTGGGCCTGGACCTACAGCTCCTGGGTACCCGGGCCAGCCTGGACGGTGGCAAGCAGGGAGACAGGCTCCTGGGGTTAGGGGGCTACCCATGGCGGGCAAGGGGTGGGTGGTGTGCTTGGTCCTACAGGTGGTCGGGGAGGGAAGTCAGAGCTGCCCTTCCGGCAAAAGAAGAGACACGAGGTACTGTGGGAGGAGGGCACCGTGCCATGGGGAAGAGCCTCTGTGTCCTCATCACACATCTGGCCTCTATGCCTGTGAGTGAGTCACGCGGAACCTCAGTTTTCTTATCTGTGGAAGGGGTATAATCCGACTCATCCTGCCTTCCCTGCCCACCTTACAGGGATGCTGCAAGGGATCACGGGTGGGAATGTGTAGACGGCCCAGGGCAGTACCCACCACCCTATACGGTCTACACTCCCCCACCGAGGTGCCGCTTCCAGCCCTGCCCTCCCCGCCCCAGCTCTCGATGCCCCGGCCGGGCGGGGCCGCCAGGGTCCCGGGAGGGAGAGGGCTTCGACTCACACTGCACGTCCACGCGGATGGACTTGATGGCCGGCACGCCCACGCCGTTCTCGGCCTTGCAGTAGTAGCGGCCGCCCTGCGTGCGCGCCACGCGCTCGATGCGCAGCGTCTCGTTGAACACCGACGTCTCCTGGAACTTGTCCGACGCGCTCCCGGCCGTCTTGGTCCACCGCACCTGGGCGCCGGGGGGCGGTCCGGGAGCCTCAGGCCGAGCCGCACCGGCGCCCCCCCGCCCCTACTGCGCCGCGGGCGCGCGTGGGACACACGGGTCTCGGCAACTGCCCCACGCGCGCCCGTGGGGATGCGCACGCCGGGTCGCACACCACAGAGCCCCGGGCCTGGGGAATCCAGGGTCGGAGGGAAGACGCTCTGAATCGGGCGTACTGTGCTGTGCTCAGAGCGCGGATTTGTGGGCGAGTTACCTAACCTCTCCTGCCTTGCTTTCCTCACCTGTAAAATGGCGAATATTACCCTCCTGCCTAGCGTTACGGGGAGGATTAAATGAGTGTATACTTAGTGCCTGGAAGACTAACACTCTGATAAAATCTTTCTATCATTCCACTCACTAGCTTAGTGGCCTTGGATAGGCTGCGGCCTCTGGCTTCCAGTTTCCATCTGTGAAGGGGGCGTGTGGGGTGGCCAGTCTCCGAAATGGCCTTCTGGTCTTCACCCCCTTCAGTAGTCCCCTCCCACTTTGTACTAGGGTGTCTGTGGGACCAATAGAATGCAGCAGGCATGACAGTGTGTCACTTCCAAGATTAGGTTGCAGAAGACTGGTTTCCATCTTGGTTACTCTTTGGGATCTCTGGGGAGAGCCAGCTGCCATGTCCTGAGCAGTCCTAGACAGAGGCCCCCTTGGAGAGGAACGGAAGCCTCAGGCCAACAGCCATGTGAGTGAGCTTGGAGTGGATCCTCCCGCCTCAGTCACCCTCAGATGTCCGCACCCCTGGCTGGACCTGGATTGCAGCCTTGTGAGAAACCAGCCAGCTAAGCTGCTCTCACGTCCCTGTCCCTCAGGAACTGGGAGACAGTATGTATGTGTTGTTTTAAGCGCCCAGGTTTCGGAGTATATATTATGCAGCAATACGTAACCAATATAGCATAATACCTACTTTGCAAGGTTATTACAAGGTTTAGAAAGTATGTAAAGCACCTAGGTGTGCTGCCTGGTATATATTAGTCACTCGACGAGTTTCTATATTGCCTCATATTATAGAAAAATAGCAAGGATCACCTGGGAAACTTCAGCCTACTACTCAAGGTGCTAGAGGTTTAAAAAAAACAGCTCAGTTCCAGATAATTAAGTATAAAGCCGGGGGGAGCTTCAGTCTTGAAGTTGGGAGGATTGCTTAGTAAGGACCCCGATCCTGGTGAATACGTCAGGCAAGAGGCCACGAAAACAACAAGGCTGGGGACAAGCGGGTGAGAGAGCAATCTTCCTCATGCAGGAGGGGCCACCGAGGGCCACAGTGGCGCTGCTCTCACCCCCTCCCCACCCTCGACTCTATCTCCAGCGACCTAGAGGTTACAAAACTTGGAGAAGTCGGCTGTTTCAGGTAATCCATCCTTAGCTCAGAGGGTGGTCTGGAGAGAGGGGCCATGAGCATAATTACTGTTTTTGTATTTGATGTTGTATGGTTTTACCATGATTTATCTAAATGGAGTTTGATTACACACTAGTCAAGGCTTGGTTTGCTTCATCCATCTGAGAGTTTCTACTTTTCTTCTATTCTACAAAATTCTTAGTCTTTATCTCTTTAAATACTGCCTCTTCTCTGTGTTCTCTACTCTGTCCTTCCGAATGCCTTAATTTATGTCGTAGCTTCTCCCTCTATCCTCCTGTCTCTCGGTTGCTTTTTTCCATTTTCCATCTCTTTGTCTTCTCCAGATTGCATGATTGCTGATTTCCTCGGATCTACCAGCCAGTTCAATCACTTTTCTCTTTAGCTATCTCTGGAGTATTAAGGCCAAATTTTTTAAAGACTGTATTATTTTGATTTCTAGGATTTCTATTTGCTTTTTCCCCATATCTGATTGATCAGGTTTCATAATCTCCTGTCTTATAGATTCTATTCCTTCCATTATCTCTTCCAATACTTTAAACAATTTTATTTTAAAGACCCTTTCCAATCGCTCTGTTTTCTCTTGTTCCTCAGATGTGAATTGTCCAACTTGCTGGGTCTGTGGACCTCAACAAGTACAGTGCGACTCGTCCTCGCACCGTATTTTTTAAATGTTTGGAAATTTTATTCCCCAGGCTGTATTCAGTGGGATTATCTTCCATAGAAGTCCTCCTGGGGTCTTTACGGGCTGTATGTGGTATAGTTTCATGTTTGCCTATGCCCAAGGTAATGGGTCCACGGGCTCCCAGTGTTTATGTTAGTTTCTCAGGTTAGGGTTTCCTCGCCATTTGGATTGCAAGTTACAGATAGCCACAGGGTTATGCTCTCTCGTAGGTGATTGTGTACGCATACCCTGAAGCAGAGAGCCTGTTCCCTGCTGTGACTCTGGGCTGTGGGACGGACATCATCTGGTCCCCATTCATAGATGGCGCCACTCTTGTCGAGCTTCCAGCTTCAGGTAGAGTCCAGTTCCGGCTCCCAGCCATGGATGGACATGTGACCTCAACTCGTACTCCCCATGTGTGTGTTGATGTGACCATGCCTACAGTGTGTATGCAGTCCCAGTCTCCCTGTGGACAGGTTCTTCAACTTCTGCTCACTGCCATCACTACAGATTCTGTCTGCATATCTAGCCCACAGATATCCCCCCTCTCCTGCTACTTGATGGGAGTGAGGAATTCCATGTCCACTCAGTCCCCCATCCTGACCACAAAGTAGGCCAGGAGAGGATGTCTCCCTTGCTCCCCTACTAGACTGGATGCTCCATGAGAACGGGAACTACAGCTGCATCCTCAGGACCCATCAGTGTGCTTAGCACATAGCAGGTGCTCAATAAATATTTGTTGTAATGAAATGAGCGAATAAGAAGCTAGAAGGCATTTCAGGAGAGGCAAGCATCTATGGCTAAAGTGGGATCGGAAAAGGTGTACTTGGGCAATGATGGGGAGGCGGGTCTGGAGCACAGGGTGTGAGGACAATGGCAGTGGGAGATCAAACAAGAAAATCAGGTGGGGGCCAGACTGGGGAAGGTCTTCAGTCCCATTCCAGGAAGCTTGATCGGGTCTGCTTAGTAATGGGAAGCACTGAAGGTTTCTGAGCAGGGGAGCGATACGATGCAGCATGTTTGGGGGTTATTCTGGTAACAGAGTACGGGAATGGATTGGAGGAGGAGAGCAGGAGACTGGGAGGTCAGCTGAGAGTCTGCTGCAGTGGTCCAAGGGACAGGACTGAAGGCCTGACCTAGAGGGGCAGTGAGGAACAGAGAGGGAAAGATCCACACAAGACGTAAAAAGAAAGGCCTCAGAGTCTAGCTAGACGTGGGGAATGAGATGAGACGGAGTCAAGTGTGAGCCCAAGGGCTGGAGCCTGGGCGGGAGAACAAACAACGAAACCACTAATAGAAACATAAGTGCCTGTGCACATAGTCACAGCCACACATGACGCATACGTGGGACACACCAGGAGACACGCAGATGGCCAGTGCGGCCTCAGGGAGAGATGGCCCGGCTCCCTCACTGGCTTTTAGGGAGGGCCCTCCGCACTTTAACAGTCACACCTGATACCAACACCGACCTAAATTTGGAACTGTTTTCACTTCCAAACCAACCTTTGGGAAGGAGTAAGCAGCGATAACAATGTTTTAGGTTGAAAGAGACCTTAGGGGTTTCCTTGTCCATCTGCCTGTCTCAAGGCCCACCGTACTACAGCCACCCCGTTCCCAAAATTATCCAGAGGAAAAAAGGATTTCGCATTTCACTGTCCTTCTCAGGACCCAGTTGCCACCTTCTGTGCTGCTATTAAAGGTCAGAGCAGCTCACCAGCAAATTCCACCCATCCCTCAGCCCTCCTCCTCCCCGCCCCTCCCATCAGCTCTCAGTGATAACTGGCTAACACTTCCCGCCTGAACCACACACTTGGTCTGTGGCAGAATTCACCTGGCATTTCCAGATTCTTGTTTTCTGTCCCTTTCTAATTGCTCTGGGTCTTTGAACCTCAAAGCCTCCTAAAGCAGAGATCGTTTTCTGTGCTGCTTGGAACTCCTGCAGCCCCCAACCCAAAGCTGGGTGTGCTGGAAGTGTACCACCTTCAGAGAACACGGGTTCTGCATTCAAATTCTGCTTCCACCCTCACAAAAGCTTTGTGACTTTGGGAGTTTACCCAACCTTCCTGAGCCTCAGTTTGCTCAGCTGCAAAATGGGGGCACTAATGCTTTCCTCACAGCACAGCCGTGAGGCTCTGCAGAGGAAACATTGGAGAAAGTACCTAGCATGGAGCCTGGCACGCGGTCTGCCCTTAGACACTGGTTGGAGGAGCATCTAAGGATGTGTCTGCTCAACAGATCGTGGCACAGAGTGACACAACAGCCGGCATTCTTCTGTTCCCCCAGCCGTCAGTGTCCCCAGGTGAATAAGCCCACAGCCTCCAGCCCTTCCCCACAGAGTTCATTTTCCAGCTATTTCCCCAGCCCCAGTCTCCTGTCTCCTGCCACTGCTGTACGTTTCGTCCTCATCTCCTGCTGCCTCTTCTCAAGCACTGATCCCAGCGTGGGGTGAGGGCAGGAGGGGCCCAGGCAAGGCTGGCTGGGGGCTTACCTGGGGTCGAGGGTGCCCGGTGACAAGGCACTGCAGCATGAGGGTGTCCCCCTCCCGAATGGTATAGACGCGCTCGCTGATGTTGTCCTCTTTAACCACACACGCCTGGCCTGCATGCGCGATCTGCGCCTGCGCTGGGGCTGATGGGAGAGGATGGAGGCAGGTTAGAGAAGAGGCCCCAGGCCAGGGGAGTCTGGGACTCCCTCCTGAGTGTGTCAGGGGAGGGGTCAGCCCAGACCTTCCCAGGCCACTCCTCAGAGGCCTGACCCCACTGAGCCCAGGAAGGAATCCTCCCAGGGCCCTGAGGCCAGAACCAGGAGGGCCAGGGACTCCAGGAAGGGACAATTCCCCACGCCCCCTGGAAAGAGACCTGTGCCTTTTACTGGGCTGGCGTCTGGGAGGGGCTTTGTGATCTGCACAGACTGGTGATCACCCGTGCGCAGGGCAGCCCCAGAAGGGGGTGCAGCGGGTCCTCCGCCCAGGCGTGTCGGTGCCCCGCTGCTGACGACTCACAGCGCTCGCCTTCCCCAGGGAACTGCCACAAGTGAAGTGCCCAGGAGGTCACCGCTTCCCCAACACACACACCACACACACACACGCGCACACACCACACACACACACACACGCACACACGCGGGCACACGCGCACACACGCACACGCACACGCGCACGCGCACACACGCACACGCGCATGCGCACACACGCACACGCGCATGCGCACACACGCACGCACACGGACACACGCACACGCGCGCACACACACGCACGCACGCACACGCACACATGCACACACGCGCACACACACACGCACACGCGCGCTCAGGGCGGGGCTGTGGCGCTGCTCGGGCTCCAGAGCTGCCCCTCCCCCATCCGGGCTTGGCCGCCTCCCTTTTTCCCTCGGCTTCTCTGGAGAGCATTTTCTCAGCAAGTCGCTTCCTCCACCGTAACTCCCCAGGCCCAGCCTTCGCAGACCCCCCTCTCAGAGAGCCTGCCCTGACAGACGCACAGACGCCAGCCCCACAGCCTGCACTTCCCGCTCCCCAAGGCCCTGTCCGTTTCTCTCACTGCTGCCTGAGCTTGTCCCCGGCTTCTCCGAGACACAGAAGTTCCCGCCGAAGTCAGGCCTGGGGCTCGCAGAGGACGGTGTCTCCTCCCCGGCCTCGCTCAGGGCCCAGGGCTGGGCTCTGGCCGGGGGCAGGGCACCAAAGCTAGGATATGGCTGGACCCGCCCAGCAGGAAAGTGACAGGACTTGCCAAGGTCACGACCCTCCCTCAGTGTCTAGCTCCGTGGTCCTAGCACACACCAGCCCCAGCCCACCAACGCCGGGGCTCTGGGAGGAGGAAAGTCCCCAGCTTCACACCTGTCTGCTCCCAGCTGACAGCGGAGGTGGGAGAGGTGACCCAGAGATGGGGCACACAAAGGGGTGCAAGCGCACCCCTGCGCTGAAAGGTCGCGCAGAGGTGAGATAAAGCCCGCACATAAACGTCTAACTCGCTGCGGGAAGCATCCCGCAGCAGACAGGCACCTCGTTCGCGCATCCAGAGCGCGCATCGCTGCCCTGGCGCCACAGCGCAGCGCCGCACCTGCTGTCTGCCAAATTCGGGATTCCTGTCTTTCTGCCTACCGGCCCCTGAGCTTCGTCCTGGTACCCCCAGCACAAGGCCCTGAGCACAAGGCGGGTGCTCAGTGAATGTCGAATGAGTGAATTTACAAAGATATCCCGCGCTGAAGGTGCTCAGCACCGTCACAGAGATACAGAAGGCGCTAGGAGATCGGAGGAGAGAGACACCACCGTCTTCTGGCGGAAGAACCACAGAAGGCTCCATGGAAGAGGCAGCTTTTGAACCAGGCCTCAAAGGACAGGGAGGCTCTGTGATAGTTGACAGCGGACAGTCCCAAATTCTACTATTACACGGGGCAAACCACTAGTGAGCTTTGGACCTTAATTTTCTCATCTCTAAAATAAAGACATGAAAAGAACCCCAAGAATTCACAATGGTGGATGTGATTATAACACAGAATAAATGAAAAAATGCTTAGCAGAATTGTAATATTTTCTACAGACGCCGCAAATAGGGTCTTCCACCAACACTGATGGAACAGACATGAGCTAATCCCAGAGACAGGGTCCACAGAGGCCACCTGGCAGTAGGTCGAGAAACTTGTAGGGGAGCAATTGGGAGTGACACAGGCTATGTTTAATAAGGAGGGTCTCTGCAAACAGCAGCAGGTTCTGCGAACAGTGGCAGCTGCCACCAACCCAGAGTCTGAGTATCCAGGTGACCATCCTGCCTGCCTGGCTGCCACAGAGCAGTGAACCTGGGCTGGTTGTCAGGAGACAAGCTGCATGACATTGGGCAAGTCACTTCACCTCTCTGGGCCTCAGTTTCCCCCACATGTAGGAGGTGAGTGGATTAGATGACCTCTGAGGTCTTTTTCAACTCACACTTTCTATGAATTTTGTAATCAGCACATAGTCATTGTACAAGATACACCCTAGAATCTGGGAACTGGGCCTGAAGCTGTCACCCCCTGCAACAAAAATGCATGCACATCACCACACGTGGAAGAGATGGCCATCTGTGGCCAAGGTCCCCAGGAAATCTCATCGAGAAACAACCTACCAAAAGATGATGAGCATGCCAGTCACTGATAACACCACGTGGCCTGGGGTGCCTCTCAGCAAGGGAGACATCAATTTAACAGGCTCCAGTGGAAGATAAGCTGTGGTCCTGGACACTGTGGCTTGCCAGTGGCAAAGCAGTGTTGTAATGACAGAGGCTTTGGTGACTGATAAGGAATATTGAAAAAGAGCTGCACAGCTGGACTTCCTCAGAGCACAGCCAGCACAGGCCAGGGGAGACGGGGCTCAGCTAGCAGACACAGCGCCTCTGGTCACCTGAAAGGTGTGTTTCCCCACTGGAGACGTGGCCGTGAGTAGGTATCATGGATGACATCGTTGAGATTATCCATCTCCCTTTGACGGCATTGACGATTAAGACTATCTGACTCTAAAACTGTAGAGCCACTTTGCAAGAAACTTTGGCAGTACCTACTAAAGGTAAACCAGTGTGTACCCATGATGCAGCATTCCACTCCTGGGTATGTACCCAGTAGAAACAGGTACTTATGACAACCAAACAGTAAGTACGAGAATATTCATAGCAGCTTTATTCATGGTAGCTAAAACAAGAAAAAACCCGTATGTCCATCAAGAGTAGTATAAGTAAATAAGTTCCGACATCTTCATACAATGGAACATTCCCCATAAGTGAAAAGAGTAAACTGCATATAGACAGGACACTGTTGAACTCACAGGCACAATCTGAGTGAAAGAACCCAGACACGAAAGAATAGATAGTGTATGAGTTCATTTACTCAAAACTCAAAACTGGAACAACTAATCTTAGGGTAACAGGGGCCTAACAGTGATCACCCTTGGGTGGGGCGAGGGATTATCTGCTGGGAAAGGCACAAGAAAACTTTCTGGGGGGAAGGTAGGGTCCGGTATGTTGGGGTAGAAATATCGCACGTCTTCATCTGCAGTGGGTGGATACACATGTATTCACTTAAGAGTCTGCCCTAACTTATACCTGAATTAAAAAAAAAAAGGACATCCACCTGCCTTTGATGACATTAACCACTGAGATTATCCAGGATAGCCCACTAACCGCCACAGTTACCCAGCTCCTTCTGTTCTGACTCCTACTTGATGCGCCACTTCCCATCGCCGATTTGGTTGCAGGTGCAGTTTTCCTTCCAGAACAAGTGCTCGCTAAGAGCAAACTACCTAGTCTGCCTTGGCCTTGGCATTTCCATTTGCTTGTCACCCCCTCCACTGAGTTTCATCCCATGAGTCAGCCTCCCGTGGGCTCTGCTCTCCCCTGGAACGGCTGGAACCCCAGAGGGGCCGCGCCCCACTGAACCTCCGCCTGCAGCACTGTGCACTCGGGGAAGGCACGGCCGGCAGCACCTCCGGATTCGAGAGGCAGCCAGGCCAGGGCCTGTGTCAAGAGGCTCCATGACATAGTCCCTTCATTCGGTCTGTCAAACAACAAACGCTTCCAGGCCAGGCGCTGCGCTGGGTGCTGGAGATGCTGTCGTGAAAAGTAGACAAGGATCGGCTCTCAAAGAGCATTGCTGGGGAGACGGATCGCCAAAAAAGGAAACAGACATGGCAGGATGGCTTCAGAGCGCGATAAGTGGTACGATGACTCTGAAACAGGGGGATGTGATGAGGAACGATGGGGAGAGGAGAGGTCTGCTTTAGAGAGACAGAATGAGAAGGGCTGTGGAGTTCGATGATCTGGGATTAATTCCTGGCTCTGCTACCCACTAGCTGGGTGACCCTGGGCAAGTTACTTAACCTCTCTGAGCCTCAGCCTCTTCAATTGTAAAATAAGAACAATGATGCCTTTTCCCAGAGCTGGCGTGAGGATTTAATGCAATATACGTAAAACATCTGGCCAAATAGTATGCACCCTCTCCATAAATGACAGTTCCCAAGATGGTTAGATAGAGGCAGAGATGGGGACAGGAGACCACCTGCTGAGGCCCCACTACAACCCAGAGGCGGAGAGGCTCAAAGCAGACATTGAACTAGTAGGGATGTTTCACGAACGAACATGCTCGAAATTCCTGCTGAGGCTGTGATGGGCTTGAGAGGGGCTGGGAAACGGGGGAGGGAGAGAGCCCTTTCCCAAGGGACTGGGAACAACAGGAATTTCTTCTTACGATACTAGTGCATGTAGCGGTGTGGTTTTCAGCAAGTTCCTTAAGCCTTAGTTTTCTCATTTGTAAAATGGGGCCCTTGTGAGGATTAAATAAGGAAACTCGCGTAAAGTGTTTGAAATGGTGCCCGCTAGGCAGTAAGCAGCATAAAACGCCAGCGGCGCCGTGGTTCCACGCGCCTGCACTCCTCCCAAGCCCACGCCTGCCCAGCAGCCTGCAAGCCCGTTGCGTGAAAGCGCCCTGCCTTCTCTGTCCCGGATGATGGGGGTGGGCACGTTCCTGGGGTCCACTGTATATTTCCAAGCTCCTCGCCTCGGTTCTGGAGGCAGAAAGGGCAAGTCATATTTACTCCCCTTGGCAGAGAAGGAAACTGAGGCCTGGAGAAGGAAATGCCTCGTCCAAGTCACTCACTGAGACAGGAGCAGAGCCGAGACTCAAACCCAGGCCTTCCGCCGGCTAGGCTGGGACCTGTTCGCTGTCTCGGTCCTCCGTGCACCACCCCCAGCCCCACGTGTAGCCCAGGGAAGCTTGTTAAAACACAGACTCCCAGACCACGCAGCACCACCAGAGCTGACTCTTCAGGGCTGGGGCCCCAGAGCGTGTATCAGGAACAAGCGCCCCGGGAATTTTGGAGGCACAGCTGGGTTTGGTAATCTCTGCTTGACATCACACGGATGGACAGAAAGTTGGACAGGATTTCGGAACCAAGTATGTTTCCCTGCCTCTGGCGGATGAGTCTCTTCCTATTTCACCCTCCTGAGCTCTAGCGACAAAACCCCACGAAAAAGGAAGAGTGTCCCAACCTGTGTGACATTAAGTGTTCACCCGACAGTCCATCACAGAAGATTTTCACTGCCCACTAAGGGCGCTGCATGTTTTCTCTCCCTCTCAGAGAGACTCGGCACACAGAATAGCATTAAAGGCTCTGAAAAGTCCTGCTGTAAACACATCCGTGTAACTTTGTTTAACCTGGGTAGCATGGCCCTTCCCCAGCCCCCTGGCTGAGAACAGCCAAGTGGCATGAGAGATGTCACCCTTGGGGCAGTGTCGTAATGAGAACAGCCAAGGCAGAATGCTCCTGGCCTATCAGCTCACTCCTTTCCTCCCCCAAAAGTGTACACCCCAAATTTTGTAGGAGGGGCTGTGGCTGCCAGCACCCAGCAGGCCCCGTGAGGCAGCCACAAACCCTCAGGGACTCAGGTTAAGGCAAATTCCAGCCTGCCTACTAAGGTTCCAAAGAGAATTCTCACTAGAATTTAAAAAAGGAATTTCATCAGACACTTGCATCCTCTGTTAGAGAATCTGCTCCCCAGCTGCTAGGCAGGGGTAGGGGTGCTGTCAAACGCATGTGGGTACAACCCTGGGATGCAGGGCCGGGTAAGACAGGTGGACAACAAAATGAACGGAAAAGTTTGATCAAAGCCCCTTCAGCTTTCCTCCAGGTTTTCTCCCCATCCTGCACTTAAAAAGGCCAATTGGGCCAGCAGCGGTGGCTCACACCTGCAATCCCAGCACTCTGGGAGGCTGAGGCAGGCGGATCATTTGAGCTCAGGAGTTCGAGACCAGCCTGAGCAAGAGCGAGACCCCGTCTCTACTAAAAATAGAAAAAAAAAGAAAAAAATTAGCCAGGTGACTAAAAATAGAAAACATTAGCCAGGCATAGTGGTATGCGCCTGTAGTCCCAGCTACTCGGGAGGCTGAGGCAGGAGGATCGCTTGGTCCCCGGAGTGTGAGGTTGCAGTGAGCTAGGCTGACGCCACGGCACTCACTCTAGCCCGGGCAACAAAAGCGAGACTCTGTCTCAAAAATAAATAAAAAAATACATTTTAAAAAATAAATTAAAAAAAAAAAAAAGGCCAATCATGCCTTGGCCAAGCTGGGGCTGTTGCCCTCTTCCTAGTTCCGATTTTTTCCAGGGAAGTGAATCTACGGGCCAGGAATACTTCCCAAGAGCAGAGCGGGGGAGGGACAAGGAGACAAAAGGAGCAAGGGGGTTGCAGAATTCCCCACCTGGAGTTGGTTTTATCTGCCCACAGACGGCAGAACAAGTGCCCCCACCCCAGCCACCTCCCAGAAGCATCATTGAGTGTTCTGAACAGGGTGATACAGAACTGGATCTGCGTTCTGGTCCTGGCTTCCATCAGACAGTCATTCAACAAGTCCTTATCACTGTGAGGTGCTACACTTGGTGCTGGGGTACAGGGAGCCAGGGCACTCAGCAAGGCTGGGCAAGAATGACACCCACGAAGGCCTGCTGAGAGGCGGAGGGAGCTAGGGACTTGGGCCATGTCTCAGGTCTTCCCCGCCACCGTCACGGGTCTACCCCCATGATCAACCACAACCATAATAGCTGCCCGGCGTCGAGCATTCACTCCGTGCCGGCTTGTATTGGGCGCTCCATATGTTGTCTTATTTATTGCTCCTAACAAGCCTATTATTGGTCACGTGTTTCAGATGCGGAAGCTGAGGCTCCGCAGGGTTAAGTAGGCTGCCCAAAGATTCCCCGCTGGTCTGGCGTCGGACTCCCCGACTTTCATGCTAACCTCCATGCATTTCCACTTCCCGAGTGCCCGGCACAGCGCCGAGGACACGGGCTCACAGCTCAGGACGTGGTCCCCAAGTCTCCAGTGGGCCAATACTGTGCAGTGTCCATTTGGGAACCACCCCTCCCTCCCCGGGACACCTCTCGCCCTCCCGGCTCCTAGTACGCACATGTTTATCGATCCTTTTATGCATGTAATGCAAATGGACACTTAATAATTTAGCGCAGTTAACAGTGCTGAAATATTAACAGGCTTTTCTCTTTTAATTAGCTGCTCAGAGAACGGCGGCCAGGGGCCTGCGCGGAGGCTTGCCAGGGGCCGGCGCCTGGCCTGTGCCGCCGGGGCCTCCTTCTGCCAGGGATGGTGCTCTGGGCCTCTCTGTGGACCGTGGGCCATCAAGCGTGGACCACTCGGGAAAGTTAACTCTGCCCTTCTGTGCTCTCCGCAGTGGGGTTGCTCTGCCCTTCCCGCAGCCCTGGCTGTCTGCAGAGCTGGCTGAAGACTGTCCTCTGTTCACCCCCAGCTGGGGGGGACAGGTGACTTCTCAAGAGTGCTCCGTGTCTAGGGGAGACTCCAGTTTTGTGCTCAGAAAAGCAGTTTGAAACAGCCCCACCACACCCGCCACCTCCTCCAGCCCCTCCCTAAGGCCGACCGTCTCAGGGAGAGCAACAGCGGACTCGGTCCTCCGCCTCCGCTCGTTCTCTGTGTCCGCGTTCATTCCCTCTCCATCCTCCCTCGTGCTCCCTGTCCTCCCAATCCTTCAAAGGACACACATAATCGCCTTTTAATTTGCCATTGATTCATTGACTTGCTCTGTAACATTTTCTGAGCACCTATTACGCGAAATCTCCTGCCCCCAGCGCTCGGATGCAGGGCCAAACAAGGCATAGCCCTCCTCGGCGAAGAACCTCTGCCCTCTCCCTGCCACAAACCGTATTGTAGTCTGCTCCCCACCACAAGGCCTTTTTTGCTAATCAAAGCCAAACCCATATTCAGCTGACCTTCCCTTTGGCCGCAAAAATCTCTCCCCAACCAGAGGACATGTGTCTCTGACCTCTGGGTACAAGGGCACTGTCACTGAACGTGGCAAGAAGCCATCGCTGAAAAGATGAGTGCATAGGCTGCCACCCTGCCACCACAACCGAGCACAAAAACAAGATCTGCTTTCATAGCCGGATGCGGGGCCTGCTACTGTTTGCAGGGCCCGGAGCTTCTGGAAGAGGCTGGCACTCTTGGTGACCCTCCTCTGCCGAAAGCAGTGGCCAGTCCATCTGTGCCCCAGTCCCCGGGAAAGCTCGGCACTACTGCACCCACATTCTGGCCTCATCAGAGGGCACCAGGTGTTGAGAGTGTCTGGTGATGCTCGCAGAATCTTCATTGTCTGTGTATCAGTAGAAGTCTAATCTGCGACGCACTCATGGAACGCTGGGAAGTCTGGACAGGCCACTGGGAAAGCCCTTTAAATGAGC
Source organism: Propithecus coquereli (assembly GCF_000956105.1). Taxonomy (NCBI): domain Eukaryota; kingdom Metazoa; phylum Chordata; class Mammalia; order Primates; family Indriidae; genus Propithecus; species Propithecus coquereli. Next base: position 108,308 of record NW_012151663.1, read on the forward strand.
ACTCTTAGGCCCCCTGAGGACAACTATAAAGGGACTTTCTCTCTGGTGGGCCCCAGGACGCCCACAGGATGAAAACTCTCAATGATGAGGGGACATAGGGCAGCTCTGACCAGTGCAGGCAGGACACTCATGAAGAGAGCAGAGAGGCCCAGGCCTCCCGCTGGCATGCTTGATCGGGGGCTGTGAATACAGTTCTGAAGGGGCTGCCCCGATGGTGCAGCGTGAGAGGCAGGAGGCTCTACCTCTCAATGGGCAGGTAGTTTAACTTCTTTAAGCCTCAGTTTCTTCATCTGCAAAATAGGAATGATACTATAATACATATCAGGGTCTAATGGAAATAATTTCTGCGTTGTTGTGAGGATTAGACAAGACAATGCACATTAGATACATAGCACAGTGACTAGTACCTGTAGGTACTCAATAAACTTCAGTTCCAGTCCATTTCCACTTAATAATATAGCCCAGGGCCAGGCACGGTGGCTCATACCTGTAATCCCAGCACTTTGGGAGGCTGAGGCAGGAGGATCACTGGAGGCCAGGAGTTCAAGCTCTGGGTGGCAGAGAGGGTTTATCTCTTAAAAAAAAAAAAAAAAATTCTATAGCCCGAGACCCTTTGAGACCCTGTTCCAAAGTCCTGCTTGTAAAACTCTCTGGCCTGGGGCCTGGCCGCCCAGCCCCACCAAGCTCTGCCAGTCCTAGAGTCCCCATCACTGTGGTGCACTTGGCCCTGGTCCCTGGCAGCAGCCCAGAGTCTACATCTGACCAAGCCCCACCCGTCAAGGCATACCTGTTGAACCAAGCCCACGGGAGGAGCAAGGCTGGGGTAGACACGGCCTTGGGTGTGGGGTTCTGGTCCAGGCACTTGCCATGACAGCTGTGTGACTTGAGGCAAATCACTTAGCCCTCTAGTCTAGAGCCTCAGTTTCCCTGCTATAAGATGGTACAGGAGTGCTCCCTGTTGTAGTAAACACAGTAAGAATGGAGTGCTATGAGCGTTGCACATGCCGCCTAGTAGATACCTGAGTTTGGAATAAAACCAAACTCATGCCTCAGGTGTGTCCACCCCGAGATGGCCCTCCTGTTCCAGTGCGGAGTCCGACAGCACCCTAAGTGACCCAGTCTCACAATCACTAGGGATAGGGCACCTCCTGGGTGGGACTGAAGACACGCTGCCAGACCCAGGTCAGCAACCCGGAATGTAGCACCCAGGCCAGAAAACGGAAGGAGCAGTGGCTGTGCTGAAGCAAGGAGCCCCCAAAGCCCTGCCTGGCCTGAAGGCCCGGTGGGGCAAAGGGCTAGAACATGGCTCGCTCCAAGCCGTGTGGAGCTAGACCCCAACCTGGAAGCACAGGGCTGAGCTTGGGCCGCCAGCACAGGCCTGGATGTGGGGCCCAAGGGCAGGCAATGGGGCTGAGCTGAAACAGACACTGGGGACCCTGAGCCCTCAGGTGAGAACAGGACGGTGGTGGGCGCGTGGGAGTCCTTTCCACCCGGTACAGTCAAAAAGCAACCAAACCTGCCAAGAACTGGTTGGAGGCTCCGTCCAGCACTTAACTTGATTAAACCCCCATTTCCCCCACGTAAAACAGAAGCCAACAATATTAGGCTCCCAGTGTCTTATTAAGTGAGATGACATTTAACAAAGTGCCGTGTAAACTGTAAAGTTCTGCATAGATCGGGTCTTATTATTATTAGGTGCTGAAAGACCCAAATATGGTTCAGGAAGTGAAAATTGGAAGTTAAAAAGCAGGTCATAACGCACCTATGAAACCAGTGAAAATAAATTAAAATGACGAAATCCACCGTGGCTGGGCTGTGCGCAACACCAGCTCAAACTTTCTGTCGCACAACCCGGCGGTGTGAAATGAGAACCATAAAACTGCTCCTATCCTATGACCTATTAGGCAGTCTCACTTTGGGGAATAGGCCCCAAGGAAATAATTTAAAAGGCAGAAGTAATTCACATGAGGATATTCACGGCAGAGCTATTTAAAAGAAAAGGAAATTGGCTCCTTTACCCTAATGCCCAGCAGCAGAGAAATGGTGACCCAAACTCCCGCACCCCGATGCAGGGGGTGCCCTGCGGCCATTAAAGTGACAGGTCTGAGGGCTCGGTCAATAGCTGGAGACGTGTGTAGGAGATAAAGTCAGCCGAGAAAACAGAATGGACCACCGTTTACTGCTATGTAAAAATATATTGACAGGTATGGGCAGGGAATTTAGAATGAATGGTTAATGTTTCATGGTCATCGGGCTGCTCTTTTTTCTATGAAGTTGTTTAAGAGGATAATAATAACAATAACAATAACTGGGAAAGCAAAAATCAATCTAGCAGCTTGAGAGCAGGGGGGGCCTCAGTCCCTGGGACAGAAGGGGAAGGGAAGGAGAAACAGCTTTTTCTGGGGGGCCTCCAGGCAGCACTCCGATCCCCCGCCCCAGGTCACTGTGGGTTCCTGGGTAGGGCAGAGCTCCAGCTCCTGGAACGCACCCACCCAGCTGCAGGGTGGGGACGGGGGTGCTGCAACCTGACTGCTGGAAACCCCTCAAAGCCACCTCTGCATAGAGTTACAAGGGTCCTCCAGGCCAGGCCTCGGACCTAGCCCGAGAGGTGGCAGGAGAATTAGTTCTGAGGTTTAAAAACCAGGGAGCAGAAGAGTAAGGACCCGATTAGCTTTATGCCCCCTCTCCGTCTGCTTACTTGGGGATGCCAGTGCTGACTGCCCCCCACCACCCCCAAGGGCTGAGAGCCACTGCTCGCCCCTACGCTTAGATTAGTGGGAACGCGCCATCTCCTGCTGACCAAGCATCAGGCTGAAATCTGGGAGCCGTCCATGACTTCTCTCCTCCTCCCACACGCCGCACCCAATCCACCAGCGAGCCTGCCGGCTTTACCTTCAGAACCCATCCCAAATGCGCCCCCTGCCATGCCACCCGAGTCTTAGCCGCCGCCGCCTGTCCTGCCTGGATCGTTGCAGCAGCCTCTGATAGGTGTGCCCTGCACGCTCCCTCGCCTGGCATGGCCTGTTCTCCACAAGCAGGCAGAGGGTCCTTCAACAACACTAAGCCCGATCCCATCTCTCCTCTGCTCACCCTGCTGTGGCGCCCGTGTCACTAGGAGTCCAAGCCAGTGCTTCCGAAGCAGCCTGCCACGCCCTCCGCCATCCGCTCCCATCCCCACTTCACCTCCTGCTGCCCTCTCTTCAAGCAGGCCTGGCCCGTTCCCTCCTTAGATCTCCTGCCTGGCTTGCCCTTCCCCGGTGCCCAGGGCTCCCGCTATCACTTCCTTTAGCTCTTCTGAGAGGCCCTCCCTGCCTCCCCACCGAGCTAGCGTGACCAACCGCACCCCATCATTCCCGACCCTTCCCCTGCTTGTGCGATCTCCGTGACACTGACGCCCAACACGTTAAATAGTCACTTGTTTATTCTCTTCCGTATCCTCCTTTTCAAAAGGCAAACACCCCTGGGAGGGAAAGCACATTAAATCCCCGAAAGGGATGAACAATCTTCTTTTTTTCCAACAGTCAGTTCAGGAAACATGAAGTTTAGGAACATGTTTTCTTTAGCATCAGGTATATTTATAAATCAGGAAATGTAATACCTGCTCCTGCTTAAGTATTCTCTTATTGGCTTTTTTTTTTCTTCATCACTGAAGGGTTTCCTCTCCTTTTTAGGCTAAAATTTTAGAAACCACATAAGGGGCACGCGCCATAGGATCTGATTATAATGCTGAACCTCTAACAACTTGTAAATGACTTGAAATCCAGTAGGCTGAGGGAGAAAAGAGAAGGACTTGGGGATGAGGAAGGCCAATTGGACCAGTGTTCAGTCCCAGCCAGGGGCAGAAAAGTCGTTGCCACTAGGAGGCCCCTGCGGGCTGTGGACGTGGGAGGAGGGGGCTGCCCGCTGGGAGGAAAGGGAGGTCTGGAATGCACTGTGGGGTGGGTGGCAGTAAAGGGCTGGGTGCAAGTCCTACCTGGCTCCCAGCCCTGTAAATTAGCTAACAGGGAAGATTCTTCCTATAAATTTCCCCAGGGGAAAATGGGAAGAGGGCTGGAATTCTTCCACCCTTTCTCCTGGGCCAGGTCTCAGTCTCATACCCTCTTTCTCCCACTATTGTGCCACATGCCTGTACACAGAGCCTCCCGTGCCACTTCCCTGGTGGCAGCCTCTGTGACTCAGCAGGCGACAGCATCAGCTTCCTGAGCCAAGCCCCAGCACTGGAGTCACTCACTTTGCAAGGCCGCCTCTGAACAGCCGTGGTCATTGGCTCCCACGTGCCAGGTACAGGGCCAAGACGGGCTTTCCACATGTCCCTCACTTCCTCTTCACCACAGCCCTCTGAGGAAGGTGCCATTATTAACCCTGTCTCATGCATGGGGAAACCAAGGCATGGCATAAAACCTGGCCAAGCTCACACGGCCAGTGAGTGGCTGAAGTAGAACCCAAACCCAGGTCTGCTTCGGAAACCTCTGCTCCTGTCCTGAGCCACTCTGCCTCCCCACGCTCCACCTGAGGAGACATGATTATTCATCGACTTTAATATATTTAGTTACTTGATTCTGTAATTAGACCTTGGTGGTGTCACGGAGCCTGGCAAGTCAGTGCAACAGCTGACCTCAGAGCTGCTAGTCGCTGCCATCCTGGTGTGAAGAACTTCTCCAGTTACGCCCTCCCTGGGAGGCTGATGCAGGAGGTGGGGGCTGTGCTGGACCACTTGGCCGACCCTTCCCAGAATCCTCCTCTCTGGTTGCCATGGCGCCACCTCTGCAGAGGCCTGGGGCCTGGCAGGGAGGGGAGGGCAATGTGGGGCCAAACGAAGACATCCAGAAGGAAGGAAGCTAGCCTGTTCGTGGGGTCCCTCTGCAAAAGGGAAGCTGCAGAGGCATTGGTTCTGAGACCCTCAGTCACCAGGGCCACCCTCAGGTGAATGGCAGAAGCCACTCCCAGGAGGAAGTGAGGACTGAGCAGAGGTGGGTGAGGGAGGTGGCAGGTAAGCAGAAGGGTGGGAGGAGCACCAGTGAGGAAACTGAGGCACGCGAGGACGACTGGACCATGCAAGGACTAGACACTTGGCAGCACCAGCCCAGTGCCCAGCAAACAGTAGGTACTTAATAAATGTAAGCCAGAGCTGCCATTATTGTAGGTGCTCAAAAGAGGCTCCCTGGTGTCCTAACCGGAGAGTCTCAGTTGCTCAGACCAGGAAGGAAGCTCGAGCACTGAATCGCGAGCTGCGCTGGGGGCTCTCCGCCCTGCACGCACGGGGCCTTTCACAGGTGCCAGCTCCCCTCCGAGCCTCGGCAGCTGTTGCTGCACGGCTGGCCAGAGAGGGCTTCAGGAGAAGAATAGGCCCCCTGCCACTTGGCCCAGCTGGGGCCACTGTCTCAATGTGCCCGGCCCAGCCCCCAACCTGGCACGGGCGCAGTGGGTGAGCGCACGTCTGGCGCAGGCCCCAGTGCCCGGGAGAGAGGCTCCGAGCGGGCGGCTTTGTGTTTTGTGAAAATCAAATCCACAACTGAGCTCTCCAGCCAGGCAGGGCCTGCTGGGAAGGCTGCTGGGCCTCCCTTCCCGCCCCCCGCCGGGGGCCTACCCTCCCCTCCTCAGCCCCCCCAAGAACCATGGGGAGCACCAGCTGCCACCCCGGCTGGCATGGGGGGTTGAAGGGGACGGGCCTGGGCCCTACTCTGGCTGTGCCAGGGTTTGCCCTTCCACCCTGACCCCCTTCCTGCCTGGAATAAATTGGAATACAAATCAGAGGGAAACGCTTTCCTCTGTTTGAACAAATTGCTATGGATTCCTCCCTGTCTCAGGTCAGGGCTCGCGATGGGGGATATTTTCACTCGCCGACTGCTAATAGACTCGGGAGAAGCTGCCGGATCGATAGAGGCCGGGAAAATTAGCCAGGAGCTCCAGGCCAGCCGCGGCCTGCCCTTGCCCCCCACTTCAGGTCTCCCGGAAAGGGTGGAGGCCAGCCACACCCCGACCGGTGCTGCGCGCCCGGGCCACCCCCCTGCCTGGGAACCGCTGCGAGGGCAGCCAGGGGCTGTCTGGAGGGGCAGTGGGATAAAGGTGGGCCCAGAGAAGCCCCTGAGAAGGTCTGCGGGGCACACACACACACATACATGGGCCCTTGTGTGCACATCATCATGCATCGACACACCTACAGCACACGCATGCTCACGTATATTTACGTGTGCACAAAAAATACAAATAAAGTGCGTTTGCACAGGACAGAGAACCTGGAGAATGTATTCCAGTTCCTGTCAAGGTACCCAGAGAAAGCAGCTACCTTACGCCAGTGGTCTACACACACACACACAGGTCTCCGACAGAACGAGGGAGAGGAGACAGTGGGGGTGCAGCCCACCCTCATCCCAGCCTGTCTCACAGCCCCTGTCCCTCAGCTCCCCGGGAGAAGAGAGTGAGCCACACAGGCCTCCCTGCCCAGGGAGCTCCTCCTAGGAGGCGGATGGCCTGATCAGAAGAAAGCCACGCACTTCTCTTGCCTGCTACCCTAGCCCACACATCTCTCTCTCTCTCTCTCTCTCTCTCTCTCTGTCTCACACACACACGCACACACACACACACACACACACACACACGCTCACACCCCTCAGTAAATTAGAGCCCGAGCTGTCTTAGGAGGTAGGCCCGGGAGAGGAAGGTGTGCTCGCCGGCAGGTAGAGCAGCGCCACTAGCTCAGCAAGACCCCTTCGCCTCGGGCTGCTGGGTCCTGCCTCTTAAAACTGAGCAGGTAGGACCAGGTAACCACTAAGCCCATTACCTCTGACTTTCTATGATTCCAGACTGGGCCCCCTATTTGCTGTGTGGCTTGCAGACTTCTCTTGCCCTCTCTGAGATTCAGGTTTCTCTTCCAACAAATGATTACATTTACCCCCTGATCCCTCCTGGCTCTGTCACTTTACGAGTCTAGATCATCTCTTTGTCTTGCTCTCTGCTGTATTCTCAGCACCTAGAACAGAGTCTGGCACACGGGAGGTATTCAGTAAATATTGAACGAATTAATTAATCTCAGGTTCCAGCCGGGAGTGAAGAGACAGGAGGACATACACAACAGGGTGGCGGTGCTGCGGGGCTGGACCCAGGAGGCTCGGGGATATTCAGGGGCACAGGCTACTCTGGTCACGGCCCACGGGGGAAGGCTGGCTCCTCGGGAGGGAAGTGGACAGAGTGCAGTTGACACTATGACCCACCCTCTAACCCCCAACAGCCCTGTCACCCAGACAGCCCTGCCTGCAGAGAGAAGGAGCCGTCCTGCAGTCTCAGAGACGGTCCCACCTCTGCTAGTGTTGAATTCGGCACGGTGAAGAACAAACGATCGTCCCTTTCAGGGCAATGACCAAAGGACCGCGTATGTTCTGGGTTTGTCCTTAGTGATCCCCAACCCTGTCCACAGGTACGAGGCCCCCTCAGTCCTCCAGAGAGAGCCTGAACTCTCTCCGGACTGTCTCGGGGAAATGGACGCGTTGGGATTCTGGTCACAGAATCCAAGGCAGTAAATGAGCAGCTCCCAGGTCCGGTGGCCACGGGAGAGCTTTCCGCCCGGGATCAGGGCTTGTACATGCAGCCCAGATGAACCCTAAGAACAAAGGGCTCTGCAAAACGGGCTGGCCCTGAGAAAGCGAGACTTTCGGCTCAGGTGAGACGCGGTCCGGGCTGCCAGTGCCCCACCAGACGCCCTCTCCTCCCAACGTCGATGTCGCCAGCCAGCTCCCCGCTGCCAGCGCCCGCGCGCACCTCTCTGCCAGGGGCCGTCCCTGCCACGGCAGCTCGCACCGCCCGCGTGCACGGTGGGTTAGGAGTACCGGGAAACTAGCACTCCCGGGAGCAGCCTCGCCCGGTGGCAGAAGGGAGTGGGCGTGCACACGCCCCAGCTCCCCCGCCCCACGCTGGAATAGCTCTGAAGCGTGTGTTTCGCACTGCGTCCCAGGGTTCCCCAACCGGCTTGGTGACGCACCTGTCACTGCTCTCCTTGGCCTCCCCGTCTCACCCCCCCATTCCTCTCCCAGAGCGTCCACGACTCACCTCCCAGATAAACGGCAGCACTCAGCTACCTACCTCAGGGTCTGCTTCCGGGGGAACCAAACTAAGACCCCGAGTCCAGGTGGGTTTTGACTGTCCTCGGTGTCACTACCAAATCTCTCACACGGCCCCAGGCCAGAGCCCGCATATGGCCTAACAACCCCCCCACACATACGGAACACACTGCCATCGTCCTCTCCCTCCACCCGTCACCCCCTCGAAACCTCCTCGCCCGAATCCTGTGAGTCAAGATCCAACTCATCTGATCAACCGACCTGCGCCGTGGCGAGAAGGCTCAGGGCTGCCAGGTACTCCCACGGAAACTTCTGGAAGCAGTGGCAGTGTTCCTGCTGGCTCACTGGTTAGCGACTCTAAAGTGGAACCTGCGGGCAGTGTGACGCACTGATGGACCCGGTGGGGACCGGCAGCAACCTGCAGTCCACACCGCCAGGTAGGCTCACCTTCCCACTGACCGGGGGACCTCCCCAACATTTCCACCGAGGGCTTCCAACACCCAACCAGACTCCTGGACCCAGAGTGAGCCCCAGGTCCTGTGGTCCAGATGCAGTGAGGCCTGGGATAAGAAATGAGGTCGGCAGGGGTGGGGCAAGGATGACGGAGGCGCAGGCATAAAACGAATACCATGCGGACATGCATGGCCTCTCCTGAGCCTGGAGATGACACAGCAGAATGAGGACGATCTAGCTTTACAGTCCTTTGACATGGTTTTAACTTCAGCCTTGGCACCTAATTGCTGTGTGACCTTGACAAGCCACTTGCCTTCTCTGGTCTCAGTCTCTTACTGCACTGAAGCTTAAAGATCAGATTCCAGGTCACTTAAGGCCACTGGCTGGCAGCTGAACTCACTCCTTGCCATACCCTTGTGCCCCTCCTCGTGGCCTTTTCTGTGTCTACCCTGTGGTCTTGTGCTAGAAAGGAGAGTGAATCCCTTGCCGTGGCACCTGGTTCACAGACCTTCAGCTTGCCTTGCGGACTTCCGTATTTTGCCAGAAGGTAGACTAGCCTCCCCAAGGTCCCCCTGCATTTCCCTGGAATACCAGAGTCAACCCCAAGCAGAGGGGAGCAGAAATTCAGTTCCCCCACCTCTCCCTTCTGCACATCCCTCTCAGAGGTGGGGAAAGTGCTTTCATCAAGAGTTTCTGAAGAATCATCTGGGGAGCATCTCAGGGCCAAGGAGATATTCAGGTTCAGCTCAGAGGCCTAAATCTTTCTGACAAGAGGTTGTTACAACAAGTTGAAATAAGGTCAGACAATGACAAGAACTTTCCAAAACGGAGGACCAGAGACGCTGAGCAAACAGCAGTCGAGTCTCGGGGTCTGACGTGGGTGTGGGCCTGCGGAGAGGCAGAAAGACACACCGTTTGCCACTACAGCGCTCTCTGGCCCGTGGCTTCTGGCACAGCCCCTCCATTTCTGCTCCCCAAAAGCAGGACGCTGCTTTTTCTGGATCCACAGAGCTCTCTGGCTGCTGGGACTGAAAGGAGACACTGCTAGAGGAGACAGGTCCCAACCAGTGGCAGTCAGCAACCCCACGGAAGTGCGGACAGCGTGGGGGCACTGGCAGACGGGAAGCTGGTGGGACTCTCCCGCGAATGTCTGGGTGACCCAGCAAGTCACTTCTCTGCTCCGGTCTCGTCTTCCCTAAGGTCCCTTCTGGGCATCCTCGGAGCTGCCAGAGCCCCCCAGCTCCACCTGAGCTGGCGGCGTACGGTGGGGCGGGAGGAGGGTGACAGTTCACATCTCCCTGGATCCCTCTCATCCGAGAAACACCAACTGACCGGGAGGTGGGGACTCGTGGCGAAGACTGATCATTGTCTACCTAATGTCCATTCCCCCTTCTTTCTAACAGAACCCTGATACTTGCTTAGGCGAGAATGCACCCATCTAAAAGACTCTATTTCCCAGCCTCTCTTGCAGCTAAGAACGGCCAGTAAGATGTAAGCAGAAGTCACTGGAGGCGGCTTCTGGGAAAGGTCTTTAAAGGAAGCCAGCTCAGCTGATGGGCCTGCCTTTGAAAGGTTCCTCCCTTCCTCCTGCCTGCAATGTGTCATGATGTCTGAGCCTCAGCAGCCCTTTGGTGACCTTGAGGCAAAATGTTCTCAGGCAGAGGTTCCCAAACCTTGCTGCACATTCGAATCACCTGGGAATCTTTAAAAAAAAAAATATGCTGATGCGTGGTTTCCACGCCCAGACATTCCAATTTAATTGGTATGAGGTGCAACCTGGGCATCAGGATATTTTTAAAGCTTCCCAGATTACTCTAATGTGCAGCCAAGTTTGAGAACCACCACTGTAAGGACAGCAGAGCAAAAAAATGAGAGGAGCCTGGAGAGCCTACCTCTAGACCTCGGAAATTCAACCTTAATTCGCTTAAGCCTCTGTAGCCAGGTCTTTGCTTCTGTTACAGCAACAGAATGTGACTCCTGCAGCAGGACTTGGGGTCCTCCTGCTGCTCCCATGGGGCAACCCATCCGCCACACCACAGGCTGAGGAACAAAAATCTGCCAGGTAGTGCCCTCGGGAACCTCACGCTTGGGGCACTGGACAGGCACTCAGCTTGGCATTAGGCAGGCTTGAGTTCGAAGCCTGACTCCACCATCTGCGCACTGTAGGGCCCTGGGCAAGTCTCAATCTGAACCTTGGCTTCTCCATCTGGAAAACGGAAAGGACTGCTTCCTCCCGCTCAGCTGGGAGCTCCTTGGGGGCAGGTGCCATTCACCTCTGCAGCCAGTACTCACCAACCCTTCCAGGCACTTAGTAGCTACTTATTAAACCTGTGCTGGTTTTACATTGAATTGCTACTAGGCACTCCAGCTCTGAAATTTTCACTTTATTCTTAACCAAACAAGGAAGAGAACAAACAAAAGGGCCACACTTTGAAAAGGTAACAGAGGCTGGGCATGGTGGCTCATGCCTATAATCCTAGCACTCTGGGAGACTGAGGCAGGAGGATCACTTGAGGCCAGGAGTTGAAGACCAGCCTAGGCAACATAGCAAGACTCTGACTCTATAAAAAAGATAAAAAAAACTCAGCCAGGCATGGTGGCATCCACCTGTAGTCCCAGCTACTGAGGAGGCTGAGGCAGGAGGATCACTTCAGCCCAGGAGCTGGAGGTTACAGTGAGCTACGATCGTGCCAGTGCACTCCAGCCTGGGTGACAGAGCGAGACCCTGTCTCTTTAAAAAAAAAAAAAAACAATGAAAACTGTATTTCTGAGGCAGTCCCCATCTCTCCAGGTTCAGGACGAGAAATCCCTTGGTTAGAACCAGGAGAGGGGCAGTCTCCCGAGCTCCTGGCCTCGACTTCCAGTTACACCGTTCAAGTAGAAAGTCTCCCTGCTCGGCTTTTCAAAAATAGTAAGTGGGATTCTTTTTTGAGATGCCAGGGTCCAGACGAGCTTGGTTGAAAGCGAGCTTGAGCAGTGACCTGGAAAACCCGGAAATGCCCTCAGAAAGCCCAAGGGAAGAAGACATCTGTTCTAGCCTGACTCACTCGTGCACACTGTCTGCCCCAGGCGTGCCCAAGCACCAGCTGGAGAGCTCTTACGACCACAGCTGCCTTGGTGCCACCTGGAGAGTGTCTGATTCAGGAGGCCCGGGTGGAGCCAGGCATCTGCGGTTTAAAAAGCTCTCCAGGTGGTTCTGACGTGCGCTGAGGCTGAGAACCACTTCTCTACACAGCTACCAACCCTCCAGATAATCAACGCATCTCGGCTGAGCCGCTGGGACTGGAAAGGACCCAAGAGGAGCCTGAGGTGGAACCCTGGAAGCACCCCCGGGCCTGCCCAAACCACCGCCACCCCCCAGGGTCACCCACCCCTGCAGCCCCAGCCTCTCCCAGGCAGAAGGCTGGGCGTGGGCAGCGGGAACTGCGTTCCAGCCCTCCGTGGCCCGCCGCATTTCTCAAAAGCGCAGCCTGCACCGCCTGCTTCCACATGCCACCCACACCCGGAGCTCCCTGCCATCTGCCTGCCACCCCTCTGCTCTCGTGAGACAGAGTCCCCGTAGTTCACCTTAGAGTTTACAAAGTGCTGTCACTCTCGGGCTTCTCCGTAATTCCAAGAGGTGGGTGTGCCTGAACCAGCCTTCCAGACAGGGCAACTGAGGCCCACAGACGTGAGGCTACTGTGCAGGACCCTCAGAGGCAGCAAGCTGCCCGCCTGGCCCTCCACCCGGTCTGCCCATAGGAGCCCAGTCCTCTCCCTTTACGCCCTTGCTGTGCAAAGAGCGATCCCTGGGCCAGCAGCCTCACGTCACCCAGTTTTTCAGAACCTGGCTTTGGGCAGGATCTCAGCCAGCCCCAGCCCCGCTGAGTCAGAACGTGCATTTTCACAAGATCCCCAGGGAGTCCTGTGCACGGAAAAGTCTGGGGAGCCCCACTCCGTGCTGCAGCTGCCCGGAGCTCCCCAGCCCCAAGGCTCTCTCCTCTCGTCTCCTCCTCCACGCAGGCAACAGCTCTTCCCCCACGCACTCCGTCCCTGACTTTCGGGTCCATGTCCCCCGCAGGGCTACTCCCTCCTCCTACACACTGGTGCGCCCCACGGCTCTGGCCTCAGCTCAGTCCTTCTCTCTCTCTCTACTCTTTCGTCCTTGGCAATTTTATTCCACCTCATGGTTTCAACCCACATCGTTGTGTGGACATAATTCCAGATGTGCAAATCCGCCTCTTCAGAGTTGATCTCTCTCGAGCACCAATGCGCATGTCCACCTGGCCTGTCAATGTCCCTTCCAGATGTCCCAGCACCAGAATCCCAAGTTCAAAGCTGCATTCACATTCTCATTAAAACTATTTATTGACACTCTGGGAGGCCAAGGCAGGAGGATTGCTTGAGCTCAGGAGTTCAAGACCAGCCTGAGCAAGAGTGAGACTGCACCTCTACTAAAAATAGAAAAATTAGCTGGGCATGGTGGCATGTCCCTGTAGTCCCAGCTCCTCAGGAGGCTGGAGCAGGAGGATCACTTGAGCCCAGGAGTCTGAGGCTGCTGTGAGCTAAGATGATGCCACGGCACTCTACTCAGGGTGACAGAGCAAGATTCTGTCACAAAAAAAAAAACAAAAAAAAACTACTAAGGTCTTGCCAAGTGCCAGGCATGTGCTCAGGGCTTCCCAGGCACTGTCTCCTGAACCCTGTGGTGAAGTACGATCATCTCCATGTGACGAGTGGAGAAGCCGTGGCTTAGAAAGCACATGGAACTTCATACTTCATGGCCTCTTACAGCTGGTGCAGGGCGGCGCTGGGATTCAGACCCAGGTGTCTCACCCAGAAATTGAGGCTCTTAACTCCTTCACTGCCCTGAACCTGTCCGACTTTCAGTGGCTTTGTTCAACCTGTTATCTCGGTGCCCAGTCTCCCAGCTCTAAACCTCAGAGCCATTTTCAGCTTCCATCCCTTGCCGAGCTCTTGCCAACACGCTTCTAATGCCTAATGACGGCACAGTCTCGTTTGTTGCCTTTTGCAACAGCCTCTAACTGGCTCCCTTCTCCCACCCTCAACCCACCCGCATCTATTCGCTACATGGCAGCCAGGGGGATTCTATTTAAAAGGTGGCAGTTCATGAACCATCTCTGCTCAGACCCCTCCTGTGGTCCCCTATCTCGTTCAGAACAAAACCCAAAGTCCTCACACAGTCTTCAAGGCTCCAAACGGTCTGGACCTCCTAACTCTCTGCCCACCCCCTCCTACTCCCCTCCCCTGGCTCACTCCGCTCCAGCCACTCTGGGCTCCTCGCGTTGCTCAAACAGCCCAGGCACGCTCCTACTCAGGGCCTTCGCATCTGCTGTTCCCCCGCCTGGAACACACTCCTTGCAGATATCCGCGAGGCTCCCTGTGGCTCCCCTGAACATCTGTACAGCCCCCTCCAACACACAGCTTCACAGCTACCCGCCCAAAATATGGCTCACATCAACCCATTTCCCCGTTCAACACTCTCCTGACAGCTTCTCCCAAACCCAGGGTTCCAGCCCCCTCCTCTCAAGCACAGGCTTTGCAATTAGCAGCTCTGAGTTCAAGTCTGACTCTGCCACTTGGACAAGGGACTTCATTTCTCTGAGCTCTCAGTTTACTCTTCATTAAAATGAGCTGATGAATGACCCTTTCAAGGGGTTATGGTGAGGATCGAAGAAGATAATGCATCTTCACGATCTCAGCCTGGGTAGTCAATGTTAGCAATTTTTATTATTACTGCTTTACTGTTCCAACCCACCTGCCCCAATTCCCTTTCAACCTATGCTCCAGCCCAGCTGAACAACTCCCTGCCCCCCCACACCCAGGTTCCTTCGCCTCCATGCCTTTGCCACAATGTGCCGTCCGCCCGGGAGGCCCACCTCAATCCCCACTGCTATTTGTCAAGGCCGGTTCAAACGCTCCCTCCTCCACGAGGCCCTGGAAGTAATTTCTTCACCTTGAAAGTCTCACAGCCTTGTATCTGTCCTTGCCACGTGGCATTTATCAAGATCTTCCAGGAACCACCATCTCGTATGTGATTCCCCTCCCGTCTCATTCATCTCGGTGGCCCTGCCAATGCCCGGAACCGGGTCTTGCTCAAGGTAGCGACTCGGTAAATATTTAACGAACGGTGAGTGAAAGGAACATCACACTGCCTTCCTTACCCCCACATCAGAAGCTGCCCTGGGATCAAGTCTTGGAGCCACTTCTTAACAGCTGTATAACCTCGAGCAGGTCACAAACTCTTAGAACCTCAGTGTCCTCATCTGTTAAATGGAGACAATAGGCACATGCTGACCTCTTAGAATGTCACGGGAAGCAAAAGCTATAGAAGCATGAAAATGCTTGGTAAGGCATCTGGCACTTACACACTTAGAAGGGATTGTTGTTATAACCAACAATCCTTCCTAAGAGGTTCATTCCTCTCTGCACAAAAAGATGCCTGAAAGAACCATCATGGTTATTGAGCGAGTTTTCCTTTCTTTCTTTATATTTTTATGTATTCTTTGATTGTTTTGCAAAGAGCACATGTTACTCATAGTAGTTACTCATAGTGTTACTCATAGACTTGGGGAAAAATAAGATTCCATTGTTTTAAAAAAAAGATTCATTCCTTTGAGCTAAGCAGTGCTCTTGCCTCCCATTTCAGCATTTAAATGCCACAGGAGCCCCTTGGTACCTAGAACCTTCCCTCAGCAGGTGTATGCCTGCCAAGCAGCGGCTTCTGATGACGGGGAAGAAGATGCAGAAGGGAGCATGCCCTGGGTTCACGAAGAGGCAGCCCTGCAAGGGCGCTAGCCGCCCGCGCACCCCCAGCACACAGCCTTGCAGGAGCAAGAGCCCACCCAGCTAAGCTGAGTCCCACCCCTCTGGCCAGGGAAGACCTGAGCGGAGCTGAGAGTACAGAAAGTGTGGCTTTGGCCACGGGCAGCTGCTCAGAGACATAGGTGGGTATGTGGCAGCTGGAGGGAGGCCTGGAGCTCCAGAAGGCCCTAAGGAGTCCCCTTTCGCTCCAAGCTGAGGAATTAGAATAATGCTCACACCTCGGATAGGGTGAGGCCCACGAGAGCCCAGGAAAGGCAAGAAGCAATGTGGCGGCCAAGCCCTCCCCCTGCTGGCCGCACATGGAGCGGCCACGCCAGCCGCCCAGGGCAGGGCCCCCAGGCAGTTACTTACACACTCGCACACCAGGCACCTGGCACCTAGTCAGGCCCAGGTGTCCAGAGGCAGGTGGGGGGTAAGGTGGGGCTCTTCCGGGACGGAGGGCCCCAAGATTCCATCCCCCAGGTCCTCCGTCTTCACTGGGTGGGGCATTTCCTGGCCCAACCTCGGTGAGCCCAGCCATGAAGAGATGGAAGTCAGGATGGGGGGGGAGGCAGATGGGGGGGATCCTCCTGCCTCTGTCTCCCTCCTCCCCGCCCGCCCATGCCTCCTGGGCAGCCGGAGAAGCTGGGGCTGCTACCACTGCCCGGATTTCCACTCCCGCCCCCAGGTATTGATTTCCTGCATCATTCATTTGCTGGGCCTTGGTGGCTGTGATTAGCTCCCTCCATTCTCCCTACGGAGCTCCCCCCCGCACCCCCACCCGTCCCTCCATGTTCCAGCAAAGCAGAGCTAATACCAGGCTCTAAATGAGGCTTTGCCACCCCGGCCCCAGCAGCTCACAGCCGAGCCTGGCCAATTACACGTGGACTCTTGGCTGTCCCTGGCCTGCTCGCTCAACAGTGCTTTCCCAGCTAATAAAATCCCCTCTAAGCAACCGCCTCCCCTCACCTGGAGCCCCCACCCTTCCGTGAAGCACAGACTCCCAGCCTGTAATATAGGAAGGGACATTGTGAGGACCCTGAACCTCAGGGGGGCTCTCCAGCCTGACACCAAGGCCTGGGGAGCCTTCAGGCTGGCTCAGGGGCAACATCAACTTGGGCAGGGGACGATGCCATCAAAGCAAAGACAGCTGGCATTTGCAGACACAAGGTGCTCGCTCTCTCAGGTGCAATTTCTGTAACCGAGAAGGAAGAAGGGACAGAAGTGTGGACCTTCTTGAGGACATTAAGAAAACTCTGAGCCTTCTGTTAGCCCGAGGGAACCAAAGTTTTCAGATGTGATGCCATCTCCAGAGGAATAGCCAGATGTGGACAACAGTTTCAAGGCATGGGGTAGGAACTCGGTGAAAAATCCCAAGTGCCGACGCCCAGATCAACACCCAGGAGACAGCACTGGGAGACTCACTTCCTGAAGTTCCTTCTCCACGCTCCCCAGAGGAGGGGAAGAAAACCTGACTTGGTGATAATTTTGTAAGCTATGTTGCTCTTGTCAAATTATTCAACATCTGTCTTCATGTTCCTACAAAAATTAGCATAGGATAGTAGTTTCTGATGACACCTTTGGTGAAATATTTTGACTTCCACCAGTAAGTTGCAAACAACCTGTCTTAAGGATAATGTCAATTCCCACTTCTGCATATTAAATAATCCAGGGGTTTGTTGTGTTTTTGTAAGGGAGAGGAATCCCACCAACCTGCCTGGGAGTCCGGCTGCTGTGAGAGAGGAAGGGAAGCCCGGACAGAAGAGGGGGTGTTCTCTGACGCTATCCACACTCAGGGTATTCCTCCTCCGCTGCCTGGCTACTGCCTTTGCCCCAGAACTAGGTCTCTGGGACCAGCTCAGCCCCCCAGCCTGCCAGAAAGCAGATTACAAGATCCATCCCAGAAGACAACAAACTGGGCCAGGAGATCGGGAGGAGGGAGGGAGACTGGTTCCAAATGGACCATCTGGTCCAGCACTTGGCTGCTGTAGCATCTGTGCCCCAAAGAAGAACAAAGCCACCTGGCCAAACCAGAGGGCCTTCCCAGCCCTATTGCAGACGCGGATCTTACAGAGGACGGGTGGACCTTCCAGAGGAGCGGGAAGCAGGGGGCAGAGCTCCAGGCACCTGCCTCCCACCAGCCTCAGCGTTTGGTCCCAGGCCAAATGTCCATAGGTTTTCCCTCCACCGCCTGCTCTTCTCCGCTCCTCAATTCAGCCTCTGCATTAATCGGCCCCTCCCTCAGCCACACGAGCCTGGAGGTGGAGAGGCAGGCGCCCCCTCCCCAGGCACACGTTTTTCTTGGGTCCTTGAGTGAAACCTACTGCCTCCCTTCCAAGGCAACACTGGGCTTCCAGCCTCTTCTCCCTTCTAGGGCTGCAGCCTGGGACTCCATGACTCTCCCTAAGCAGGGACCCACAAAGAGTACCCCACTGCCCCGCCGGAAGCCCAGTCCTAGAGAGGCTCCTTGGGGAGGAAGAATTTCAAAAAGCCTTTCCTCCACCTCCCCCCCAACACAGGTCTTCATTCATTCAAAAAATAACTGGCGAGGTGTGCGCCAGGCACCATGACAGCGGGTGCTGGCCCCTACATGCTACTCTGTTTCTCAAGCTACTTCATCTGCTTTGAGGGTAGAGGAAAATGAGGGCGGATAGGTAGAAGAACTAAGCCCAGCTCTCCGTCCCACTTCTTTTAACCCAGTCCATTCCTACAAAGATGCTCCTTTCTGCTATATCTGGCCAAAGCTTCTAGCATCACAAGAAACTCGGTGACCTCTTGCTGTCCTCTTCCCCCTCCTACTAAATCTTCCCCACCTCTCCATCACCTCCATAAAGACTTCCCACCCTGCAACTCCCCTGAAGCCCCAACCTTCTCTGAAGCCAAGCTCTCAAAGGAAAGGTGGAAGGAATGTCACCCAAGGGCCAGGGGTCGGCCCCAGCGTGCCCAGCCCTCACTGATTTGCTCTGAGTGAGAGCAACCGGGACCTGAGCACAGGCAGGAGGGGACAAAATACAGAGAGAACAGGGTACAGATAAGCCGCTGGCTGTATTCTGGCCCCAGAGTGCTCTGAAATGAGGGTCCACAGAGACTGTCTCCCAACCCCACCCTCACGGCTGGGGTTTCTAGGCCAGGCCAGAGGAGCCTCCCAAGATGGGGCCCCATGCAGCCTGGAGAAGGCTGGAGAAGCTAGAGGAGATGGAAGACATGGGTTTGCCCAATCTGCACAAAAGCCCACGGCAGGCAGGAGGGGGAGCGGAGGCCAGCAGCCACAGCGAGGGTTCTCCATGCTCTCCAGAGCCCCTGGGGTGTGGTGAGGACACAAAGGCCTCAGCCGCATCCCTTTCAGGCCACCTCTAAGGAAGCTGCGGAGCTGTAGGGGAACCTCGGAGAGAAAGAAGAGGTACACCCAGACCACTGCCCTGGGGAGGCCACAGCCTCCAGGACTTGGCCCGTGGCCTCCTCCCCGCACCCCAGCCTCTCCCAGTCCCCGCTGCATTCTTCCTCCTTCCTGCCACTTCTGGCCTATGTGAGGGGCCAGGCAGTAAGAGACACACAAACTAATTAAAAAGCAGAGTTTGGCCAGATGCCTGGGCCAGCCTCACCAGGGAATTAAGTCCAAGCCAGCTAGCTGTGTAGGGCCAGAAGCCTGTCACCTCCCAGACACCCCTCAGGACACCCCTTTCTCTTGCCAGGCACAGGCAGACAGACCAGATACCTTCCAGAAGGAAGCATTTAGCGTCAGCACCTGAGGCTGGCAGTCGGGAGACAATGCTCCTGCCACCCCACACAGAACAGGTCAAACTGTCCCCCAGATTTAAAGGGGAATCATTAGGCCCTCCAACCCAGAGAAAGGGAGAGAGAATCCTACTCACCCCAGGTACATATCACCAGAAAATGACCTACAAAACGCACCCTGCAGTCAGGAGAAGGCAAAGTAAGAGCCACGGGGCCTTCGGAGACCGACTTTCCCTGATGTAGCGTGAAGGCGCTGTGGGAGGGGTGAGTCTGGGTGACCCTGAACGGATGACGCCTGCCTTTGGGGCCTTCCCTGGGAAAACCCGCGGGACGGGAGGGTGAAGGGGTAACCAGAGTCCCCCTTGGCGTCAAGGAGCAAGGCGTGGGGACGCAGGAGCAAAGCTGCGAGGCAGGAGGCAGAGTTTGGACACACGGCCCGATGGGTGCGTGCCGTGTTCGTGTTTCCCGGGGACGGTGGCTGAACGTGTCCGTGTGCGCGCAGGGAGAAGGAAGGTGGGCTGGCATTTTGTAGCTGGGAGCCGGGGACGGGAAGAACCGGCTCAGGAAAGGTCCGGAAGGGATGCCATGGTTGCCGGCATCGGCTCCGGCTGTCAAGAAGCGAGCAGAAGAAGCGAAGCCGCAGCGACAGCGGGGAAGGCGGGCGCGCCGCCCCGCCGCGGTGCTGGCAGCCGGCTCGCCAGCAAGCCGCGCTCAACTCCGGATCGCGCACCGCTTGTCTTCCACTCCGGAGGCCAAGCCAGGACACAACCAGGTTTCGGCGCAAGTCTCTGCCCCGGCCCCGGGCTGAGGTCTGTCCGGGTCTCCCGCGCCACTGGGTGCTCTCAAGGGTTCCTAGCCACCCCCGCGCCTAGCAAGGTTGGGGAAAGTGGGTACCCGCCCCCCGACATCCCAGCTTTACGCCAGACCCTACGACAGGTCCCTGTGTTTCGAGGCAGCTGGCTCGGTCTCCCACGCCCGGAGAGGGCGGGGACGTGGGCGAACGCCCCGGAGTCCGAGCCGAGCTCCACCAAACCCCGGCAGCGCGCGCTTTGCGCCTCTTGCAAAGTTTCCGCGCGGGGCCAAGCGGGCGTGGAGCGGGACGCGGGCTCTTACCGTAGACTCCTTGTCCCCGGCAGTGGACGGGGATCAGCGCCAGAAGTAGAAGGCAGGTCACCTCCATCTTCACGGCCGGTGCTTCATCCCCGCGAGGCGGCGCAGCCCGAGAGGCGGCGGGGGGCGCATCCGCCGGGGCCCTGCGACGCCCCTGGGTCCCCCCCTTCCCTGAGCGGCGACAGAGAGAGCAGCAGCGGCGACGGAGACTAGCAGACGCAAGAGGCGGCGGTAGCGACCTGGGTTTCTCCTCCGGCGGGGCCGCTGCCCGCGTGGGGACGCAGGGGGCGCTGGCCCGGCCCCGGGTGCCTCGGCGCGCCCAGCGCGGAGGCCAGCGCCCCGGCCCGAGGAGCCCAGGGCTGTCCACGCAGGGCGCCGGGCGCCGGGGACCTCTCCGCGGCGGCGGCGGCGCTGGAATCCAACAGGCCACCGACGACTGGCAAACTTGTCGTCTCCCTGCCCTGGGGACGCCGCTCCGCGGAGCGGGGGCGGGGTGGCCGGGGCTCCGCTCCGCTTAATCCGCCGTTTCCAGTCTGCGGCGGGCGCTGAGGGCTCGGCGGCCCGACCCGAGGGGCCCGGGCTGGGCGCTCTCTCGGCGGCGAAGGAGCCGCGGCCCCGGCGCTCGCGAGCCGGGGAGCGGCGCGGGCGGGGTTCGGCCGAGGGGCGAGCGCCGCGGGTGCCGGGTCCGCGAAGTTAGCCGAGCCGCCGACGGACCCGGGGGAGGAATCGCACCGCGGTGCCCGCGGGAATCCGGACAGCAATTCCCCGCGAGAGGGGCCCCGGAAGGCGGGGAAAGGAGGAAAGTTTGAGTCGTTCGAAGAATACTCGCGCTCTCGCCGAGGCCGGGGCTGCGGCACGAGCGCCGCCCGCCGCCTCCGCGCGCCGCGCTCGGCTCCCGCCGTCTGGCCGCCGCGCTCCCGGCTCCGAGCTCGCGGGAGAGCGGGGCTGCGCCGCGCCCCAAGTCGGTCGTCCCCGCCCCCGCCCGGCGGCCTCGGACGGCGGGGGCCCTGGGCGGGCGGGGCCGGGCTCCGGGGCGCGGGAGCGCCGCGCTCGCTCGGCAACTTGGGCTTCGCTGTGCTGCCGCTTCGCCCCTCGGAGCTTTTCGTGCCGCGCTCCTCCCGCCTCCCGCCTCCCGCCTCCCGCCTCCCGCCTCCTCGCGTCTCCTCGTTCGGTCTCTCGCGCTCCCACCCTTCGTCGCTCGCTCTGCTGTTTGATTCCCCTCCAGTTAAAAAAAGGAGCCAATTAAAGGCAGCCCAGCTCGCCCGGCCCAGCCTCTGTCCAATTTCCTCGCCTCCCCCAGGACCAATTAGAGAAAACACAACAGGGCTGGGGGAAGCGGACTGCCTGCTTTCTTTCTCTCTCTCTCTCCCCTCCCCCCCCCGCCCGCAGCCCCCGCCCCCCCGCAGGAAAATGTCAGAAAGCAGAAATGGATCCATCTATCCCGGGGACAGTGGCGGAGGGACGCGGGTTTCGGCGCGGGCTCTGGGGCCGCGCGCCCGCACGCTCGCTCTTCGCCCGCCCTGCACGCCCAGACCGGCCGCCCGAGCTGGGCGCACCGATCCCCGCACGCCCGCGGGCAGGCACGGCCGCTCGCTGCGGGAACCCAAGCCTGCAGGGCTCTGCACACTTCGCAAATGTTTGGTACTTTGGGGAGGCGGGACCGAAGCGGGGATCCGAGGGCAAGGCCGGGGTGCTGCGGCTCCCGGGGTCCTGCAGGCGCGCGAGCCGGGCCACCCGCTGTCGGTCTGCAGCGCGGTGTGCCAGGCTCGGAAGCCCCCCGCCCCGGCCGAGCCCCCGCCCCCTTCCAGGCCTTCTGGGCCTCTCCCGGGTCGGGCGAGGGGGCCACTGCTAGAGCAGCTGGCCCAGCGGCGGGCCGAGAGGTGGCGCTTGGAGCTCCTGCCCTTGCTGCCACCCACAGGTGGCCAACAGGTTTGCCCGCAGAACCCCTCGACCGGAGCTCCCCCCGGGACACCCCATATTCTCCCCAGCACGCCTCCCCTCAGGACCTCGGGCGCCCCCAAGCGCCCCAGGGGCGCACGTCCTTCCCGCGGCCGAGCCCGGCCTCGCTGCAGCCGCGGGAGTCCCGCACTCTGGGTCTCCGGCACCTCGACCCGGCCTCCCGGAGCGGGGTGGGCAGAGCGCTCCTCCCAGACGCCCACGGGGAGGGGCGCGGGCTGCGAAGCCAGGCGGAGGGCTCCCCCTGGGCCTCTGCGTGCTCCCGGCTCCCGGTCCTGCTAATCTCACCTGCTCCTCCTGTCGCCGTTATTTATCTCGGCGTGTGCGCGGGGATTGCATTAGGGCGGCCCGTGGGAGCGCGGACAACCGCAGCAGCTCGGCGGGGAGATTACAAGCCATCCTCCTCCGGCTCTCCAGAACTACTCAACATCTCGCCTGTGATGCTGGTTCCACGACATTATGCATTTGTCAAAACTCAAAGACCTGTACACCAAAAAAGGGTTAATTTTTCTGCATGTAATTTAAAACATAAATTTAATAATAATAATAACAAACCGTCCCTTCCCCAGGCCCATTTCTGCTGGGTCCCTCCTCCCCGACCATGCAGGGTTTAGTGCCACAGAAGCACGTGCTCCTGACTGCCGGGAGGGGAGTGGGAGGTGTCGGGAAATGCCTGGTGGCATGGGGGGTGGGGGCATTCCATCGGCTGACTCCTCAGCTCCCTTTCTGTCCACTTCCGGAAGTCCAGAAGTCGGAGAACATCTGAAGACTTATTCTCCAGCCCATCTCCATGTGTTTGCGCCTCTTTCATCCCCTCCATCCTCTTCTCTCCTCCTTTTCCCGTGGGTCCAAAGCAGGATAAGGGAATCCAGACCCAACTTACTGCCCTGCACCCAGTAGCTGCCAGCTGAAGATTTGTTAAATGAATTAGTGAATGATGCCCATCGTAGTCCAGATACCACAGATCTAGGAGACCCTCAGTGTAGCCATCCTTTCTACTCCCCACCCCCCAACCATTACCTAAAGGAAAACATTCACTGTCTGCCCCACAGAGACAGGGAGCCATTATAACTCTTCCCACCCACCTCCCCCACCCAGTCTGAAAAAGAAGTTACCCCAATTGAGTGTGTGATGATGAGTAACTTCTTTTATTGTCATCTTCCCATTAGCGCATGGTTCCTAGAAGTCCGCCTTCTCCAGGAAGCTCCCAGGGAGCGATCAACAGTGATTCTGGCTCTCCCTGGCTTTGCCCACTGTGAGCTGGAGGAACACTTCTGTATGGCATGGGAAACTGCCCTCCTATTTTCCAGTTGGTTGTTCCAACCCCAAACACCAGTCAATTGCTCCTCTTTGGCTTTGGAGCAAGTTACTGGGGTACAGGGAACCCCCACTGACTCAGCCGACATTCTCTTAAGTTCCCCTCTATGAACACACACCAGCCTGGAGGAGAGAGAAGACTTGTGATGGGAGAGGGGTGGGGCAGAGGGGGGAGCCGAGGACCAAAGTGGAGCCAGGCTGGGACTGAACATTTGCGATAGCTAATCCACTGTGAATACTCTGCAGCTAATTGTATGCGGTGTAAATACCTCGAAGCCTGTTTGTGTGTGCCTGAGAGTTCAGTCTTCTCCTCCCCCAAGTGTGCCCCGCCTGCTACCTTGGCAGAGCCGGGTGTCTGACAACGGGAGGCAACGGGAGAGGAGGGAAAGAGCACTAGACTTGGGAGCCATCAGTCCTGCATTCCAGTCTTAACCTCTCCAGGCCTCAGTTTCCCCAGATGTAAAGTGGGTAGGATCCCTATCTCACGGAGTGGTTGAGAGATGTGAGTAATAATAATGCTAGTTGACCCCACATGCCAGGCACTGTCATGTGTATTAATCCTCATAACAACTACGTGAGACCGGACTGTTACTCTTACGGATCGATACAGAAAGATTGAGTGACTCATACAGCTGCTAAGTGGCCGACCAGAGCTTTGACCTAGTTAGCCTGGCTCGGTGACCTTGCTTTTTCCCACCGTTCTATGTTGAAGAGGTAAGGGCCTGGGTGTCTAGTCATGTTTTCATAAGAAGTGAACATCACACATGGAGAACGAGTCTCTGGACCCCAAATCGGGCTGTTTGGGGCCGGGGAGCAGGGGCAGGGGTTGAGAACTAGACGGCTAGACCTGAGGGGCCCTGGCACACAGGCTCAAACTGAGGCCAGGCTCTCTGCAGGCTCAGTGGTCAGCACCGGGCTGCCAAGTCTTGGGTTCCAACCCAAGATGCTCGAAGGTTACTTCCCCCTGAAGAAATACCCCATCCTTTTGCCTCAGAGAAAGCCCAACACTTGGGCTCCAGGAGGTCCCAGGAACTAGCTGCCGACTAAAAGGGTGTGTGACCAGCCAGGGAACCAGGAGCTCCAGGCATTGGCCAAGCAGCGCAGCTGCAGGGTTTGTCGTGAGAGGGTGTCACTAGAAAGCTCTCCCATCACTTCCTGCCACCAGCTTGCCTCCTGCAAGTGAAAGCCTGCAAGAGAGAGGGCGAGAGAGGACGAGTCTTTGCTGGGATGCTGTTGTCGCCTTGCAAGGGAAATTGTCTCTGAAAATCATACAGTGGCGGCTATTGATTCAATCCCAGAGCAAGACAGTCTCTGGCCAGGTGGGGGAAGGCTGGCTGGGAGGGGATGAGGAACAGGGAGAGTTATGAGCCCGTTGAAAGACTAGTTTATTAATTCAGGCTCTAACTAATAGCCAATTAATGGCTCCAGCTGCTAATTAGTAAGCAGTTAACTCCTGTTATAAATTGTGCAGCTTAAGACTAGTGATAATGCGATCCTGTCATGACACCCTTGGAGAGAAGGGGCCCCAGAGACTTCTGTCACCCAGGGTCTGTAGCCCCACCACCCCGTCCTCACCCCCATACCCCCAGAGGCCCTCTGCTGGCCGAATGCAGGCTACAGGAGAGCAGGGACCTTGTCTGTGTGCTCATCGCTCACTTATTTAACACATATTTAATGAGCACCTACCATGTGCCCGGCACTGCTGTAGGCACTGCAGACTCAGTGCGACCAAAACGGACAAGAATCCCTGCCTTCATGGAGGTTATATAGTCTAGGGAACAGACAGACAATAGACTACCTAAATAAGGAAAATAAACAGTAATTAGATAGGAGGATTCAGGAGAATACTAAAGCTAGAAAGAAGAGTAGGTGATTTGAGAGCTGAAATGTTACAGAGGGTATCCAGAAAGATCCCACTGATATTTGAGTCATGACCTTAAAGAGGAGAGGGATGGAACCATGCCAATATCTGGGAGAAGAGCATTGCGGGAAGAGGAGACGGTAAGTGCAAAGGCCCTGCGGTGGTGAGGAGGATTTGGCTGAGATCAGAAAGGCTTAGAGGGCAGGTCACTTGGGCCCTGGGGTTACTGCAGGACATTGAGTTTTACTGTGAGTACTTTGGGAGCTATGACAGGGCTTGAGCAGAGCAGGGAAGGGATCTGACTTTAATTTGGTAGGCTCACTCTGTGCTGTGTGAGGAATAGAGTAAAGGCGGAGACACAGTATGCCCAGTGCCTGGCACAGTGCCTGACCCTTAGTAGGTGCTCCATAAGTGCTAACCCTATGAGTTGCTGAATGAACACTGATGGAGCTAGACTGTGAGACTGGGAACCATGCCCACACTCGAAAGGCCAATTTACTTGGATTCTCTTGTAAATTATTTTACAACCATCACCATCGGTGCCCTCACATTTCAACTTTCCAGGAAATCCCACATCTACTACCCTACTTGGTCCTTAAAATGTCTCTGTGACGTAAGTTAAGATGTGTGGCCCCCTCCACTTTACAGATATGAAAACCGAGGCAAAGCGACATTCGCTGCCTGGCTTAACAAAGAGTGATGGAAGATACCAGTTCTAGACTGATCGGGGGTCGGGCGGGCAGACACAAAGGAGACAGGAGTCCCTCTCCCCTTTCTGGCCACATGTCCTGAGTGCACCCCGCCTCACTGTGTGACCTTCCCCTCTTGGGCTCCACATTGTCATTTCCACAGTGAGCAGATGGGCCTAGACTGCCTCTAAGATTGCTGCCAGCTCCAGACTCCGAAGTCCGGTGAGCTGCGTCTGAGGCCGGATAGCAGGATGCCACCCCTTCCCAAGTGAGGGTCGCCTGGGCTCCCTTTGTCCACTAACGTTGGTAAAGGGGAGGCTTTGTGTACCTTTTCTGAGCTGGTGGTTCAGTAGATCAAAAGTAATTGTGTTTTAACACTGACTTGAAACATACATGGGCTTCGCCCTCTCAGCAGGTGTGAGGAACATTGATTTACCAGGCTCTCCTCCCCCACGGGGGGGGGGGGGTCAGGGAAGGGGGCAAGTGGGCGGGAAAAGTCAGGTTCTCTTGACTATTTATTAATGCGGCAAATATGTATTGAGCCAGGCACTGTGCCTATGTCATACCTGGAACCCTATTGTGCTGGCAGCATCCAACAGGTAAAGACACAATCCTGCTCTCAGGGAGCCCCAGTCTGATGGAGGAGACACAGCCCTGGGCCTAAAGGCCCCCAGGCTTTAGGAAGACTGTGAAGCTGGTGTGTAGCTGTCCCCCCTGAGCAGGGAAGACTGCTATTATAGGGCCACAAATCCTACATAAAAATGGAACCAGAGCCAGGCATGGTGGCACATGCTTGTAGCCCTAGCTACTCAGAGGGAGGTTGAGAAGAGAAGATCTCTTGAGCCCAGGAGTTCGAGGCTGCAGTGAGCTATGATGGCACCACTGCACTCCAGCCTGGACAACAGAGTGAGACCCTGTCTATAAAAAAATTTAAAAATTTGGCCAGGCACAGTGGCTCACACCTATAATCCTAGCACTTTGGGAGGCTGAGGCAGGAGGATCGCTTGAGACCAGGAGTTTGAGACTAGCCTGGGCAACATAGTGAGACCTCATCGCTACAAAAAAAGTTAGAAAAATGAGCTGGGTGTAGTGATGCATGCCTGTAGGCCTAGCTACTCAGGAGGCTGAGGTGGGAGGATTGCTTGAGGCCAGGAGTTTGAGGTTGCAGTGAGCCATGATCATGCCCCTGTACTCTAGCTTGAGCAACAGAGAGAGACCCTGTCTCAAAAACAAATTTTTTTTTAGTGGAGCCAGGCTATAGATCTAGGAATAGACACACTATAACCGTAACAAAGTGTTCACGACATGGCTAAAGGCTAAGAGGACAGAGAAGTGGGAAGGCACAGGCCGCTTACTCTGCATTCCCTACCCTTTCTTTAAGCCTGGTTGCCTGCAGCCTTCCACATTGCAGCCAAGCTGTTTTATTTGGGTACTCTCTCCTGATGGAAATGTCTCTCTGGACTCTTGGGAAGGAGGCCTGTTTGAAGGCGAGACTGTGACGCTGGCATGCAGCCGTCAGTACCCAGAGGGAGAAGAACCCTCGCTCTCTGGGGGCCAGGCCCCACCCCAACAAAAAGCCCCATTCCTGCCTCACTCCACTGAGCTCCCCTAGGGAGACGCCTCTGGCCAAGGGGACGGCACAGTGCCTGAGATCAGCTCCTCTCCAAGGGCGCCCTGCTCCTCTGGCCTCACGGAGTCGACCCACCCAGGCTTGGAGTGGGCATCCGGGTACTGCGGCTTCCCCGTGCGCTGTGAGCCAAGGGCAGGGTGGGTGTCCGGCTCGTGTCTGGATCACTCCCAGGGGGCAGTGCAGGCTGAGCACGCAGCAGCCGTTCCGTGTGTGCTTATCAAGACGGGCTGAGTGGGGCACACTGACCAACTCAAGCAAAAGCAGGCTTTGGGCAAGACCTGAATTGTCAGGGCAACAGAGGTCCAAACTACCCAGACAATACGTAGATTAGGGACAAATAAAAACGACGAATATGTAAGAAGAGATGTTTGATTTATGTACAGGCTGAGGAGAAGCAGCTTCTCAGGGAAGGGAGGTAGCCGGCGAGGGCAGATCTTGGGACATGCCCGCGGAAAGAAGTGGCGGGGGGTGACTTCCCTGCCGCCTCCTGGGGTGGCGTCTGAGCCGGGAGGTCGCGTCGGGCGCGTCTCCGAAGGCGTCGCGGCTCTGCCAGGCTGAGGGTGGCTGCGTCCTCTGGCATCTGCTCCCGGGCCTCAGCGGTCCCAGGGGACAGCGTCGAGTTCCGCTGAGCTGGTCTTTCTCAGCTTCTCCCCGCTGCTCCGCGGGAAGCAGGGCCAAACGTTCTCCAGCTTGGAAAGCCTGGCCGGGGAGGGAGGGGAGGGCGCGACAGGGCCCGCGCTGCCCTCGCTCCTTCCGGCTTCGCCGCCCGGCCAGCTCTTTCTCCGTAGCCACCGCCCGTTCCGGCCCACGCGGAGGGAGCGGCGGGCGGTCTGAGTGGACTTCGGGGCGGGGAACACGCGCGGCCGCTGCGCGCCGTCACCTGCAGGCGGCGCCATTCACACAGGCTGCGACAGCAATGGCGCCCACTCCCGCCCCGCCGTGCCGTGTGGGGGCCCCTCCGCTCCGACTGACCCCGGGGCAAGCTGGCGTCGCCCTACCCTGCCCGTCACTGCCCGCGCCCCTTCCCTGCCCACCCCGCCCCAGCCCCTCTGGCCCCAGCTCCTGTCCGCGCCCCTCACGGTGCAGGGCCCCGGGCCTGCGCCCACCCAGCATGCGCCCCGACTGCGCAGAGAGCGGCTGCGGGACAGGGGCCCGGCCGCCCCCGCGCACGCTCGCCGTTTGTTCCGGACGCGAGCCCTGGGCACGCGCTGCCTTTTTGGTTAACTCCCCTCGTTACGTGGCTCTCCCCCGCTCTCCTTGGGGACCCTCCACGCCCACCTCCCAGAGGGCCTTCCGGATCCACACCTGGTACAAGAGGGGGAAGGAACCCCCAGGGGCCCACCCGCTCTGCCGCTTGAGGATGGTCCAGCGTGTTCTCTCCCCCTCTTCACCCCCTAACCCAGGGCCTACCTGAAGGAGTGTGTTTTACAATTACATAACCATAAAATGCCCCTCTTAAAGGCCACTTGCCCTCACAACCATCTCTGTCATCTTCCTTTTAGCGATGGGGGAACCGAGGAACAGAGAGGGTCAGTCACTCCCCCAGGGCCACACAGCAAGGAGATTGTACTCAAACCAGAGAATCTGACTCCAGCGACAGAGTCCACACTATTCCGCCCTACTTGATGCAGCCTCTCACATAGAAGAGGGGCCAAAAGCTGACACACTAGAGCTGCGCTGGCCAACACATAGCCGTTAGTAAACGCTATTTACGTTTAAACAAAATAAAGTTTAAAATTCAGTCCCTCAGTCACACTGGCCACATTTCAAGTGTTCAGCAGTCACCCATAGCTGGTGGTTACCGTGCTGGACAATGCAGATATAGAACATTCCCATAATCATAGGAGTTTTATTGGACAGCAGTGCTCAGGAGTCCTTAATTCTCGCCCTCGATTTCCTGCTGAGGAGCTGAGCAAGCATGGGCAAGTGCTCACCCGCGCTGTAGCTGTCTTCTCACCTGCAAACCAGTGGTAAGGGTCGTGCCGACCTCTCAGGGCTGTCAGGGGGATTAAACGAGAAAATGCGCATGAAGTGTGGGCACGGAGCCAGGCACGCAGTAAGCATTCTAAAAATTACTGGTTTATTAGGAATCATAATCCAGTCCTTTATTTAACAAAGTGGGTAGCTAAGGACCAGAGAAATGAAGAAACTGCCCCAAAGCCACACAGCAAATTCAATGCCAAAAGCTGGGGCTCCTCAATCTTCTTATTCCACCACACAGAATAAAGATATCACTAATGATATCGCTAACGGACTTTCACATGTGGCTCTCCCCAAGTGGTTAAATGAGGTTTCATTGACCCCATTTTAAAATTAAGAAACTGAGGCACGAAGAAGGTAAAGGAACTTCTTCAGAATCACAGTGCTATTTAGTGGCAGGACGGGGACTTAATACTGTTCCATGTTCTTCCCCCCGCTTCATTATTCACGGCCTGTGCAAATTAACGTGTGAATGTTTGGGGGAGTGTTTGTATGTACGTGTTCATTTGTTCACCATGCAGAGCTCAGGGACCTGTTGTCCTCTATAGATAGAATATAAATTACATAAATGAGCTCAATTATGGAAAAAACTGCATATAGAATAAAGGTGAGATGGACGGCTAATACTATTTTAATGATTATCGTGGGTGAGGGGATTATGAGTGATTTGCATTTCTGTCTTTGTATGTTTCTGTTTCTCCCCGGTTTTCTACAAGCAGCATGTATTATTTTTACAATCGGAAATAAATGAGCGCTATTTTCAAATACACACATATTTTTCATTAAGTTCCTCCGGTGTTCCCCCTGTGGTCTCCCCAGCCCTCTGAGTGGTCAGGAAGGCTGACCGGGGCTTTGGCTTTGCCCAGCCAGGGCCCCAGGAGGCCTTTGTGTGCCTCTCCTTCCTTCTCCTAGAGGCCCCAGGTGCCCCGCACTGGAGCGGGTCTGAATTTACTCTGCAACATCCACATGCAATAAACAAGTATCATATTGTTTTATTTTTTTATGTCAAATAAATTCTGATTCCCGAGTCTCCAGTTGCCACAGTGTTGAGAAATCAGCCTTAGTTATTTTTAGGGGGAGTCTCCAGAGTCATAGAAGAATCTGGGACCCAGGATAAGAGGCCTTGGGCCGTTGCGGTTGCCATGGTAATTGGCCCCTGTGCCGTGGCTCCTAAACCCTGGGTTGGGCCCCAGTCAGGCCCCACTGCCCTGGACACGCTCTGAGAAGTCTTCACAGCAGCCCTCTCCATGACCACAAGTGAGCCCTGCAGACCCTCAGGGGCTCAGCACACAAACATCTCCATCTGGCACTGCAGGCCGGAGATGCAAATCTCCATCCCGTCCCAGCAGCCTGGCCCCCTCCCTTCTCCTTACACCTCCCCACTCCCCACTGAGAGACCTCTGCCTCCTAAACCGAGCTGCATGGGAGCAGCCCTGCTGCTTTGACAACAAAACTCAAAGCTCCTTGAAGCAAAAAAGCAGACACTGACCTTGGTTCCTCTCTTGGGAGGGAGGATGGAAGGTCTGTTGTTATTCCAACAGAAACGAGAAAACACGAAATAACGTTTCAGCATAGATTCTGGCTGCACAACTCATGCCCAAACCTTAGTTTCAAGCTTCTCAGGGCCAGGTAGGGTGGCTCCTGCCTGTAATCCTAGCACTTTAGGAGGCTGAGGAGGGAGGATCACTTGAGGTCAGGAGTTTGAGACCAGTTTGAGCAAGAGCGAAACCCCCATCTCTTCTAAAAATATAAAAAACTAGCTGGGCATGGTGGTGTGTGCTTCTTCTGAGAAGTTCCAGCTCCTCAGGAGGCTGAGGCAGGAGAATCGCTTGAGCCCAGGAGTTTGAGGTTGCAGTGAGCTATGATGATGTCACTGCACTCTAGCCTGGGTGACAGGGTGAGACTCTGTCTCAAAAAATAAAATAAAAAATAAAAAAAGGCTTCTCAGGCCTCTCTTTGCCAGGTCAGCTGAAGACACAGGAGCATTTATGTGCCAGGGGCTATAGAATGGAGTCAGGGAAGCCCCTTCTCCCCCTCCCCAGAATGAGGAGTGGGGATGGGAGTTATTAAAGGGAAGCTCAGGAATTGGAGTCAGAGAGCCTGGGCACACTGGACCCAAAGTAAATGCTCAGTAAATACTTCTCGTAGGAATGGATCCAATCTTGGGCACCGTTCTTCATATCTCTAAGCCTTACCATCTTCATCTGAGAAATGGGCATCCACTCAGGCAATAACTATTTCTTGATTACCTGGCACTATTGCCGGTACACAGGAGATAGCAGTGAACGCAACAGAGAGCCTCCCTCATGGAAGTTCTACTGGAGTGGGTAAGACACAATAAAAGTGTAATGTCATATCAGGTCTAGCAGAATCTGTCAGTGCTAGCCACTGTCCCCTCATCCTGACATCATTGCCCTCAGCTGACTTCTAACTGCCAGCACCCACATGCCTTTGCCCAATGCCTTCTTTTGCCTGCCCACAAAGCAGCCAGAAGGGCCAGCGACCCCCAGGACCCCGGGAGCAGCCCTCAGCCAGTGACTCACAGAAGCTTCATAAGCTCTGTTCCCTCTCCCCTCGGGCAGGATGCGTCCTACACCGTCTCCCAGAGCTCCCCAGGGAGGTCGAGCTCCAGCTCCCCACGGTGGTAACTGCATAAATAATGCAACCCTAATTGGCTGCCTTCCCTCCCCTCATCCCTTCCCCAGTCTCCTATGGCTACATTTCCTGCAGTCACCAAATACCACTTGCCCTCGAATCCTTGTCTTGCGGTCTGCTTCTGGGAAAACCCATCAGCTTGTGATGGGTCCTATGAAAGCAAAATTCAAAGAGGACAAGGGGGTAGAGAACAAGGGATGATGTCACTTTAGGCAGGGCAGGCTGGGAAGATCTCTCTGAGGAGGCGATGCTCAATCAAAGACTTGAGTGAAGTGAGGAAGTGAGACAGATGAAAATCTGGAGGCAAGGGTGTTCCAGGCAGAGGGAACAGCAAGTACAAAGGCCCTGGGGTGGAAACACCTCAGAGCAGGGGGATGTTAACAATACCCACCCAGCCAGCTTGTGGAGCAGGACTCCTTGAGATAGTCGATGTGAACTGTAAAGCCCTGGACACGTGGAAGCCAGGACGGCTTTTTAAATTCCCTCTTTTTTTTTTTTTTTTTTTTTTTTTTGAGACAGAGTCTCACTCTGTTGCCCAGGCTAGAGTGAGTGCCATGGCGTCAGCCTAGCTCACAGCAACCTCACACTCCTGGGCTCAAGCGATCCTCCTGCCTCAGCCTCCCGAGTAGCTGGGACTACGGGCATGTGCCACCACGCCCGGCTAATTTTTTCTATATATATATATTTTTAGTTGTCCAGATAAATTCCCTCTTGCTCAAGCGCTCTGCAGAGACTCCCCCGGCCTCCTACCTGCCTTGGCTGCCATGCTCAGCACCTCCCCCCTGTGCTCACCCAGCCTCTCTGGCCTGGAGCAGGGCTTGGGTTTTCCAATAACTCATTAGTGCAGCTTTTGTCGTGATTGAAGAAACAAAAGCCCCAAGAAGAAAACTGCATTCTGCGCATTACAGGTTATTTATGAGAGAATGCAAAGCAGCCTCAGCATTGGGGGAAGCCTGGGGAAGGCGGGAAGGCAGAAAGGCCCTCGGGGTGGGGGCTGGGACACCTTGGATCTGCCTGGTGCTGGCTCCTGATGTCTGTGCCCAACAGACACGACCCCCTCTCTCCTGCTCTCCCGCCTCAAAGCCAGCCATGGGTCACCACTGCTCCAGCCACTTGGTTTAAGTCCGCCTACCCGTCCAGCTCTTCATTCCTTCATTTATTTATGTATTCATTTGTTCATTCAAACATGTGTTGGGGGCCTACTGTGTGATGTGCTAGACACTAGCCGACGTGAACGTTTGTGGTTCGTGGAGGTGGATCAGCAACTGCGTACTCAAACCAGCTCATCCCGGCTCACAGACTGGCAGCATCTCTCCTCAATTCCACATTCAAGCGACAAAGCAGAGCCTGTCCCCAGAAAGCTGGTCGTTAAACACTCACCAACACACCACTGGACCAGGCCCTAGTGTCACCCAAAGCTGAACCCCAAGAATCTTACAGTCTAAAACAGGGCAGGACGTTGACCCAAACTATGGTGTATCATAATCTGGCCCACCCAGAGTTGTTGGCCTCAAAGTCTTTCAGGGCTAATACGCAGTTGTCTTTGCAACCAGGAGCACCTCAAAAATGGAGAATTTATGTCTATCATGTGAGCCCTAGGAAGGCTTAGTAGAGCAGGGGCATTTGGGCTGAGGCTTCACAGATGGGTGAGATGTCAAGCTGAGTAGGGCGTTCCAGGCGGCGGGCGCGGTTTAACTACAGGTCTAGAAGGTCACCAGGCAGAGTGTGTTCGACCCACCCAGATAAAAGTGCCATAGCAGGGAGTTTTTTCCACTTGTCACCTTCCCAATAGCACCAGCAAAAGTGAACTGATTTCTGGAGAAAAAAAATGATACTGGCCGGGTGCGGTGGCTCACGCCTGTAATCCTAGCACTCTGGGAGGCCGAGGCGGGCAGATCGTTTGAGCTCAGGAGTTCGAGACCAGCCTGAGCAAGAGCGAGACCCCCGTCTCCACTGAAAATAGAAAGAAATGATCTGGACAATTAAAAATATATAGAAAAAAATTAGCTGGGCATGGTGGCGCATGCCTGTAGTCCCAGCTACTCGGGAGGCTGAGGCAGGAGGATCGCTTGAGCCCAGGAGTTTGAGGTTGCTGTGAGCTAGGATGACACCACGGCACTCTAGCCCGGGCAACAGAGCAAGACTCTGTCTCAAAAAAAAAAAAAAAAAAAATGATATTGTAAATGCTGACTGTCAGGGGGATTGCTGGCTGAACACGGGGTGCTGAGAGATGAGGACGCCTCTCCTCTCCCTTCCTCCTCCTCCCAGCCTCCCCCTCATCGCCATTGCTTCTCAAGGAAAGGCCTGACCCGCGGGAAAAATGGCTGCAATGTGTGCAAGCGGCAGCCGAGAGGCCACCGAGACAGGGCGACGGCAGGTCCTGCTCGACAGTCGTGAGACCGGCACCGAGGTCTCTGATAAAACAGGAGGCCGTGGAGACGCCGCCAAAAGCAGCTAGAACCAAGATGGCCGCGAAAAACCACCTCAGGTCACCTCACTGCTTGTTCTACGCTCCTTGCAATGCATCCGCCACTAGGAGAACCCCCACCAGCGCCACGGCAGCTCACAAACGCCGGGCAGCTCCGGAAGTTGCCCTATACGGCTCGAAACGCGGAGGGACCCTTGGTCCCGGGAACTCCTTACCCTTTTCCCAGAAATCTTACGAATAACCCTCCCTCTGCTGAACAAAATTAAATAGAAGCTATAAAACAAGACCCCAGAAACTCACGAAGTGCCGCTCCCTGTGGCTCTGAGACAGCCACTGCCGTCCATGCGGCGACCAGTGTTGTTCTTACCTCAGTAAACTTGCTTTCGCCCTACCCCGTCAGCAGTTCTTCCCTGGATTCTTTCCCGCGCGAAGCCAAGAACCCACTCGGCCTTCAGGCGGGACCCCAGTTTGGGGATCCGCTCTCCTGTATCGCTGCCGCCCCACGCTCGACGCCGCCACCACTGGTGCCAGCAGCGCGTGCCGCGTCCACGACCCCAGCACCACCGCCCCGCTATTCCGTGCGTGGCCCGTCGGCGCCGCGCGGCCCGTGCAGACACGCGCACGCGCTTGGCTCACAGATGCCGGCACAGACGCCCAAACAAACCGCAGGCTTCAGTGCTCCGGTTATCTGTCCTGCATGGGAGAGGAGGTAATGTGAGAAGCGGGCTTCTCGAAGACTCCATACCTGCCACCTCCTCACTCTGGGAGCAGCCCCACGAGTGCACGCCCACACGCATGCGCAGAGGCAAGTCTGCGTCCAGATGCAACGCCACCGAGTGCCAAACCGCTGGGCCTGCGCCGGGACAGGCATGCGGGAGGTCGCGGTCCCTTAGCCTCCACAGCGCCTCGGGGCCTGGCGATCAGTGCCAGCCCACGCCCGGCCGCGTCCTCTCGGCCGCCCGCCGGCCTCGCACGCTTGCCTGACAGGGAACCGAGCTGCCCACCAGGTCAAGGCAGCCCCCACTCTCCTTGCCGGTCTTCTGCCAGCACCGCCAGGAGGGGACAGACAGAGCGCGACCGTACGCCGCATTCGCAGGACACCTCACGGCACAGTCACGGTCCGTCACGTAACCCTGAGACTCTGAGAGGTGGTGGTTGCTGCTCCCGTCTGCAGAGGAGGAAGCAGGTTCCGAGGGACTCGCCCGCAGGGAAGCCAGGACCAGAACCCAGGTGTTTGGTTTCAGACGTTTATTCCCCAGGAATTTGTTAAGTTCCAGACACTAGGCTCAAGCCTGGACATGCAAACACAAGCCCCGATAATACTAATGACTAAGCTTTAGGACTAAGCTCCGGTCCCCAACGCCCCGGGCCGTGGCCTGTTAGGAAGCGGGTCTCGCATCACTGCCTGAGCTCCGCACAACCCACCCGCCCACCTACCCGTGACACCTCCAGCCCAACCCCGGCCGTGGAAAAATTGTCTTCCATGAAGCCAGTCCCTGGTGCAAAAGGGTTGGGGACCGCTGCGAGTTTATGGAGTGCCCGTACAGCACTGTCCCACTTCGTCTCCACCACGCCCTTTGAGAGGTGCTACGTTCACCCCACTCTCCAGCGGAGGACACTGAGCATCGGCCCCGTGCTGCGGTTCTTCGTGAGCTCCAGGGTCTCTCAAGGTTGGCCTAGGACCCTGGCTGCCAATTTTATCTTTTCCCACTCCTCCAGTGTGAACTTATCCGCCCCACTCCTCTGACCCCCACATACACTCAGCGACCCGGGGACAGAGTGGGGCCAGGAGCACTGCAGTCAGACTGCTGGTTTCTTGGCTGTGTGACATTGGGCAAGCTACATCACCTCTCTGTGCCCTAGTTTCCTTATCTGTAAAACAAGGCTAACAATGGTTAAAACTAACAGCAAATTCTTCCAGAGTGCTTACTCTGTGAGAGGCACTATTCTAAGCCAACTACGAGTATTAACTCATCTGATCTTCACCTCATCCCTGCAAGGTAGGCCCTTAGCGCAGGGCCTGGAGTGCTGCCTGCACTTAGCAATATAGTTAGCCAGCACTGGCTGCATCTTCTGGCCGACCCCCCTGAGGCTGCCTCCTTCCCCTGCGTTTCTGACCTCAGTGAATGGCTCCCCATTCTCCCATCACCCAGGCACAGACCTGGGACCTAACCTGAGCTCTTCCTTCCTTCTTAAAATGCACATTCAAGTCCTGCGTCTTCCACCTCCTCCATCTCTCCTCTCCAACCCCTCCGTCTACTTCCTCTTCCCACCTCCATGGCTTTAGCCCAGCCCTGCTTAGTTCTCACCCAGATTATTCAAGGGCTTCCCCACAGCTTCCTGCTTCCAGCCTGCACACCCTATAAACCAACCCCTGTTCTGCCAGAGGAGATCTGTGAATCACAAATCCACTGAAAATCCCTTTGGGGCTCTCCACAACCTCCAGAATCAAGTTCAGACTGTTCAGCTTAGCACACAGCACTCCTAGGACCTGGCCCTGCCTTCCTTCCCTGCACCCCTGGCCCCCACACTGCACCATGGCCACTCCAGTCACCCCGGCTCATTCCTCTGGGCCTTTGCACATGCAGTTCCCATAGTCTGGAGCGTCCTGTTCACCCTCTTCATCTAACGAGGTCCCCACATCCCTCATGACTCGGCTCAGACAGCATCTCTTCCCAGAAGTCTTCCTGCTCCTAGTAATACCCCTAACTCATTGAAATTATAATGACATTATCTGCTCATTCTCCCACCAGACACAGGTGTCTCCAGGAGGCAGGGGGTTAAGAGCCGTCACTGCAGACAGATGGCCCCAGGTTCTAATTCCAGCTCCCCCATTTACTAGCCGTATGATCTTGATCAAGTTGCTTGAACTCTCTGAGTCTCAGTTTTCCTGTCTCCAATAATATGAAGCTAACGATAGGACCTAGCACATAAAGTAGTTGTGAGAATAGAGACATAGCAGGAAAGGTGCATAGCACAGTGTCTGGCACAATTCAAGGGTTCGATAAATATTAGCTATTATTATCTAACAATAAGATTCTGTCTTATTCATCTTAGTATCACTATTGCCTAAAATAGGGCCAGCCATGCGGCAGATACTCAATTAATGTCCGTTGAACTGAATCAAAGTGAAACAACCTGGAGCCAGTTTCCATTTGGACCAGGGTTTCTAAGTTGCAAGCAACAAAAACCACTCTGGCTGCTTTATGCAGAAAAGGAACTTACAAAGGAGATTAGGTGGCTCACGGAATCTCTGGGAGGACCAAAGGACGAGGCTCGGAAACCACACAGCCAGAAACAGTGTCCAAATGTCCTAGACGAGTTGCTGTGGACACCCCTCCACCCCCACGACTGGGAAAGACCCTGTAGCTTGCACTAATGACATGGCGCTGAACACTAGAGATCGTCCCGAACATTCGTGAGGCCCAGGGCAAGAGTACAAATGGAGGCTTTCATACTGTATATCAAAATATTTCAAAATTACAGAGTTAATCTATTAAATGAAATATATTCAAATCTGTTCCAATCACTATGGCTGCATAATAATTTATGCCAAAACTTAGTGGTATAAAATAATCATTTATTATCCTTATAGATTACGTGGATCAAGACGTCAGATCCCGGACGGCTTGTCTCTGCCTCATAATGTCTGAGGCCTCAGCTGGAAGGTTCAAGACTGTGGACTGGAATTGTCTGTAGGTTTATTCACTCACACGTCTGGTAGTTGGTGGCCTCGGTTCCTCTCCTCGTGTGTCTCTGTGTGGGCTGGTTTGGGCTTCCTCACAGCATGGTGGATGGATTCCAAGGGCAAGTTTCCTAAGAAAGGGCCACCCATGCACAGCTGTGTTCCCTTTTTTTTTTTTTTTTGAGACAGAGTCTCACTCTGTTGCCCAGGCTAGAGTGCCATGGCGTCAGCCTAGCTCACAGCAACCTCAAACTCCTGGGCTCAAGTGATCCTCCTGCCTCAGCCTCCCAAGTAGCTGGGACTACAGGCATGTGCCACCATTCCCGGCTAATTTTTTCTATTTTTAGTTGTTTGATCAATTTCTTTCTATTTTTTAGTAGAGACGGGGTCTCGCTCTTGTTCAGGCTGGTCTCGAACTCCTGAGCTCAAGCAATCCTCCCGCCTCTGCCTCCCAGAGTGCTAGGATTACAGGCGTGAGCCACCGCACCCAGCCTGTGTTGTCTTTTATGATCTAGCATCCGAAGTCCTACAGTACCACTTCTGCCGAATTCTATTCATCAAAGTCACAAAGTCCGGCCCAGATTCAAGGGGAAGGGAAATAGACTCTCCACTTCTTGGTGGGGAATAGTGACAATCTGAAAGAACAAGTGAGATGACACACGGCTATTAGCATTTTTGGAAAATACTATCTTCCACCTATTCTGCTACCTTGACAAATATACCTTTATATATAAAGAGAAGGTCAGGTCCACATTTAGAATCCTCAGAACTGGGCTATAACATGGTGGTGCAGGGGACCAACCTCTGGCCCCTGACCCCAAGACCTCCTTTCTTCCCCTCAGCCCCTGCACTGCCAGGGACCTCGGTGCTTGTGTGTAGACACTCCTGCCCACGGGCCCAAGCTCTAGCCATACCCTCCACAGCCTCCGCTTGCCTGTTCCTCAGCCTGTAGGGCAACATGATCTACCCTCAGAAGACAGACGCAAGAAAGAGGCCTGTGCAAGCCCTGGAAGTGGGCTTGAGGCCATTTGGATAGGAAAGTTGGGATCCTGGTTCTCGAAGCCAAAAATAGAAGTGGAGATGTGGGTGCTGGGTGGGCATGCCCCTTGGTCCTACAGATTCCTGGCCCTGCAGGGAGGAGTGTGGCTGGAGGAGCACCAGGGCAGGCCTCTCTCACAGGCATGGTCCAAAGTGGGGACTCCTCTCATCCAGGTCTAAGGGGTGGTGCCACCTAGAACTTTCACCATCTCACAGCCTCTAGAAATTGGGTGCATCTGCAGCCAAACTCACGAAATAGATGCCACGCTTCTTCAGAGACTTTTCTGGACACATTTGTTCATTGTAGCCTAAGATGCATACCTGGTGTAAGGGAGCCTGGGAAAGCGAGCTTCTGGCTTCTACTTAGGGGAAAGTCAAACACAGAAAATATGGGGGTCCCGAATAAAGAAAGAGCGTTTCAAAGCCCTAGGCAACCTGGAAGGATGACAAACGTCCACTGTGGTCCATCTCTTGGCTGCCCGACATCCATTGTTAACCCTTCTTCCATTGCTAACCTCGCCCACCATAAGCACCACCAAAGCCCGCCTCTGCCCAACATCATGGAGTTACTCCTCACAATGAAAGCTTAGCCTTTTCCCCAAAGGACAACCTAAATTCTTATCAGTAATTTATACCAGGAAAACTAGGAAAATCCATTCTCCCTCTAATTCTGTCATGATTCCATCTTGAAATTCTATAATCTATGTGATAAATTACAAATATAACCATCAAAAATGTCCCTAAATGATAATAATGGGGAATGAGGATGGAAGGGAAAAGGAAATTTTGCTAAAATAGATAAATAAAATACATCCATAACAAAGCAAGGAGTACAATATGGGTGGATGCTATTGTTTTTGCTTCTGCAACGCATCACAAGGCTGTAGTTGGTATTTTTCATTTCATCCCATGTCCCCTTTGTCTTCTCAAGTGTCTCAGCTGGTCAGTGTTCTTTACCTGCTGGTGTAATATTAAGGTTTCTAGAGAAAGATGAGCCTTCAACAGTGTTGCCATGGTCTTCCGTTATCTTTTGCCACTTGACCTAGAAGTACCAGGGGTGTCCCATATGCCTCCCTGCCCCCTTGCTTCCCAGTGGTAGTTCAGGGAAATCACTCTAGCCCACACTATAATCCCCCTGTTTGGATGAGAAAGCAAAACTGCCTGGTGACAAACTCACCCCCCAGTTCAACGGGACCATTATTGTCTTCTAGGGGAAGCATTCCTACTTTGAATATTCAGACTTCTAAACTAGCAAAGTCTGGAGTCGTGTGGATAGGAAGGGAAAGACTTGCAAATGGGTCTTAAGGTAAAACAGTGAGAGAGGTCTGGGCTGCAGACATGAATTTGGGTTTCACCAGTGCGTTCAAACCAAGATCACGGATGAGGTGCAGCAGAGAGCGTGAAAACAAAGACAAGGAGACAGCTAAAGACAGGTCCCTGGGGAACATTGCCTCGTAAGAGAATAGCAGGTGAGGCAGGGGAGTGGGGGAGCCAGTGAAGTTGGGTGGTCTTTCTACCAGAGCCCAGCTCTTTCTCTAATGACCTTTCCAAACCTGAGCAACAGCGTGCCATGCGGTCCAGAGGGAGGCATGTTGACAGTTCACTCTCCTTGGATGACGCTTGCATCTCCTAAGCCATGCTGTAGACCTAGTGTTACAATGCCAGCATTTCTCAGGGATTATCTTTCCCCAAATCCAAAATCCCCATAAAAGTTAACCAAGAAATCTGAAAAATGGATAAAAGAATTATAATTCCCCTGTGATCATTAAAGCTTTGTCATCAACATAGAGATGTTACTGGTTCAAAGGAATCAACTGATGGCAAGTTGAAAGCAAGAGCCAGAAACCCTGCCGCATAGAGTCAAAGGTCAAAATTTCTGGGAGCTGGGACAGGGCTCACAGGCAAGAACATCACCATCTGATCAGTTAGTCCTGCTCGTAGCTGCTGCCATTATATCAAAGCATGTCTGTGGCCCTCTCTGCTGCCAGTGGTGAGTCATTCTCACAAACAAAATAAATATTAATGAGTTATATGCGTAGCATACTTTATAGAAATCCCATGAGCAATATTTCAAGAAATAAGTTTTGGAAGCAAAATAAGCCCTTACATTGGCAATTTCAGTGTGCACAGTACTGTTAACCTTGCTGGGAGATCCAAATGTTACATTCTTCAAATGCTATTCAGTCATGGCCACTGGCCTTTCCCAGTGTTTGAATATTTGCTATGGAAGAGAAGAAGATAAGAATGTTGTGGAATTCTCAGACATAAAAGTAGAAACTGATCTAAAATCTGGATGAGCAGTATCAATTTCAGTGGGAAAAGAAAATCAGGGCAAGCAAAGTACTTTCATTGTTTTAAAAAAAAAATGAGCTTATATGAAGCAGTCTGTGCCCTAACACCCAACTGAAGGTGCCTTTGGACACATGCTTGATGACTCCATCAATGTCAACACAAAAGATTTTTTTCCTATATCTGGGATGTTTGCTGCAAACAAAGATCGAGACTGTCAGGTTAATTAATACTTTGTGTGTTTCAAAATTTTCATTTCAAAGAATGAAAAAATTTTAATAATAAATATGTTAGCTTTCAATTTTTTACTGACTTTTATTTGGCATTAATTTTGGGTTCATGTTTCCTTATTTTAATGTTTTCTCTTATCAAATGTCTGAATCAGGTAGGGGACAATGTTATGTGTTTATTAAAATATATAATCTTGTCAAAATATATTGGTTCATAGTAATAATAATGCATGCATTTAGCACTTCTTTTTTTTAAACAAAAGACCTTTAAACTTTTAACATAACCCTATCACAGAAAAATGATTCACTGTTCATTGTTTACAGTCACTCATTATTTATGGTCATTAATAATGATTATCACTATTTTTTAAAATGTATAAAATAAAATGTTATGACAGACACACAATAACTTGTGATTTCAGAAATTTCCAAGAATTCTTGGGAATTCCAATTTCTCATTTGCAGATCCCCAAAATTGGTATCCGTCAGGAATTTAGAAACACTTTGCAGATCAGTGGCATTACCCCTGCTTGGGACCACTAGAGCTACCCAGGCTCAGGGGCACTGGCATGGGATGGGGAAGGCAGCTTTGCCCCACACCAGCCCCAGGGAACCTCTGTTGGAGGATGCCGAGCCCACCAGCAACCACCCCCTCATCCTGCAGTGACCTCATGCCCAGCACCCTTTCCAAACTCGAAACAGTCAGAACCCGTGGTGTCTGCCTACTTCTTCCCTGGTCCCTAGGAGAAGAGAAGAATAGCATTTACCTTCCTCCTAATTTTGTCCTTTTCAAATGTCAACAGGGAAGGGAGGGGGCTCTGTTCCTCTCCCAGCTGCACACCAGCCGCCTCAGCAGAATCCCCCGCGCCACATCACCCTGTCTGCTAATGTGGGACGGGGAGGGCCGTCAGCGGGAAGCCCCCTGGGATCCCCAGAAGATCAGGGTGGCTCAGGGGCAAGTGAAGCTGCCCCTGTTGGGGTGAAGAGAGCTGGGGCACCTCTCCTCTGGGCTTCCTGAAACCCAGGCAACGCAGAAAGGGATGAGAAGGCACAGAATGAAGAGACCATGATAGGGGACATGGGAATATCTTTGCCTCCAGGGAAGATGGCAGTTCAGTTCTCTATTGCTGCCTAATAAAGTGCCCCAAAACTTAATGGTTTAATACAACAGGTGCTATTTTATCATAATCCCATGGGTCAGGAATTCAGACAGGCTACAGTAGAGACAGGTCATCTCTGATCCACGTGATGTCTCCTGGGCTGGGAGGTCAT
This sequence comes from Propithecus coquereli, assembly GCF_000956105.1. NCBI lineage: Eukaryota > Metazoa > Chordata > Mammalia > Primates > Indriidae > Propithecus > Propithecus coquereli. Next base: position 151,494 of record NW_012151663.1, read on the forward strand.
GACTTCTTCATTCACAGGTTGGGCCTCTCAGCAGGAGGACTCAAAAGGCTGGGGGCTGGCAGGAAAGGCTCTGCTGGGCCGTGTCCCTGGGTTCTCGGGTTCTCCTCCCTGTAGTCTCAGGGTCTCTTCCTCTCCACCGGAATTTTCCACGTGGTGGCCTTTCCTAGAGGGTAGCAGAACTTCTTGGGTGGTGGTTCGGGGCTCACCAGAGTTCAAAGGTGAAAGTGGCCAGGCAGTGGTGTGCTCGTAACTAGCTCTACAGGAAAAAAGAATAAGAAGGAACTGTAGTGTTTGTCAAAATCTGTGGTGTAAATACTCTTTCCAAAAGTAATTTAAAGCTGCCGACTTGATGTCAGTAAGCTCATAATATTCAAGAGAATTTAGCGATCGGTTCTTGCAAACCAATACAGTCAGCTCTGCCTGGCTTACCCAGGGTCACACAGCCAGAAAGTGGCAGGGCCAGGATCTGAACCCAAATTTATCCGATGCTGAAGTTCAGGCTTCTTACCAGTGCATCCTTCTAGAACTAGGACAAGAAGCTCGCTGGTGCTGGTTCCAGCCCTGGATCCCAGGATAAAGCTGCATTGCAACACACTGTGATCCTGTGTGTTTAATTTTATGCATTTGAAATATTATACTGAGAAGGGGTCCCAAGGCTTCACGTGACTGCCAAAGTTCCTTGGCACAAAAAAGGTTAAGAATCGGGTTCGAAGGCAAGTAATAGGCGCAAGGTAACCCAGAGGGGCGGAACTGGCTGGGAGATGACACGGGGCCAGTTTCAATGAGCTCCTAGGTGACAGATGGGGGCACGAGGATCTATTTCTTATCTTCAAGACTGGTGCTGCCACCCCGGCGCTCCACATCCACGTCAGAGGCCATGAAGGTGACCTGGACCAAGGATTCTGACGTGCTGGGGCTGGCCAGCAAGTAGCAGGACCAGCTCTAGGAAGCCCGTCTGCCCTGAAGGCCCTGGCTGCAGCCTCGGCCCTCGCGGCTGTCCGCCCCCTTGCCTGCCACGTGTGGGCCGGCAGGGCATCTCCAGGAACCAGGTGCCTGCTGCACCGAGAGGCAATTTATGAACTGTGGGTATTTTGTCTGTTTACTAGAAAGCACAAAAATTTGTCACTTGTGTGGGTAATTTGCTGCTAATTACGAGCTTACAATCTGCAGATAGGAAAATCAGGGCCAACGTGCGCTTCTTGAGGAAGAGGAAAATTACCCCAAGTACTGTGTAATTATACACTTAGCGGGCACGGCGCTCCCAACCCTCGCCCTTCCCACGGAGGGCTGAGGTGCAGGGCGAGTTTGCACACATGCCCACTGAGCCTCCTTCTCTGCGGAGGGGAGGGCCAGCCTGCGGCTGAGACCCAGCGCCAGCTCGCCCCGTCCCTTCCAGCCTCGCGGAGCCCAGCGAAGGGGAAGGGAGGAGCGACTTAGGCACCTCCCTCAGGGAGCATCCAGTCTGAGTGCGGAGACACAGCCTCTGCCCTCAGGGCTTCCAAAGTCTGATGGAAAAGGGACATGCCGGGACCTCAAGAAGCCCCCAGTCTGATGGAGAAGACACTGTCCGTGCCTACAGGGGTCCCACTCTGACTGGGGGACAGACGCCTTGCCCGCTAGGAATCCCTCTACTCCAACCATGCCCAGCCCGTGGGGAGCCCTGGGTCTGTCCGGGGAGACACAGCCCCTGTCCCCAAGGGGATGGCACAGCCCCTGCCCCCAAGGGGATGGCGTCTGACGGAAGGGAGTGCTCTTGCTCTCAGGGAGCTCGCTAAGGAGGAGGGCACAGGTCCTGGTCTTGGAAGTCCCCTGTTTAATGGGGGGAGACACAGTTCCTGTCTCTACGGGCTGCAACTCTGATGGAGGAGACACACCTGCTGCCCTCAGGAAGCCCTTGGTCTGGTGGGATGAACAAGGCCCTGCAACCAGAGCACCTTTCTACTCGACGGGAGGACAGGGCCCTTGATCTCTGGCTGTCTCTGAGCTACTGTCTGTCCCCATCCATGTCACATGAACAACTTGGCAGTGAGACTCAGAGATGGCATATTCATCCCGCTCCTGGCTCTGGAAGACGTGCCCCCACCCCCGAAAGCCTCCCAGCAGTACCCTCTCCCCCCAGAAGACCCTCGCACCTTTCAGATCCCTTCCAGCCATCCCTGGACGGTGGGGAGATGTGTTAGACGATCCTAGAAAATCCCTCTCTCTTTTTCTCTTCCTGATTCCCTTTATTTGCTGAACTAAATCATTCATGACTTGCAATAAAGGCCTCCATGGCCCCCTCCCAGCCCCCTGCAGAAAATATTATTTAACGGAAAGGTGACAGTTATGTAATTTAGTCTCAGTCTCCATTATTGATGAATTTGACCATGAAATATTTAGACTCCTCCGTGTTCTGCCGCACAGGGTTTGCCAGGAACAGTGTCATATTCCAGTTTATCCTCGTGGAAAATAGGACGTCAATCAGGAATGCGCTGCCTTACCCACCCGAGTCTACGCCCACCTCTCAGTACAACCCCAGCTCTCCCCACTCAGGGCACCACCCAGAGCACCACAGTAAGGTCCTTTTGCCCTGCAGGACTGTCCCCACAGCAAAGGGCCCAGAGTCCATGAAGGGGCCTGTGAACTCAAGACAGTATGAGACAGGAGGAGGGGAGGAAAGCGTGTGTCTTAAGTATCTACAAGTGCTGGCACGGTGTTAACTAGTTTAATTTTCCACCAACCCTCATAAGGTAGGTATTATTAGAACACATTTGCATTCAAGGAAATGGAGGCTCAGAGAGGTTAAGGCACTTTCCCAAGGTCACCCAGCTAGCCTGTGGTGGTGCTGAAATGGATCACAGATCGAGCTTGCAAGCCTCTGTTCTCTCCACTCCACTGTGGCGGAAACAGATTCCGCCACACGACACGGCACGGCTCACACAACGTGTCGCTTGTCTTCGGCGGCTCCCAGTCTAGTGCTCTTTCTGATCCGAATCACGGTCCTTCGCCAGAATTCTGGGTGGGGTGAGGAGAAGACAGAAGGAAGAGAAGACAGGGTTTTGTCCTCCAAGGATTCCCAGCCTGCTGTGGGAGACAGCACACTTGGGGAGTCGGCATTACTGGCAGGAAGCCACAGCCAATTCTGTTGGCCCAAGTTGGGGTGGAGCTGCAGTGGGGAAACCGGGGCCTGGGCACTGTTTTCCTGCCCTGGAAGCTGGCGGAGAGGAGTCCAGCCCAGGTAACATGGCACCGCCCTCCAGGCTGCTCTGTAAACCCTCTGGGGGTGCCGTGTCCCTGAAAAGTCATCAGCAAGACCTTCTTCCTCCTGGCTCTGCAGGCTGTCTGTCTGTCCGTCCTCAGTGGCAGATGATTGATGAGTAGCTCCGGTGCGATGTTGAAATATGCATTAGGCTAATTGCATGCTAATTAAACAGACGAGGCCATTAGGGCTGCTCGGGGGCCCATCTGCACTCTGGTGCGGCCCACTGTGGCTCACAGGGCTGGGGGCCTCCAGACACCGAGGACCCAGACTGGCAGGGGGGTGGACAAGGTGACCCTCAGAGGGAGCTGGAGAGGGCTAGCAAGTGGAGTTTGTAGGCATTTCAATACAAGGGAGAGTTTTCTAATCCAACCACAAGTCGCCAGCTATTACATGAGGGGAGTGAGCTCCCTCTTGTTGGAGTTAAGCAAGCAGATAAATGAGGATCCCTGTAGCATTTTAGGGAAGGAGAGGTGGATACATTCAGAGATTACTTCCATCTCCAAGATTCTGGGTTCCTGTGATATAGGTCAACCCCCCCCCCCCACACCATGCCCCGCCAGGCAGAGGCATCCTCGCCCTGGTGGGAGGGCCGGGGAGGGAACACCCACACAGGGAGCACGGAGGGGGCCGGAGATCAGATTCCCCCACCAAACGAGGACACCCGGTGTGTGCTGCGGAGGCCCCAGAGCTCTGGGAGGACAGATGGGAACGCTTGGAGACGCCCCCAGCCCCTTCTCAGCACCATTCCTGTCCCTGCAGGAGAGAGGTTTCCGCCAGGGTCTGGGGACGGGCTCGTTTCATCGTCTGGCGCCTCATGTGTAAATATTTCATATCCCCATTGAATATTTTGGGATGATTATGAATTCTTGATGTGATAGGAACCTTGGTATGTATGAGATGCAGTCGGCTGCCGCTGGGAGGGAAGGCAGGGGGGAGGCGAATCAGATAAATCATTACACATCCCGAGCCAGGCGAGCCGGCCGGCGTGGACACGCCAACCGCACGCCAGCACACCGCGCATGGCGCCCTCACACCACCGCCGCAGCACCTGCACGCCATGTCCACACGCCGCCCGCACCCCGTCCCTTTACTCTCTGCTCCTGGTAGTCACCATCGTCATCGTCACCGTCACCGTGTCACCCGCCCACCCGGCACATGACCACTCCCAGAAGACCTCCACGGCCGGCATCTTATGTGAGGTCAGAAGGACAGGGGCCGTGACCTCGTGCTAACTGCAGCACAGGGAGGGCAAACCACCATCCCCTCCACACAAAGCCAGAACTACTCCTCGGTGGTAAAATCTGTCTGCTTGCGTTGAAAGCCTGCTTCGATTGGTGATCACAGTGCCCAGTCCGTTAAGGCGAAGGGAAGAGTGCAGACAAAACAAGACTGGCTGTGTGCTGGCCACTAGCGAAGCAGAGCCATGGTACGTGCGAGCCCGTTATAGAATTCTCTTTGCTTGAGGATATGTTTGAAATTTTCCGTAATAAAACTTGTGTGCTTTTCATGTCCAGTCTACGTATCGCCCGAGCAGACACCTTCGTATGAATTCAGAGGTCTCCCCGGCTGCCCACCCCAGGCGGGGGCTGACTCAGGCCAGCCTCCTCTGTGGGAAGGGGGGGCCATGGTCTGCATGCTTCTCCCCCTTCCCCCCGTAGAGCTCCTTTTCCTTTCCCCCACTTAGTGGGCCGCGTCTGCCCCTCCAAGTCTGGGGGCGGGGAGGCACGGAGCAGAAGGCTTCGACCTGCCCGGGACCGTCGAGTGCTGGAGCGCTGCTCCCCCTGGCTTGGCATGCGTGTAAAGCTCACTCGTTCTCTCACGCGGGCCTTCGTGGGTTCTTGGGGACAGCCCTCCCCACCCTCTGCTGGACTTTCTAGGTTGTCGTCAGTCCCTGCCGCACTATCCAGCTGTCATTTTATCTGCCCTCAGTATCTGGGCACCTGCTGGTCTGCCCCTTCGGAAAGAATATAATCCCACACAGTTGGCCCCAGATGCTGCATGAGAAATCCTCAGCATCCTTTGTCCCTGCACACACAGAGCCCTCTGCCATCAAAGCAGGTGGCCAGGTACAGCCCCTGACCCGTCAGGTTTCCCAGACGTGAGTTCTAAACCCGGCCACCAGATCTAACCCCCCACACAGAGAGACGAGGCTCTCTCCTGTGGACCTCCGGCTGCCCCAGCCTCCCAGCCTCGCTGACGGAGAGCCCCGCTCTCAGACAGCTCCTGCGTAAGTCCTGCTGCGTGGCCTCGAACCTCGCTTAGGGGTGGACTAGCTGGCACCTGTTCACTTTGGGGCCTCAACGGAGACCGAAATCATGCGATTTAACTTCCTGCTACCCGGGATGACTGAGCAGAAAGGGATCCCTGTCATCAGAAAGCAGCGGGGCAGTGATGACCCCTGCAGCCCGAGGGCAGGGAAGGCTGTGGGAAGGTAGCCCCTGTGCGGCTAGTGCCTCAGGGCCACGGATGACGGAGGCGGAGGAGGAAGGACAGACAGAAGGAAGAGCACAGAAAAGGCTTCAAGGTGGGAAGTGGGGGAACACGTGTCCGACTCAACGGGCAGTTCAACAATCTGCCATGCTCAGCACTCAGAGCAAGGGAAGGGGGACGTGGGGACAAGGTCGGGAAGGTGGGTGCTCCGGGTCTGACCACAGAGGGCCTTGAATGCCGAGCGAAGGAGTGCGGATTTTACTAAGGGACTCCATTGCTCTATTGAGGGTGGTCTTAGGTGGGCTCCCTAAGAGCAGAGCCTGAGATGGGACTCAAGTGAAGCGATCACTGAGGAGGAGCTCTCAGGAGAAGGGGAGGAGGAAGGCAGGGGAGGGCAGGGGAGGGGCTACACGGGGATGGGGACTCCAGCCTGATATCCCTGGGAGCGCTGGAGCAGGAATGACGCCACGGATTTCGCCCTGCTTTGAGGCAAGAGAGCTGGACTTCTGTACCCCATTGGCTGTGGGCCACCCCCGAGGGGAGGGCATGACTTTGCCCACGGTGATGACTCCCGCGGCCCAGGGCGATTCTCCGAGAAGGCCAGTTGTGAGTTCCTGTCAGGCAACGCTCACAGCAGCAGCAGGACGAGCTCGCCTGCCGGGCACGGGGAGCCGGGGGTCCCTCGGCGGGTCCCCCCAGGGTCATTTGTTCTGGTTTTTAGCTAGAGGGGGGCGGGGCATGACATGATAGCGACACTGTGGGAAGTTCATTATTCGATCCTGCGTGGACCGGTTTGGAGCAGGGGTCACAAGCAGGGAATAAGTAAGAAAGCGGCAGGGGGGACGGAGAAGAGAGACAGACGACCGGGGCCACAGAACGAGACTTGGCAATGATTTGCTGACCATCGAATGAGGAGGAAGTGCAGGGTTTCCAGCCTGGATGCAGGCCGGGTGGGGCGGCCACAGACAGGATTCGCGCGCCTGCGGGGGCGCGGGCTGGAAAGGGAGCGTTTCCATCTCTGGAACGTGTTCCAGGTACCAGCAGAGGGTCGCGTGGGTTGCCCAGGGCTGCTGTAACAAACACCACGATCGTGGTGAGGACTTATTCTCTCTCAGTTCTGGAGGCTAGAAGTCCAAAATCAAGGTGTCGACAGGGCCACGCTTCCTCCAAAGGCCCTAGGGAAGAATCTTCCTAACTTCGGGTGTTGCCAGGACCAGCCGCTCGGTGCTCTCTGGCTCGTGGACGCACCAGGCCAGTCCCCGCCTCTGCGGACACGCGGCGTTCTCCCCGTGTCTGCGTCCGAGTTTCTCCCTTCTTACAAGAATCCCAGTCACTGGGTTCGGGTCTCCCCGATCCAGTGTGACCTCGTTTTAACTTGATCAAATAAGGCCACATTCACAGGTATCCCCAGCATATCTTTTGGGGGACACAATTCAGCTTGTGACTAACATCCAGGAGGAGCCTTTGAGAGTGTGGGCTTGGAGCTTGAAAATACCATCTTCAGGAAAAACAGCTCCAAGGTGGTGCTAGGCCGTGTCCAAGAGGGAGGGAGTCTTATGTACGAATCTCCTAATCTCCTACATGATTTGGGGGGAACCTCAAATAGCTCCCCCAACCAAAACCTGCAACACCTACCATCTGAGGCACCCGGTGTCTGGAAGCTCGTCTTCCACAGCCTTCTGGTTTCCGAGTGGCGGTCAGCGACAGAGCTCCCGTAGTGTGCCAGGCGCCGTTCTGGGCACTGGGAACGCAGTAGGAAGCAAACCAGAAACGCCCCTGCCTTCATGGGGCTGGTAGGTTAGTAGGACTGCACGTGAAACCCACGTTTTAATGCAAACTCGCTGCTTAGTTCTCTTCTTGGAGCAATAGATGGTCCCAAGCACAGCCCTTGGAGAAGGAGACACAGAACAAGTCGGTTTTGATCTGCGTGTGACACGGGAGACAGCTGTAGTTGCGAGAAGAACCAGGCTGGGTCCAGAGGCTGGCAGGTAATGTTGACAGATCAGGAACCCTGAGCAAGTCACTTTCCTTCTCTGGGCCTCAGTTTCCTCATCGGTGAAGTGAGAGGACTGGACTAGGTCGTGGGCGTTCCAGGTTCTGAAGTTTCCCAGGTGTGCGAGTCACTGGCAGCCTCTGGTCTGGGTCGCTCCTCTCACCCCCGCTTCAGTCTCTCAGACCCCCGGATCTGCGTCTCAACCTCTGCTGCCCCCCGAGATCCCTCCGGAGTGAGATGATCTCCGCTCTCAGACGCGAAGCTCTCTGCACCCCTTCGAGAGGAGAGGCCAGGGGTAGACTGTGCTGGGACTGTGCTCCCTCCAGAGGAAGCTCCTGGCCCTTGGTAACATCTCCAGGAAGAAGACAACTCGGCCAGAGCCTGCCAATAAAAGCCTGGGTTCAGATGCGTCCAATCTGCTGGTGACCGGCCTCCAGGTCCAGTTTTACAGATAAATAATAGGTACCTACCCTTTTCCGTATCTACAAGTCACCCTCTGGCACGTCCTCACCTTCAGAGTCGGGTCTCGCCATGCACTGAAGGGTGACAAGGATAGGAGGAATCCAAAAGTCCATCTTGTCCAAGCCCTTATTTGACAGTGAGGAGACCAGAACACAGAGCGGTTGAGTGCCCCGGTGGAAGTCACACAGCGGTTGGCAACAGGTCTGGCTCCCAAGCACTACGGTGTGGGCTGGGTCTCAGAACCAGGTCTGGGAAGAGGGGCCTCCCTGGTGTCTGGAAGAACACAGGGGATCCCCTGTAGTCCAGTCCAGGACACGCCGGCCCTTCTCAGAGGGAGCTCTGCTGGACCCCAAGCCAGACTAAGAGCTTGGGGGTGGTGACCCCCCTCTCAGCCCAGTCGCCGTCCCATAACCAATTCATTCAAACCCTCTTAAGCAGGCCGAGGCTTATCTATTTTAAGATCCATTTCTTACCCTTCCTCACTCGTCTTCATAACGGGGGTTGACCGCGCCGGCTGCATTTGTCAGGCTGTTTGCCACTGGTTTCCTGCTGGTCCTCGCCAATGGGAGGCACTGGTGAGAGACGGGAAGGCAAGAAGGGGAAAGCCGGGGCACTGGTGTCCCCCCCCGCCCCGCCCCCATGGCATCTTTAGCAGCCTCTGTGGCTCCTTCCGGCTCCGGCTCCTGCGCCAGGCCTGCTGCGGCTCCCGGGGCCTGTCTCGCAGGCCGAGGGCAATAGCGGCGCCTGCTCTCACTCGCCTCAGAGGCCCCTCCCCAGCCCGCGGCGGCCCCTCTGCTCTTCCACCGCATGTGTAGCCAGGGCCCTGCGTTGCAGTCCTCCAGCTTGGAGCATCTCAAGGGGCCTCTGCTTTCCTGTTTGGACTCTGCCCGACCACCCTCCAGACCACTGTGCTGGCCCCCTCCAAAGCCTCTCTGTCCCTCTCTGGGTTCTCTTCCCACCACAGATCATGCATTCGTTCATTCATTCATTCACTCAGTCAATGACTATTCATTGAATCCCTTCTGCGCACCTACCAGGTTCGTGGTTCCCAGACTGTGTGCCAAGGTATCCCGGGACACCACAGTAAACTCACAGGGAGGGGCTCTATGGGACATTCAAATTTCCAAAGGAGACACAGTAACACTCCAGGTTCGAGGCAGCTCACATTCACACTAAACATTAGATTGCACCACATTCCTTTTGACGATGTCACATCTTTGTGAAGACAGCTTTTCATCCGTGTGAAAATCAAGGTGAAAGAGGAAATGAGGATACAGGTGGTGTTTAATCTGATCCCAAGGCATGCAGTACCCGACAGTCGCATACTTCCTGCAAGTCAGTGATTGCAGTTAAGAATGAAGTAAAAATATTATTTTTTCTTTCAATTTATATGTATTATTTTTTCAAATGGCCACAAAGTTGTTAAAACATAAATTCTTTTTATTTTTATTTATTTTTTTATTTTTTCATTTTTTTGAGACAGTGTCTCTCTCTGTCGCCCAGGCTAGAGTGCCGTGGCATCAGCCTAGCTCACAGCAACCTCAAACTCCTGGGCTCAAGCGATCCTCCTGCCTCAGCCTCCCGAGTAGCTGGGACTACAAGTATGCGCCACCGTGCCTGGCCTTTCTGTCTTATTCTCGGTCATGGATATCCTTGACCTCTAATACAGAAGTCCCCAAACTTTCTTGGTTCACAGCACCTCAGTGTCAATGTTTTTCATGATGCTGCTGGATCAAAAGAAATACCTAATGTTTCCATTTATTAAGTAGCAGTAGCCAAAGAACTTAAAAAGAATTTATGGGCCAGGCATAGTGGCTCATGCCTATAATCCTAGCACTCTGGGAGGCCGAGGCAGGAGGATTACTAGAGGCCGGGAGTCTGAGACCAGCCTGAGCAACATAGCGAGACCCCATCTCTACAAAAAAGAAAAAAATTAGCCAGGCATGGTGGTACACCTGTAGTCCCAGCTACTTAGGAGGCTGAAGCAGGGAAATTGGGGAATCGCTTGAGCCCAGGAGTTTGAGGTTGCTGTGAGCTGTGATGATGCCACTGCATCCTAGCCTGGGTGACAGAGTGAGACTCTGTCTCAAAAAAAAAAAAGAGAGAATAAGACAAGGTCCCTGTCCTTAAGGAGCTCATAGGCTAGCGGTAAATGCAGATGTATTAGTTATCCATTGCTATGTAACAAATGACCACGTACTTAGAAGCTTGAAACAACACACATTCCTTATCTCCGTTTCTGGAGGTCAAAGTCCTGGCATAGCTTATCTAGGTACTCTGCTCATGGCCCCACAAAGCTATAGCGAGGTGTCAGCTGCACTGCAATCTCATCGCACATTTGGCTGGAGAAAGATCTGCTTCCAAGCTCCCTCGGATCCTTGGCAGAGTTAATTCCCTTGCTTGGTGGCTTGCTTCTTCAAGGCCAACAGGAGAGTGTTGGACCTCAAGGAGGGCCTCAGTCCTTCTTTTAGGGTCTTTGCTCTGATTAAGTCAGGCCCACCCAAGAGAATTTCTTTTTTTTATTAACTCAAAATCAACTGATTTGGAACTGCTAAATATCTTCACCTTCGACATAGTCTATTGACTAGAAAAGCAAGCCACAGGTCCCATCCACACACAAGGGGAGGGGATTCTACAATGGCATGACTCATTGCAGGGGGTGGGGGTCACTTCAGGGTGTGTCTGCCACACCAAGACTTACAAAATTAAAAGAGTGATGACTATTTCAGAAGAAAAAATTCAAGGTTCTGTGGGAGTAAAGAATCCAGTCTGAGTGGGGATAGGGACAGCCTCATGAAGCAGTGATGTTTGAGCTGAGCCCCGAAGTTCAAACAGGAATTATACAAGCCACATACAGAGGAAGAGTGCTGATAAAATGACATGCGCAAAGGCCCTGGGGCCAGAGGAAGCTGAGTGAGTTAAAGGAACTTAAAGACTAGTTTGACTGGCACATAGAGAGTTGGGGAGAGACTTGGAGCTGGAGCGATAGTTCTTCCCAGCCCAGGCTCCTGCTTTCTTCACAGCCACCAAGCAGCAAGTCGTCGCTGCAGTTAACAGAAACATCGATAAAGCCACAGTCACACACAAAATATGAACAATGGCTACCTCTGCATGGGCTGTTACTAGCAAGGGGCACAAGAGCACCTTCTGAGGTGCTGGAAATTCTCTCTCCCTTGATCTGCATGATAGTTAACTGGTGTGTGCATTTAGAAAAAGTCACTGGGCTTAGACTTAAGATTAGGGAACTTTAAGGTATATACGTTATACCTCAAGAAAGCACTGTTCGATAAAAGCAAATAAACCATAAACAAGGGCCGGTCTCTGTGCGCAGCCTCTCTAGGCTGGGATCCTGACCGCAGCCAGGCACCTCCAAGGCAACACCGCTGGTGCCCGGGAGGAAGGGCCTGAGACGCTAAGGAGCCAGTTCAGTGCGGTCAACACACCTTCTCCGCTGCACCTGCGCCTGGCCACGAGGAGGCTCTAGGCTGTGGGAGACACTCCGCCGTCTCCCAGGGGCGGAGAGTCTAGGAGGGGAGTCCAGCTCCAGAGCTGACCGCCGCAGCAGCGGAGAGAAGATCTGGCAAACGCTGTAGGCAGGGCCCTGGGAAGAAGCGGCTCATTCCACGTGGGGATCTGAGACTCTGAGACGGCATCTGAGTGGGTCTCCGCCAGATGACGTCAGAGACTTCTAGTTGTTCCCCCATATCCTCTCTCCCCTTCTTTCATAGCAATACAACCCCAGACCACATTTCTAACCAGGTACACGGCTCCGAATGAAGACTAAATGTCACATCCCTTCCTTGCAGCTGGCCGGTGGGATGTACGTGACAATGCGGCAAGGAACTTCAGGTAGATTTTCTTAAAAGCAGCCACACACAGTTTTGTCCTCTCTGATGTTTAGAACACAGAGGTGATGGCCGGAGCCCTGGCCACTGCCTTGAATCATGAGGATGGAAACCCCACCCTAGAGACAAATCAGTAAATAGAGTGAGCCTGGGTCCCTAGGACTTTCTGGAGCAGAGCTCCAGCTGGGCTTTTATGTGAAAGAGAAGTAACATCTATCTTAACTTACTATTACTTGGGGGTCTCTATTTTTGGCAGCTGAACCTAATGCTAACTAGGAAAGTGAGTAGGAATGGGATGGGCAGAAATCAGGGTGGCTGAGGGACAAATGTGTGCAAGTGCCTGGAGTGTTCGGGGAAGTCGCCACACCCCGGGCGGTGCCAGGCAGAGGGGTTGGGGAGAGCGGGGGAGGGAAGGAGCCGGTTGGGACCAGTCACGGAGGGCTCACATGTGCCTTCCTGCGTAGTCTGGACTTTACAACCTGGCTGGGGTTTGGGGGTGGACGGCAGAAAGACAAGATGAGAGGCAGACCCTGAGAGCGGGCAGAGGCTCCCGCCGGGAGGGCGGCCGAGAGGAGGTAGAAGGAAGGGTCATTCAGAAGCGGAACCCTCTGGGTCCACGTTTATCGTGGGGACAGGGTGCGACTCCTGCATTTCTGGATTGAGGGGCTGAAAGGGTGTTGGCACGGGTTGAAGGCTTGAGGATCCCGGAAGGATAATCTGATTTGCAGAGAAAGAGTCTGACAAACTGATACTGACAAATTGCATTTGAGTTTCCAGCGGGAGAGCCTAGTGGCGTGTCCAGTACGCAGGAGAACCTCTGTCTGGCGTCCTTGGAGAAAGATCGGGACAAGGGGTGGGGATTTATCTGGGAGTTTTCTGCATGGTGGTAACAGAAGACTTGACTGGATTTAAGGGGAGCAGAGTGAGGAGCTGGTAGAGCCACCAAAGGGGCAGGAGGAGAAGTGAATGGGCTGGGAGTCAGCGAAGTGGAGGGGTGCGAGTTTCGAGAAGGAAGGAGATGAATGCAAAGTGTCGGTGTTGTGCAAAGGCAGTGGGCAAGGCCCGCTCCCTGCCCGTGGAAAGCGGGACCTCCCCGTGGGAGTGTGCGGGGGCACACACCGGCCCTGCGCCTAATCTATCAAGCTGATTTTCCGGTACTGCCCGCAAATTGGCCGTGAGAGCTTCCCAAGCATGGAAAGCAGCTCAATTCTTTTAAAATAAAGGCCATTTAAAAATTCTTTTGTGGAGTTTAAATTAATTTTTCAAATGCAGCTAGTCATACAGTCTCACCTATTTGACAGAGAAATGTTTCTAATTTAACATCTTATTATTTCTCACCCTGACAAAAGCTCCTCTGTGACAGGTGTTCCTCGACAATGTGTGCACAGGACAGCTCATTTGCAAGTCAGGAGTGTGAGTCCACGTGTATGCATACATGCGTGCACACACATGTGCACACGAACACGTGCACACGCGGGCAGTCACATGCTCAGGGTCGGGGCCCCAGCAAGCCGGGCGTGGGAGCCGATTTGGACAATCGCACACCACCGGGTGATAACGCCTGTCTTGGTGTATAGATCGTCGCTTGACTCGTGTTCCTAGTTGTGGGCTCCTGCGGACGGGGCAACAGCTTCCATCACTCTTCCTCCTCTCCCGCATAACCCCACAGGGCACCCACAAGCAAGGACAATGACGCAGCGCCCACAGCACCCAGCAGCAGGGCACAGAGGTACTCAAGGGACCCCCCAGACTTCCCCTGACTTGATGTCATGGTGTCCCCTCCTGAGAGAATAAGAACTATTCTCTGATCACCTGCCCGCCCCTCATCCTTCCATTCCTCAGGCTGGTGGAGGAGCGCTGGAAAGAAAGGCGTGTACACCCTGGGGTCATAGCTCAGCTGTGAGGACACAGTGTCCCCTGTGACATTTCCCTCAGTCCCCAGTCACAGCTCCACAGGTGACCCACATGCACAGGAAGCGTTAGCAACAGTCGCACCAGCCTTGCCCCCCGACACCATCTGAGCGGCCGCTGCCGCAGCTCCTGTGTGCGGCAGTCCCCCCCTTTCCTCCTTGAGGACTCAAAAATCGCTGCAGAGTGTGCTGGGAATGCAACATCCTGAGAGAAGGAGGGACTGGCTGGAGCAGTCTGGGCTCTTTTGCAGTCCCCCCTAGAAACAGGACGTCTGCAATGCTTTAGCCCAGTGCGTGCTGCGGCTCCTGGGTATGAAACCCAGGCAGGCTGCTTTAGGGGGTCCCTCGGCTGTGGCACAAGTGGGGCACGCGGAGACCAGGCTCCATCCACCCTGGGCAGCTTTCCTGAGTCTTGGGGGACTGACGCATCATGCATCCCAGGGTTGCCGCTTGCTGCCCATCTGTAAGCAATAAGCCTGCCGCGTGTATTACCGCTTGTGTGTGTGAGCGCTCCTCTCACCAGACGTGGGCAAGTAATCAGTGCCCGGCGAACCTGCTTCGTTCCCTGGCTTTGCCTGTTGCTTCTCCTCTAGACTCTGCGGATTTAAACAAGCCAGCTAACACTCCCCCACTGCTGTAATAATAACCGATACCCATGGCGTGTCTGTGTCCTAAGACCTGAGCATGCACCATCTCATTAAACCCTTGCAACGACCCTGTGAGGAAGATGCTCTCATTACCTGCATCTCATTTTACAGGTGAAATGATAGGCTGTCTGGGGCTGGTTTTAAAGTACTCAAACAACAGCAAGAACAAGAGTGGAGGGTGAAATAGATAAAGCAAGGTTAGAAAAATACGGATAACTTATGGAGGCTAGCTGTTGAGCTCACCGGAGTTCAATTACCGCAATTCTTTCTTTGTTTCTGTGTGAAAATTTCCATAATTTAAAGCAAAATTATAAAAATGAAGCAACACTGGTACATAGTACATGCTCATCGTTTATTAGTATCTTATAAGGATTCAGTGGGATCATGTATATGAAGAACCTAGTGCACCTCTACTCTGAAACCGCTGTTGCTAGTGTTGTCCTCGCTGTCTAAGTAGACCCCTCCTTTCTGCCCTGTCACCTGCCCCTCATCAGCTGGCTTTCCCTCCTTCTAGAACAAGCCTCCTGTCCCGGTCTCCGCCCACCAGCTCCACCCCAGAGGGAGCCCGGCACCTCCGCCTGTCTCCCTTGTGTCCCTGGGAGCCCGTTTCGCCGGCACAGAGAGTAGAAACGATATCCGTCCTTTCTGCGTTCAGCAAACATTTCTGAACCCAGCCAGACGCGGGAAGCGTGGCCCTCGCTGGCGCCCACAGTGGGGCTGGGGCTCCCCTGCTGGTCCCTCCTGACACACCCAGGTGCCCACAGCGGAGGGCAGCCTCCTTGGGCTCTAATTTTAACCCTGAGGAAGGTGCCAATCGTTCATTTTCAAAGCTGTTTCAAAGTGACTCTGATAAGCAAATTGCTGGCAGCCCTGGCGGGTGATTATTCCTGCATTAATCAGGGGGAAATTATGCCAGTTACTGATTAACTAATTACAGCAATCAGATCGGCTGGGAGAACAGGGCAGGGGGAGGAGGCCAAGGTAAACACAACCTGGGAAAGGTGGAGGAGGCAATTTGGATGGGGGCAGAGGGCAGAGACCAGAGGCCTGTCCCTGCCTCCTCCTGCCCAATCCACCCCACACCAGCCCAGCAGCCCCCGAGGCCAGAGCTGGGTGTCCAGGCTGTTAGGGGAGGCAGTGCCCACCCTCCGGGAATTGGTGTCCAGTGCGACAGGAGGAGCTGTCTTCTCCCAGCCTTTGCTGAGCTCCCCATCTGCCAGAGGACACGGGGGCTGGCCTTTGCGAGGCCCTTTCTGGTAGAGGAGGCTGAGGTTTCTGCACCTCCCCACGCGCGCCCATCTGAGGGAGGACACTGGAGGAACAGTCAGGGCTTGGCCATGAAGACACAATCCCAGAAGCAGGATCACAAGAGTGTGACAGCCAGGGCTCCAGAGCACGGAACCCAGAAGTCACGCAGGCAGCCCAGTAAAGAGTCACCTTCCTCTGCCCACTGGCGCCCCCACCCCCAAACGCCGTGGGAGGGGCAGTGGGGGGATGAAGTCCAGACCACTCTCAGCACTTCCGGCTGCAGAGCCACTGTCCACCCGAGGAGAGATACGGGGGATCCTTCCAGAACCTTTGTGCTCACTCCCTGATGCCTCTACTCATGTTTGTTTGGAGGGGCTGCGTGTACATGTGACCAAAGTCAGAACCTGGTCCAACAGTTTCCTGACTGCTGCTTGACCCAGTGCAGAAGGTGTCACCGAATGAGAGGCTGATTCTGGACAAGGCAGAAGGCAGAGGACAAGGAGGGACAGCTGTTTTCTTCCCTGTGGCCTATCTTGATGTTCTCTGACCACACAGCACTCGGGAGAGCTGAGGGGTCCCCAAGAGGCCACTGCCGGCCTGTACGTTGAGGGAACCCAGGTAGGGTCATCTACAGACTGGATTTGCAGGGTTTCCATGCTCAGACCTGAATCTCCCTCCTCCCCTGTGGCCCCCCTGCGTGGAAAGCTCCCCGAAATGGTGCCTTCTCCCCAAAGTTCAGGGTGATTTCTCTCTTTCCGAGGTGGCAGACCCAGGGAGAGGGAGCCTGAGGATGGGCTGAGGGACATCAGCTGCCACTCGGCGGGGGGGAGGTCTATCCACGCCTCAGGCACCCATTCTCTTCGGGGTCCTGGAGAGCTGTTTGTGCCCAGTGCGCTCCGCCCCAGAGGGATGGCTTGTGGTCCCGTGAGTAGGGTGTCCCTTATCATCAATGAGGGGGACAGGGGCCAACGGCAGAGCTTATTCCATGACCTCTGGGAGGACACACTGGAGACGGTCTCGTCACTTAAGGGGGATCAAACTTCCGTCCTCCTCCTTTTTCCCTTGTACCTCCAGCTCCCACAGCAGGCTGGTGGGAGGGTGGCTGGCCCTGGGATCCGGCCCAGGGCGGGGGGGAGGACGTGGGCAACACGACTCTACCCGACCGGACGAGGGGCAAAGAGCAGAGGGCAGAGAGAAAGGTCCCAGCCCCAGCCGACAGTCCAGAATCCCCACCGCGTGCAGACACGAACTGCAGCTTATAGCCGGGGAAACTGAGGCTTTAGAAAGTTAAGTGTTAATCATCGACCAAATGTTACTACTTAAACCCAGGCCTAGCTGGCTGTCATCCATAACCACTGCACAGTATTGCCACCCACTCCTGTAAAACGGGACAACGATGGCACTGACGTCACAGGTCGACGTGAGGATAAGTGAGATGACGCTTGCAGAGAGCATCCGGGTATTCACTGAGCACCTGCTGTGTGACAGCTGCTGGCATGGTGCCCAAGGATACAAGGGAGGGACAGTCCCTACCCTGGAGGAGCCCCTGGTCTAGTGGGGAAAGCAGACGCAGAAGAAATAAACCTGCCTCGCGTGTGCGCTGAAAGAGCGCTGAAGACGGCCGAGGCACAGGGAGGCAAGAAGGAAGTTTTTCTCCCAGGAGCTGACATTAGAATGGCGTCTGGACAGACAGCGTGAGGGGTGGGAAGGGCATCTTAGGAGAGGAACCAGAATACGCAGGGACTTCGTAGGGGACAGCGGGAGATCCAGTGTGGTCCCAGGGAGGGCGCAGGGAGGCAGAAGGAAGCCGCAAAGGATGACCCAGGCAGGTTCCAGGGGGCCCTGAATGCGGGGCGAAGGGATTTAGAATCTATACTGGAAGAACAAGAGCCATCAGAGAGGTTTTAAGAAATATGTTATTGGGTGTTTTTTAATTATAGAAATAATAAAAGTAATATATACTTTTTAATAATAATTCAAATAGGTCAAGCAATGTAGAAGTGTAGGATATAAAGAAATATATACTAATATTCTACTACTTCCCACAGCCACTCCCTAAAGTGATCCATGTAAAATTTGTTTCCTTCCCCTGGGTGGAGGTTAGTTGTCGCCTGATATCCGCACTCTTTTTCCAGAGTAAAAGCACGGCCAGCTACGTTTCCCAGCCTCCCTGCAGTTAGGTGTGGCCATGGGTTCTGTTCAGGCAGGTTCTGGCAAAGGGGATGTGACCAAAAATAATACACGGGACTTGGCGGAAGTGACATTTTAAGGGGCGGGAACACGCCGCTCTCGGTGCCTCCCTCCTTCCTGCTGATCGGAATGTTAAGGCTGCTTCGGCTTCATCATCTGGAGCCAGGAGGCAACCCGGGGATGGAGGCCACTCGTGGTGGGGACAGGGAGCCCGGAGGATTCCATGGAGCAGAACTGCCACATCAGCCCCGAACCGCGCACCTCCAGAGAGAGAGCGTCCAGTAGGAGAGAAACGCGTTGTCTTGCTTACGACACTGTTTTGCGGTCTTTGCTTTCTCTTACAGCGGAACCTAATCCCAACATGGTCCCCTCCGTGTGCTCTTCCTGACCTGCTCCAAAAATACGCACATACAGATTATTAAAAATGGGATCCAGACACACATATCCCTCTGCAGCTTAATTTTTTAACGTACAACTTTGTGAGTCAACAGTTAGATTTACCTTCCTTTTAATAGCTTCATGATATTCCAGAATTGGGCAGTAACTCATCCAGCCATTCCTGCATTAGTGGACATTCAAGTTTCCAGCTTTTTGCTGTCACTAGCAATGTGGCAATAGATACTGAGTACATGATTCTTGTGGGCTAGTGGTTTCGCTTTGTTTCTTTTAGATAAATTCTACAGAAATAGGCTTCCTGGGGCAAAGGGAACGTACACTTAGGCCCGACCTGCTCCTGAGTCCTGCAGCTTAACGGCAGAACAGGAGGCTCCTTGCCTGGGTGACTTCACAGTCTAGGAAGGACCTCTCTCCCCACCCACCTCTCCTCTTGCTCCTCTTCCTCTTCTCTTCCTCCTCATTCTCCTTTCCCCCAGAAGGTCTCCTTTTATCAGGATAAAAGCATTTTTACCCCACAGATGGAGAAAAGACTTTGGCCCCCTCTAAGAGAGGAGGCCACTTCAACCCACCCAGAGGCACAAGCCCTTGGAAGGAGATCGTTTCCCCAAAGCAAAACCTGACAGTGAAGAGGCCCTGGTGACCTAAAAGGCGCAGGAAAGGGAGGTCAGAAAGGGATGTTCAGGGGTCCAAAGACAAAACCTTGTGCAAAAACCTGGAAGATCGAAGCTCAGGACTTCCGTCTTCACTTGCTGCACAACCCCAGGCGAATCTCCCGCTTCCCTCAGCCTCTGTGTCCTCAGCTGGGAATGGGGCTAAAACCTACTGGACACTTTGCTCAGGGTGGGCCTGGTCCAGGTCTTTCTTCAAAGGACTCCCTTTCCCACACCACCCTCCTCCACTGCCACCTCGTTCTCCCACTGTCCCCCCTGCCACATGGCCCAGAAGAGGGGGAGTGGTACTCCCTGCCTCGGTCTCCCTCCAATTCGAGTCTGAGGCCATCATCCTTGTCCCCTGGGCAGGCAGCGGGGGTACAGCTCTGGAAAGAAAGCTGCGCGGCGGCGGAAGGAGCCCCTGCTAGAGCCCAGGCGGCTGTCAGGGGCGATTTAGGGCGATTGCTTTCCACCAGGCACAGCGTCTCGCTGCAGCAAATATTTCCTCGGTGTTGCTGCAAGACGTCCATTTGGCAAACCGCAGCGGGCCTGCAGGCCCCGCTCTCCACCGGTAAAGAGGCGGGCGGGCGCTGCTGATGACTGGAGTAAATCTGAGCTCACAATTAAAATCTCTTTAGAGATTGCAGCCAAGTGACTGATGGATAGGACCCCAGGCTCCATCCGTCCCCTCCACGCTCCTCCGCCAAGACTGATATCGACAGGACATCATAAACAGCCTCGCATATCCAGGGCCTGCAGGCTGGTAGGAGATGTGGGGGAGGAATCGAGGAGAGGGCTAAACTGGGCTCTGTTCTGCAGGGTCCAGTCTGGGGGCTTTGTGGAAATGATCCTGGCTGAGTAGACAGGTGTTTTTATCACCTGTCTATAAACAAAGAAGCTGAGGCCCGGGCGACACAAAGCTGGATTTCCTGGACTTGAATGTTAGAACCACCGAGAACTACGTGGGGATTCCTGCGATCACCACATCCTCTGTCCTTGCTCACACTTTCCACCCACCTGGAATGGCTGCCCTTCCGCCGACACCTGCCACAGCAGATGATGTGGGCGCCACCTGCAACCTTCATCCGTGCGGCCTCGGTGCACGCCGCCTGCCTCCCGATTGCCAGAACCTGCGTTCTCCGTTTGAAGGCTCCCTCCACGTGCCATCTGCGCGGCAGGCGGCAGTGCAAGGAATGAATGCCCCCGGGGGCAGCCCTCGCCACTGACTGATGGCAGCTGGCAGGAGTATAAATACCCCAACTCCCTCCCCACTCGGTTGGGATGCCTCTGAGGCATGTTCCCAGAGGGCCTGAGCCCCGGTTGCCCACAGTGGCAACGCGCTCGCTGATGGCCCTGCATTGACTTTCTTCCTTCCAGATCCCTCTTCCTCATTTCCTTGCTAGTGCTCCCTGGGATCCTCCCAAATGAACTACTTGCACTCATTTCCTTGTCTTAGGACCTGCCTCTGGGTGAGCACAAATCAAGACATTTCTATTATCTATTCTCAGCCCAACTTGCTCTGCAGCTGGGGAGTCTTCCTCACTCCCTCCTGTGCCAACACCACGCACATTGACACAGCACTTCTAGCATTTTCTGGCATCTACCAGTGTCCAAATCAGCTTCCCCAGCCAGGTAGGAGCCTCTCGAGGGAAGCACATTGCTCTGTTTTATCTCTCTGTCCCCTGAGTCCAGAACAGTGCCTGGCCCACAACTGGGGCTCAGTAGCTGTTTACTGAAAAATCAACAGAATGAATGAACCGGTGAGTGAATGAAGTGCTTTTGTCAATTAAGAGAATGTGGATGAGGAACATTTTTTCTTCCTACGGAGAAAGAAATAAGCAAGGAAGAGCCACATGAACAAAGAGCAACTTAACTTAGCTTTGTTTTGTTTTAAACAAGGAATATAAAGCATTTTATCGATCTTCCTTTTAAATTAAGAACAGGAACCATAAAGCCATTCAATAAATAAAACATAATAAAAACACTTCTGTTCCAGAGTATGGCTAATTAAGGGAGACAAACAGAACAAAGGCGGAGAGGGAGGGGAAATGAGAGGGGGGAAGACAGGGACAGAGTCAGAGACAGCGAGACTGCCTGTGGCGTGGCACCGGGTCACAGAGACGCGGTAAGAACCCTGACGCTGGAGGTGACTCCAGGGCTGGGCAGCAGGGAGGTGCAGGAGCAGAGGAAGGAGAATTCTGTGCTGACATTTGGGGCCCTGGAGTGAGAGTCTGCTGCCAAGAAGATGCCCACTCCGGATCTGGAAGGAAAGAAGCAGGGAAACCTTTGAGCCCTTGCAAGGAGAATTCTCGGGACTGGTGAGGACACACAGGGACAGGAGATTCTTTGAGGTTAGAGATGAAGTCAGACTGGAACGCAGAAAGCGAGTCACAGGGGGGCCAGACACCTGCATGAGGCATTCTTCTAACTCACGTGCATGAAGCACTTCCTAGCAGTCGGGCTCCGCGAGCTACATGCTTTCTGCGCGTTAGTGTACTTAAACATTCTACCAACTCTGTGGGACGGGCTGTTTTTATCCCTGCTTCACAGAAGAGAGAAGGCTCAGAGATGTTAAGTAACGTGTCCAATGTGTCACATCCAGCATGTGACCCCTTTGTCATCTGACTTCATAGCCTGTGCCTTGGCACCTCCGCATTGCCACTTTGGAGGGGGACAGGACATGCGGGGAAGGGGAACAGCAGTTCTGGAGGGCTCGTGAAGACAGAGGAGATCTCTTACATGCTGCAGCCTCTTAGAAATGCTAAGGCCTGACACTGCTAGTTGAGGGTGTTGGGGAGTGCAGGTTGGGAATCTAGAAAGATGAGCGTGGTGTCTTCTGTGAGTGCCGCCGCACTGTCCTTCCCTGCCACCCCATCTGTGGGACCTGCCAGGTCCAAAGTCATGGAGACCCCAAAGGCTCAGGCTTGCCTCTTCTGAGCACAGGCCGCCCCCAGCTCCTCCAAACCCTGCAGGTGCTGCTCTGGCTCCTCCGAGGCCCCCTTTGCTCTCCTTCCCCCTCTGCCATCCAGCCCTGCATTGCCTGGTCTTGTGCCAAGGGGACCAGGCCTCGGGGCAGAGGTCCCGGAGCTCAGGACACTGCTGTTCTCTTGGAAAAGAAGTTGGGGAGGGGAGGACCCAGTGTCTACCCCAGTCTACCCAGTGTCCCAGTGGACCTCCTATATTACAATCTAAAAAGAATACTTCGGATTAGGGAGGGGAGTGAAAGAGAAAGTCAAGAAGTTGGAAAGGATTTTGTGATTGACGCTCTCAATGCCCGACTCCAAACCAACATCAGCCAAACACACACAAAACCCCTGCCCAGCATCTGCCTTGGTGCACCCCTACCCCGTGTGAGCTCCTGCCCCAGCCTTCCCCCAGCCTTCATCCACGGCTCGTTCTCAGCCTAGGCCAGGCCAAGCTTCCATGACCTTCTGGGACCTCGGTGACTTTCCCACTGGATTTTACTTGCCTGACAAAAGTAATACCAATATTTATAAGGGAACAAACATGGATACCATAAATAAATACATTACTGACTCATCGAATTAATTAGTGTTTAATTACTTGAAATTGCCGTCACTTAGTACCAATTACCTGAACAACGAATGCATTCTTTCTCCATTACTGACGGCAATTTCCAGGGTGAAACCCCCAGACCTCTGGCTGCAGGAAGAGACCTCAGGCCACGTTAGCTCTCACCTGGCCCCTCCCCCATGGCCTCCCCCTTAAGCATTCACTCACTCCGTCTACACTGTTCTAGGCCCTGGGGATGCCTCCATGGACAAATAGACAAAATCCCTATCCTGGTCCTTGTGGAGCTTACAGTCCAGTGGGTAAAGATGGAAATTATGGGCATTTTAGAAAGTGGATACGCGGCACACAGAAAAATAAGCAGGGAAGAGGGGTGGAGTGCTGGGGATGCTGTTTAAAGAGTGTGGTCAGAGATGATGACCTGAACATCCTCCCTCGGCCCCTCCAGACCCACTTTGCACCCTTCTCCAGCCCGTGTCCTGCCCTAGGAGGCTGGCGGGCGTGGACTGCGTCACCCCGCTCCCTGCCCTCTGGCTTCTGCAAAGGTCACCCGGTGGGGAGCCCACAGGAGCCCAGAGAAAAGGGGAGAAAGTCTGGGCAGCAGGCTTCCCCTGACCAAAGATCTCAGCCCTATCAGGTCTCCCTTCCCACGCAGCTCCACCTCCCCACCCCATCCTCCTGGCCCCCTACCGCTGTTCGTAGCCTGGGGTTCCTGCAGCTTCCAAGCACCCCGCCGCACCTTTGCAAACTCTCCTCAAAGGATCTGCATGTGAGCGGCCTCCTGTTCCCTGCTGGGGCCTGGCAGAGAGAGACGGCCATCTGGGAGGAGAGTGTCCCAGGCACAAGGGACGGCCAGACTGTGCTCGGCGTCTTTGCAGCTGGAGCGGTGGGGGGGGGGGGGGGGGGGGGGGTGACAGGGGCAAAGTCAGAGGGAGGCAGCAGGCCGTGTCAGGGGGTGCCCAGGTGGCACCCTAAGCACTCTGGCTTTCTCTGAGAGAAACAGCAACCCCTTGCAGCGTTTTGGATAGTGAAGCGACTTGGTCGAACACACATTTAAAAGGGTCCCTCTGGTGGCTGCAGTGGAAGGGAGGGAGGTCACCCGGCACTGGCGGGGCAGGGTGGGCAGCGGAGGTGTGAGAGACGTCTCTGGAGGTAGAGCCACGCGATTTGCTAACAGACTGAGCGAAAGAAAGAAAGGAATTGTGGACAACACCAAGGGTTTTGGCCTGAGCAACTGGAAGGATTTACTGAGATGGGGGAAACGTCAGGAAAGCAGGTTTTCGGGGAAGATCCAAAGTTCGAGTTGGAGCACGCTAACTAGAGGCACAGCCCAGAACGTGGGAGCGTCGTGTGCCAGGTGTTGAGAGGCCAGCCACCCCGCCCGGCCGCAGGCAGCTCCGCTCTGGGAGTCTCCCCAGCTGGGCAAGGCATCCGGCTTCCTCTCCTGTCCTCTCCGACCCCCTTCCCTGTTGGAAGTTCTCCTTTCAGTCTCACTGAAAGTCCCTCTCTCCCTGGACCAGCGCCCCCGCTCCCCATTTAACGGCCAAGTGCCCACGAATGAGGGCATTCGGGACAGGGAAGGGGGAGAAGATTCCTGCCCAGAGAGAGTGGAGGAGAGGGAGGTTGTTTTCCTCTCCTGGCAACTTCAGAAGCTTGTACCAAAAAAATAAATGTGGATTGAGAGTAACCCCAATCTCACTTGGGTCAGAGTAATCAAAATGTAATTGGGTTGGTGAATAACTAATGTTTACACTGACGTTGTCCTAATAGGACGACGAGACCTGTAGATGCGACTCTGCTGTCTCTGCTCCGTGAGAAACTTGGATTCTCACAGCATCTGGGTCAGGCAGTGGGAGATGGGGACAGAAGCTGCCGTCCTGGCTCGGTGATCAGGACAGCGGAGGGCCTGGGAGATTGTCTGAGGCAAGGAAGCTGCCGTTCTGGGAACTAAGTGTCTAGGAGAAGAGCAGTTTTTCCCTGGAATAATGATACTTGTGATAGTCATTTTACGTGCCACTTATTAGGCACCTACTATGTACCAGACACTTAACACACAGCCCTACAGTAACCTAGTGAGGTGAATTTTACTATCCCCACTTTACAGATGAGACTACTGAGGCACTGGCTCTGGGCCTCTCCTCTAGCCAGTGGCACAGACGGGTCCAAGGTCAGGTTGTCTAGAGCCAAGCTCTTCTCGTGACCCCAGCCTGCCACGTGGGACCAGGGGTGCCAGACGAGGACGATGCTGCTTCCTCCAGGACGCATCCGTGGAGGGCCGTGTGGCGGCAGAAGTCGGGGGTGGAGGCAGAAACTGCTGTGAAACTCCGATTCCCTTGTTTCTCTGCGACAAGCTACAGCGGGTCACGAAGCCAGGCTGGTAATTGCCGGCCTGTGGGTGATAACGGTGGTGACGGCGGCAGGATGAGGGTGATGTCACCAGCGACGCCGTTAGTCTTATCGGTGGCAGCGGTGCCGGGGTGGCGGGAGCGGCGTAGCGTGAGTGGCTGTCGGGGTTCTGCTAGTGACCCTGCTAGCGCCAGGTTAGCTTGGCAGAGTCGGCGAGGCCCGTCACTGTGGTGGTGGCGTGCTGCGAGGGCCTGCCTCGCCCTCCCGGAGAGCCCCTCTGCCCCTCGGCGAAGCGGCGGGCAGGGCCCCGGGCCTCCTGTGGGACTGGCTTCATTGTGTTCCCTGTTCTGGACAGTATAAGCAATGGCCCTGCCTCTCCAGAGGGACAAATGTGATAGATAACCAGGAGGGACAAGTGGGAGGAGGCGGTCCAGCCACCAGAAGTCATAAGTCTCTGTCCAGCCGTGTGGCAGGCTCATTACAGAACGCTCGGGGCCATCCCAGGATGCAGGGCCTGGGGCTGCTGCTGGAGCTGCTCAGAGCTCGGCCCCACGCCCTCGGGCCCTCCCTGCCTGCCCTGCCCCCCCGTGCCCCACGCCCCTGCAGCTCCTCCGAGGGCTCAGCCTCTCTTCTGCACCCGCTCCAAGAAATCCAGGGAGGCATTTGACAAAGGCCTTCCTGATATTCTTGGAAATAGCATGGACAAATACGAGCTGCATAGCAGCCCAGTTAGAACTGCCGGACTGCAACATGCCCACAGAGCCCTGGGTTCAAATCCCAGCTCTGGCACTTACAGGTCATGTGACCTTGGCAGTTCGTTTAAACTGTTTCATCTGCAAAATGAAGATGATAATACAAACTCTGCCCCTCTAAGATGAAAATGTGAGATGATATATGTAAGTTCCTGATAATAATAATAGTTAACATCTGTGTTCATTCTATGAGCCTATTTCGGTCTTTACATAAATATCTTTTATCTTTACACAAATTATGTCATTTAATTCACACATAGATTCTGTGTGGTTAGATACCACCGTCTCCTAAGGAAACAAACATAAAGACACTGTTTTTCTAATGGCACAACAGCTAGTAAGTGGTGAAACTGGCATTTGAACCCAGGTAATCCGAAATCAAGAGTTTCTGTACCAATACATTGCCTTCCTGGTATACATTAGGCACTCAACAATGCAGGTGGGGTCCTCCCAACTCCAAGATACACATGAAATTTGCATAAAATATTATATTTTTAGTTAGTTAATTTATTTTAGAGACAGGGTCTCACTCTGTCCCCCAGGCAGGAGTACACTGGTGTGATCATAGCTCACTGCAGCCTCCAACTCCTGGGCTCAAGTGATCCTCCTGCCTCAGCCTCCCAAGTAGCTGTGACTACAGGCATGTGCCACCGTGCCTGGCTAATTTTTCTTGTTTGTTTTTTGTGGCAATGGGGTCTTGCTATATTGCCCAGGCTGGTCTCAAACTCCTGGCCTCAAGTGATCCTCTCACCTCAGCCTCCCAAAGTGCTGAGATGAGAGGTGTGAGCAACCATACCTGACCTAAAATATTACATTTTTATAAACTGCTTTCTTATTCAACCTCAGAAAACCCTGTGAAATGGGTATTATCTTTGTTTCCCAAAAGAACAAATAGATGCTTAGAAAGGCTGATTTACCCAAGACCACACTTCCAGAAGTGGTGAGGCCAGTGCCTGACCTCAGGGCCTCTAACAACTAACTTGAAAGTTTTTCATGGCACTACGATGCCCTCCCCTGCCAACCTGCCCCACCGAGGCCATCGGAGTTGCCCCTTTTGCCCTATTCCCCTCAACGCGTCATTTATGGGTCCTTTCATCCCGCACTCACTCTCACCACTTTTCAAGAAAACATGGCAGCCTGATTACGAGCAATGACAACCGCAATCACCAGCTCCTCTATGATTCAGCGTCTCCCTAAAGGGATGCTCGTTCCCTCCCAGCTGCCTCCTGGGATAAAATATGCTCATTTGCAAAAATAATTGGCTGAGGTTAAGAGTGGAGGCAGTGTGCCTCCAGAATACAAAAAAAGAAACTACCACAAATCAATGAGAAAAAGGCAGACCAACCCAATAGAAGAATGAACAAAAGATTTAAACAGACACTTCACAGAAGAGGCTATCCAAATGGTCAATAAGCACATGAAAATGTGCTTCGCATCATTAGTCATCAGGGAAATGCAAATTCAATGAGATACCACTTCGTGCCCACAGAAGGGATAAAATTTAAAAGACCAAAAATACCAAATGTTGGTGAGGATGTTCATACGTTGCTGGTGGGAGTATAAAATGGTGCAACTACCTGCCAAAACTGTTGAGCAAATCTGCAAAATGCTTATTGCATGACCCATAGATTCTACTAGGTACAGACTCAACCTATGATCACCTATGTGCACCACGTTATAAATTACAGCATGATCATAGCAGCACTACTCATAATTGCCTTCAACTGGAAGCAACTCTAATCCCCAGCACTAGAATGGATATACTGTGCTATGTTCATGTAATAGAATATTACGCACCCATGAGAATGAACATCTACAATGGCATGCAATGAATTTCACATATAATGTTGAATGACAGAAACCAGATATAAAAGAGTGCATCACATTTACACAAAGTTCAAAACCAGAAGAAGCTCTCTCTGGTGTTAGAAATCACGTGAGGGTTACTCTTGGCTGGGGGAGGGGACTGGAAGGAGAAATGAGGGCACTTCGGGGGCCTGGTATTGTTCCATTTCTTGATCTTGATGCTGATTACATGGTGTGTCACTTTGTGAAAAGTCGTCAACCTGTACACTTACGATCTGGGAACTTTTCCGAATGCATGCTTCAGTAAAAAAGTTAAAAAAAAAAAAAAAAGCATGGCGTTGGTGGCTGGAAAACAGAACCCGCTCTTCTTTTCTTGACAGGGTTGCTAGACTAACAGAAAGGAAACTGTGTCAGATGTGGCGTGTCTGGACTTCACTGAGGAACGTGACACGGCCTCTTGTGATGTCCTTGAGAACAAACGGACACACACGGCTGGGCGACCACGTAATGAGGTGGATTGAACCACCGTCCCTAAAGGGTACTGATTAAGGAATCTGTGTCCACCTGGAGGGAAACTTCTAGTGCCTCCGGGCTCTGTCCTCAGCCTGGGCAGTCGAACATTGTCATCGGGGACTGCAATGAAGACATAACAGGCAGGCTTGTCACAGTCGAGGATGGCACAGAGCCGGGAGGGGGAGGGAGGACGGGGCATGCAGAAACAAGATCCAAACTGATCTTGGCAGAATGGCCAAGTGGAGCACATCTAATAAGATGCAATTGAGTTGAGGATCTGTGCAAGCTCTGGGTTCGGGGCTAAAAGCTAACATGGCGGGAGCAGGAGGGGCGAGGCAGTGGTGAGGACAGCTGCGGCTCTGCCAGGGGAGGGTGTAGGTGGTCCCGGGGCAAAGACCCTCCTGCTTTGTCTCTGTCCCAGGGCCTACTTCAGGGCGTGGCTCAGGTGAAACACACAGAAATCGTTGCCAAGTTAGCCTGTGAACGAAACATGGGCAGCGCCGGATGGGGCACCTTGGCCCCAAGGCCATTAGAGGGAATCAGGGGATACGTGGAGCTGGACGTCCTGCTCTGGCAGGGATCGGCAGGCTGCCACTCGGCTCCGGGCCCTTCTAAGGGGTGTAGACAAACTGCCACCAGGTCAGACAGGAAGCAGGGACCTGTAGAAGGCACTGGTCATGTTTAACCAGCAAAACAAAAGCCTTCGAATAGGGGCAGGGGTGAGGATGGTCAGTGTCCTCACCAACCTGCAGGCCTGCCCTGTCCCCCAGGACGCGCAGTCCAGGGACAGAGGTGGATTCACCATGGCGCTGTGTCGCTTCTGCTTCAGGGCTGCTCACTTACGCGGCCCGTTCCAAGGTCCTCGGCAGGGCTTTGGCAAATATGCTCACAGGTCCTGTGGCTTCGCAAGGTTTGCACGTGCAGATGTGCTAACAAAAATCAGTCACGATCCCTGTCTCCTTCGGCTCTGACCCGCTTCCTCACACTTGCCCTCCTGTTGGCTGGTACTGGAGTGGCCATGGGCGTTTATGGGATGCAGCCCAGGGGAGACTGAGTAAGAGATCCATTTAGGTTGAGTTCAGTGGATATGTTCATGTGGGTCACAGTCCCCTTCACATCAGGTAAGGAACACTCCTACCGCCCGCTGTGCTGTCTCTCGCGGCAATGGGGCACAAAGGCGAAGATGCAGAGGTCAGATCTCCGTATGACTGTGCCCTGCGTACCTGGCACTGGAGGGGCGTGCACAGCGGAGTAAAAATGAAGATTCAAATGTGTGCAGCTAAAAACAAAACAAAGAATACCAAAACAGAACCCTGCAGGTCGGTCCCACGCAAGGTGTCATTCATACTCCACGGCCCTAAGGCCTGGAACAGGGACCAGGGCCAGAGTTTGGGACTTCAGGGACTTTCTAACAGAGCTATGCAAAGAAGGACAGGCATTCTTCTCCGTGCCGGTCTGCGTCTTCTCGGTGTCTGGCACTGTCTTGCACTGCTTTGCAGTGTGCATGGAGTGAGCGCCCTGTCCCTAAACGGTGTTTCAGCACAGGCTGGAACCAGCCAGCAGGGATGGTGTAGGAGAGATCTGGGTCACTGACCTCGAGAGTCTGAAGTTGTACCCAGTTCATTTGAGAGGCCAAGCGCTGGTCAGTGCTATTAAAGGGCAATCGTCTGCCATCTAGTGCCTCTTGACTTCGAGGAGCATCACGGAGCTTGACTTCTAGGACTTCTATTTAAAAAATCTTTTTAGGCCGGGCGCGGTGGCTCACGCCTGTAATCCTAACTCTCTGGGAGGCCGAGGCGGGCGGATTGTTTGAGCTCAGGAGTTCGAAACCAGCCTGAGCAAGAGCGAGACCCCGT